>NC_056731.1:1323057262-1323373512 GCF_019279795.1 Protopterus annectens | reverse complement strand
GTTCAGTGAGGCTGTTAAGGTAGTTAGATTGGTGCTATTTCTGACACTGCTAGTGAAGAAGTTTAAGACAGTGTAGGGGTAACTTGTTAAAGTATCTTCCAGTAAATAATAAGTTTAAAATGTGCATGTGGGGGTTGAGTAGAGTTTGTACAACAAAGGGAATATAATTAATATTTAGGAGACATACAAGGGAGAGTAAACATTTAAGAAAAGTGGTTTATAAGTAGAAATATTGCCCTGAAATTGATTGTTAGGATATTAGTAGAGCAAAGCAGGTTTCAGTAATGGGCATTGTTTTCTGCAGGGTTTTCTATATTTTGTTGGTGTTTGAAGCATGACCAAAAGATAAACACAGGGAAAGCATATCATGGTTTTGGAATAAGCTGATTTCTTGCAATTCCATTCATTTTTTTCCAATGGAGAACATATTTGTTATACAGCAGGATACATTCAGTTGTATGAGCACCTAGTCTGGGATTTTTTCAAGTTCTGTTTCATAATATTTGCTAAAATGCATTTGGATGGTAGGGGTTCATTGGTTAGTAAAGGTGAATTTAGATTAGTTGTTGGAAAGTCTTTAGATGGTGTCAGTTACCAAATGTATGAACATTGTTTTACAGGAATTAACTGTTAGTTTGTGATTAGAATTCATGAACAAATAGTACTGAAGTCAACCTGAAGAATGATTTGGAGGCTAGTTCTGTCCTCTGAGGTCCTAAGAAGAAGATTTTTCATATACATGTTCATGTGTATGTGAAGGACATCAGATGAGAGAGCAAGAGAGACTGTTAGTAAAGAAAATAGAACAGGACCAAGTGTAGATATTTACAAGTACTGGATATAGAAAACTTGTAAAGTATACATTGCAGGAAACAGTGTACACATATTACTCATTCTTCTTCCTCCTGCCTTTGTTTCCTCAATATGATTTTTAAACCCCTGTGCTTGTCTAGTCTAATAGTTTTAACAAGCATACCAAATGCCAAAAAATACAAATCTTACAAAATACATTTTAACAATTTGCTTATTGGTTTCATTTAGGTTATTATTTAGCATTTCTTCAAAAGTGTTGCAATAGGTGGGGAAAAGGGCAGAGCTTTTGTCAGGTTTTTTGGCCATTCCTACGTGGGTAGCCATAGGAGAGTGGAATTAGGTAGTTTTAGATGAGGAGCAATACTGGTGCTTTTCCATTCTTTAGGGATAATTCTGATTGCAAGAGAGAGATATAGAGATTGTCCAAGTGAATTAGAGAGCATGAGATGTATCCAGCTGCTTTTTGGTAAATCTAAGATGGAGCTGAAGTAATGTGGAAGATGTAATAAGAATATTGATATAATATTTGCATGCAGCGTTACTAAACAGAAAGCTGACGTTAAGTGGAGAGAAGTAGGAATCTGGAGGAAGGAAGTCTGATGTTGGATAAATTGGTATTAGGTTGTAGAGAGGAGAGTAGCTGCGCAGTTCCATAGATATTTTGCTGAACAGAGAAGTGACACAGGGTTTCTAAGAGGGAGAGGTAGGTGCTATTTTGGTGTTCTTTTAGTTTTTGTTTTCCCTTCTCTGACCAGTATTGTTTTAGGTTGCCTAAGACAGCTTTCTGCTATGACCTGTAGTAGGTAGACTTAGCAGATTTTGTTTCAGCTGTGGTTTGATTTCACAGTGGTTTAAAAAAGATGTGTTATAACAGGTTGTCTGTGGATTTCTGTGTGTCTCAGTGTTCATCTCATTAGTTTATTTGGGCTTTTAGTTTTGAAGATATCCATGCACAGTGGTTGCTCCTTGTCCTGCACTTTCTAAGGAGTACTGAAAGGCAATACTGGGGTTCATTCTCTTGACTGATGAGAGATAGCAAGTATATTTTCTTTGTTCTGAGGGAATATACATCTGGTAGTTTTAGTAAAGGACTAAAAGGAAGTTAGTGGGGAAACACAGCAAATGCAAGGCATCTAGGTCTGTATCAAAATATTGACTGACAACATCAAATGTCAGTATAGTGGCATTTCTTGGGTGTTTACCCTTTCCCTAATGCGGAGTGATCTTGGAATTGGTATATATAATTTGCAGGGGGTGTGGGGGATGCAGTGGGGTGTCCCCCCTGCATAATAAAGTTTTTTTTGTTTTACCGTCATTTTGGTGAAAATGGTTTGATGTTGTGAGCTTCGATATGCTGCCATACGATTTTGTGGTCCATTTGATATTTTGACATAGACCCCCCGTAGCATCTTTATGATGATGTAGTGAAATATAGGCCTAGTAGTATGTCATAAAATGGTGAAGGATTAAAGAGAGATGGAGATATAACTCGTTGTGAGATGCTAGGAATGAAAGCAGAGTTCTCAGGTTTATGGTATAAAGAATACTTACCAGTTTTGGTTCAAGTCCCCTGAGCTTGTCAGATTGTTTTTGGATGTCCAGGAGATGAGATAGTCTAGTACTTTGTTGAAATTCAGGCAGGAGTGGAGTGGAAAATGCAAGGAGAGGTTATGTAGCTGTGAATTTGACCTCTCATGGTGCCTTTAGCTAAAACCAAGTTAAGATCTCTTGGAACAAGGAGGACAAACATGACAATAGTTTGTACTTTTGTTAACAGAGTTGCCAGATCTATGACTTGAGGAAACTGAGTATAAGATGGGGCATAGCATGCACTCTTCTTTTAGCCACATTTCAGCCACAGAGAGAGAGAGAGAACTGTCAACATTATATTGCTTTACCCAGCCACCAAAGGCAATTGAGTGAAGCACAGGAGAAGCATTTGTGATAAAAGTTGTGCAAGTCGACATAAAAAGGAGTAGGATATAAAGTAAGAGGATGACTTATGTCTCTATCAGTTAATAACTTAAGGAAAGTGAGGTGAAGCTTATTAGATTTGATTCTACAGAGTGAGTTTTGCTGTATGTGGAGAGAATATACTGAATATTGACTTTATGTACATTGTTTTTCAGGGTGTGCAGAAAGTTTTAGTTGTGTTTTGGACATTTGTGAGTTGTGATATGGGAATGTTAGACCTGAAGTTAGGGTAGGGTACAACTGTTCTATATGTGGCTGTGTTTCAGCTGTATATTTGAGTTTTGTGCAGGATCTTAATAGAGGGTGGAGTATAAGGATGGTAAGAGGCTGAGGAGTGACATAGCAAAGGCAATAGGAGTAGTAGGGACTGAGAAGATAGAACCTGAGGTGGGAGTGGGCTGTATTAGCATTAGATAAAGTATGTATAGTAATATACAGTAATTAAATATGTAAAATAGCTAGAAGATGTTAATGTAGGAGCTATTTAAGAATAGAAGTAGGTCTGTCACTACAGACAGAAGTTAAATTGTGCAGTACTTTAAGTGTCACTTACAGATGTAAAGGTTAGTTGTTGAAATGAGTAATGAGTGAAGCCTGATATTTTTTTTTTTTGTTATTGCAATTGAAACAACAAATAGTGGTACTTAATGGTACAAATATTGGTGCTTTTCTATAGTTACAGTCAGCGGAAGTTGAGTAAAACTTGGACAAAGTGAGATATGGAAGGCAAGAAAGTGCTTTCTACCAATCCCATCATTAAAGTGAAAGGGGATGTATAACAGGTGTGTAGGTGACTAAGATTTTCTACTGATGACACCAGTAGAATGACATTTGAATGGTGGAAGAGACTGTATAATGGTTAAGATAAGACTTTTTACTGCTCCCACCAGCAAAATGTAAAGTGTACAGTAAAACATTGAATGCAAGGAGACATGGTAGGATTTTTTTCCCGCTTCCACCAGTTGATGAAAGATAGGTTACAGAATGAATTATAGGGTTTTCTACTGATGCAGCATCAAGAAATTGAAGTTAGTGGTAGAAATGAGTGAAAGATTACTGGTTAAGTCTTGGCACGGCTGCCAGTAAAATATGAGGACAGTAACATTAGTTAATAACAACATAGAAATAGTACTGTAGTTCTTCAGAAGATTTGATTTGAGGCTGTAGATATTACGAATATCAGGAATAGAGGTAGTTATTTTTGATGAAAAGTTATATATTTAATTGGTTTTAGATATAATGTAGAATAATGTAGTCTTGGTACAAATAGGCAAGCGTATGTTTGCAGGTGAGGAATAAGGAATAAGGAAAATAACTCAAAGAGCAGTGCTAGGATGCATTGTTGGCACACATAGTATCAAGACTATATTGAAGGAAGCTAGGAATTGTTGAGTGTGAATAGATGTAGAATAGGAAGAGTAATGTGGGCTAGAGGGAAGTTAGTTATAAATCTGTGCATTGTGCAGAGCTGTAGGAATGGATTCTGGCACCTTGTGCTGTTCCCAAATGTGGTGCCCCCTCAACTTTAAGCTGAATATGAAAAAGAAGGTTCTCTCATTCTTGAGAAAAAAAAGGGCTATTTTTTTTGTAGCAATAGAGTCCTGGAATAGTGAGGCTGAATGTGCAAAAACGGGCTTACATTTACTTCCAGGGAAGTAAATAGTGTGGGAAGAAATAGCCAGGGAATTGTTATGGCTAGGCTTGTATAGGCCCTAGGGGTGATAGCCTAGTACCAACATATGAACCTAAGACATGTGTATCTTGGAGTATTCCATTTTCCCCAAGATAGGACAGTCTCTGGGTTAGTATTTAAACATGGGAATATAGCTCAGTTGTAGAGCATTTGAGTGTAGATAAAGAGGTCCTTGTTTCTGATTCCTTTGTTTTTTATTGGTTCTTGTGTTTACTTGTTCACTATTTACTGGAGGGACCACAGCTCAGCCCTTGTCTTCCAGATAATATGACTTCAGCGAGCTGCACCATGTGTAGCCACTATTTGACTGATTAATTTGAAAAGACAGAAAAAGCCAGAAATTGCATTTTTATCTGCACTTTAGTCCTCTTAACAGTTCTAGACATTTTAAGCTGCTTTCTGCATTGCCCAAGGCTGTTTTGCATTATATTTTCTGTTTGAGTAACTGTTTGGGCAAGTGTTGAGGCCATCTTGGATTAAATGATGATATAAGTGAGAGATGGACAAACTGCTTTAGGTCCTGGATAGTTTAGTGCACTTGGACTTCAGATTTCATCTATTTTTCATTGTATTTTTTTTTATTTTGTTTTGTTTCCTTGTTTAATATATTCTACACAGAGCTGACCTGAGCACAGCGCTACTGTAGTGGTGGTTCCATGGTGATTAGTGCACACAAGAACACTCTTCCTTTTCTGTACTACTGAAAGGGTACTTTCTTCTAATTCCTGTCCAAATGGTTTGTGCTGAGTTGTGTGAGCTTTCTTTAGCTGCATTGTTCTGTATAGCCTGGGTGCTAGTTGTGCTGAACTGTGTGAATTTGCACTAAACTTATTAAACTATTCTAGCAAAACGTCTCCTGTATTATTTCCCCAGCAACTTTTAGTTCCTTATATTCCTTTATAATTTTGCATTACTGGACATCATGACGAGACAGCAGATTAAGCTCCCTTCTGTTGCCAGCCATATAGCTCATGGAATTATAAGGCTTTGTAAGAACTGCCTCATGTTCACTGAAACTAAACTTCCGCATAACCTAAAGGACTATGTCTCTGAGCAGTGTAAATCCTCAACTCAATTGGAGGCATCCCTCTATCAGTCAGTTACATGCAGTGAGCTGAACAGTCTTACCTGCACCCACATCTATGCAACATCCACATACTGCAAACACAAAACAGTCCAGTGCTGATGCTGTTAAAAATCTCTCTATCTACCCAAGCCTCCTACAGCTCCTGAGTCTAGTCAATAGCCTAAACCTCTAACTGTACACTGCCCATGGTTAACAGGTCTCAACCAACATACAGCTCACTCTGACATTACTGAAAACACAGCTACAAAAAGTGACCACACAACAAGAATTTAGCAGCCCTTAAGATAGCAAGGCCAAGCTAGTTCACCTAGCATTTTCCTGATTATGGGTGATTCCATAGTTTGACACACAGTTACTCCACTCACCAGGCTGAACAAAGACAGCATAAAGGTTAGCCACCTCTCAGATGCCAACATCTGCATTGTCACTAGGGCCCTCAAGTCCCTTCACCACAGATGCACATATGCCTGGTCATTGCTCATGGGAGAGTGAATGAGTTGAGGTGCACCTCCTTGGATCATGTGAAGAGTGACATAATGGAGCTCTCACCATATGCACCTGAAATGGGTGTGAAACTAGTATTGAGCAGTATCTTACCATTACCAATAAACATGCCTCAATACAAACAGAAGATAATTGACTTTAATTATTGGATTAGCTACTTATGTTATTCTAGGTGGATCCAAAATATATATCAGCCTGAGAGGAGATGTATGATAGTATTGGCTGCTTTGTTAGGGATGGTCTATATCTCTCACTTCTTGGCTTCTGTTTATTGGCTAAGAGTTTTTCGTCCCCCTTCACTAACATTTTTAGGGAAGGTCAGTGTCCTTAAACTACCCAGATAGCCAACCTAAACAAAAACATATAAAGGTTGTACTGCTCAATACTAGAAGCTTTAACCAAATGTTGCATAGGCATTCCTAACCTTTTAAAATATTGATAGACACAAAGTTACTGTAACATAGTTTAAGAACAGCAATATTACCCTGTGTTGTAGGGTTTCAATGCCTTCTACTCCTTCAGACTTAACACCAACATGGGTGGTGAAGGTAGAAGGGGAGTATCAGTGTAGGTAGAAGGGGAGTATCAGTGTTCATAAGAACCTGTTTCACCTCCAGACTCTTAATACTGGACACTTAGCTTGAACTCCAACACATCCTTCTCATGATGAACAAAACCCAGTGCCACATTGTTGTCAGTTACTCTACTCCCTGTATGACAACAGTAGACCACAAGGCATATCTAACCAAATTGCATCTCTCATGGTAGAAACTAACACTATCCTCTTGGGTGACTTTAACTATACCTCAGTTAACTGAGGAATCTATGCTTTGGACCATCTAGTCCAAATCCCAATGCGAGGCTCAAAAGTATAGGACCTTGTTCTCACCAATGTACCCCCTGTATGCTCATTTCCCATAAATGTTCATCATTCTCACTGCTGCAGTAGCCTTTTGGCTATATGGGTTGCATCCTGCCTAGGATACAACTGGCCATTTTCATAAAACATTTTTTCTGAACCACACCTTTACTCTGACTGTTGATTGGACAGCCCAGTGAGGGGAAATCAACAGTCAGTGTGAAGAAGCCTTTGGTATTTTCTTGTCACCTTAACAAGCAGCAGCAGCTTTGAGGTTCTAGAAGAGCAGCAATTGGCCTGGAAGCTTCATTTCTATCTAATAAGTCCCCTCTGGGGAGCGCTTCCAAACAAAATTGTTGCTCTTTTATGAAAATATTTTCAATTCTATTTTGTGACTAAAAGCAGTGCTACCCCTTTAAGAAACTTGGTATTTTTTCCTCAGTGTGTCATGTCAGGGACCTCTATTTTTAGCTAAGGAATTATTTTTTCATTGAGGGCTATTTGTGCGGTAAAAGTATACTGCTTTTGTGAACTTTTAACAATTTTGTTTGAAATTAAGTATTGGGAAGTAATTTAAATGGGAAGAAAACTTTTGTTTAATGTTATAGTGGTCGCCTACACTTCATTTCAACTTGCATGTTATTTTTTCTGTCAGAGTGCATTGAATGTTGCTGCTTCATTTCTGACAGGATTTTAAATGGTGTGCTAATACTTTTATTAAAAAGAGATGGTTTGAGTAAGTGTGTGTGTGTGTGTGTGTGTGTGTGTGTGTGTATATATATATATATATATATATATATATATGTGTGTGTGTGTGTGTGTGTGTGTCTCTGCATCTACGCACTGCTTGTGAACATTTGCATGATAACTTACCTTCTGACTGACTCATTCCAGTACTACTTACCATCGTTCAGATCTCTTCCTCAGCTGCAGCTGTTCCAGATGATTCTTCTCTTCTCTTGCTGTACTTAAAAAACAGAACCAACTTAATAAAGAGCTCTTGCTACCACTGCGGACTCAGTCAGTGCCCTTGCCATTAGTGAGCGAACCTGTAGTGGCCATACATTGTTCCGCAAACCATTCACTTGCTTCTCTTGTTTCTTCTGATGTAGTCTTTCCAACCACCATGAATGAGGGTCAGCCATGTCCTCTTTGGCTGTTGCATTGCCTGATGTTTGCAGGGGAGAACCATTTTCTTTGGTTCTGGGGGACACTTTGTGGTATATTTTGCCAGGTAACCAAAGAAAGAGATCTCTTGAAAGGGCTGAACTGCCATCTCTGATTTGGTCTTCTGTCAAGATGTTACCTGCAAATACAAAACAGATGTATAGACAGCGTGCATCTGAAGACATGCAGTCTGTTAGAAAAAAATATTTTCTTACCTTAGCAGGGAGTTATCACAGTCTGTTAATCCTGTTTTTTCAGAAACCCTTATATGAGAGTAATATCAATCAAGAAACTACTAAGGAAAATCTGTCAGAGGATTCTAACTTAGAGACAGGTCTGCTTCTCTTATAGATTCCCAAGCCCATAACTCTGACTCTATGGAAACTTGGACCCCTTCATCTACTTTGGAGGAATTTTCTTCCATTCAGACTTTTACAGGATAAAAGAGGTATTTTTGTGGGAAGAGATGGATTTTCCCCTTGCAATGAGGAGATACTATATGTTACAAATGGATAGACCTCATACTGCACCCATCCCTCCTATCTTGCCAGCCTTAGAAGAGTGCTTATTGCTGCCTGTAATAATGCTGACTGTCATCCTTTACTCTCAAAAAGGCAGATAGATGGTATAAGTATCAAAAACTAACACATTTTTGTTTGCTCATCTTATCCAGCTACAGTATCTACCTTTTTGCCATTAGGGAACAGACTATTAGTTAATACCAACCTGTCTCCTACAAAAAGGAAGGAAAGGAATTGAACAGATTTGATAAGAAAATGTTCTCTTCCACTTTATCTTGTAGAATACGTAACTAGCAGGAACATATGTGGAAGTATATTCTGTTTTGTGTAGACAGTTTGAGGAAATACCCCACCTCATTTCCTTCAGAGGATTGCAGACAACTCCGCAGTTATGTGGTATATAAACAAAGGGGGGGGGGTCCAGAAGTATCTAAACATGCTTTGAAGAGTGTGTATGATTTAACAGAAATTGTGTTTAGGATCACTGCTACTGCTGCTGCTACAGTTTTGAGGACATATGCCTCAGTGGGTCTACTTTACATGATCGACATTTCAAAAAGCCGAAGACCATATGGCCGAGACCATATGATCAACTTTTGAAATTTTGACCATGCGGAACAGGCATCTCTGTACAGTGCGGAATGGAAAGATTTCCATCTTCTGCTTTGTAGTGTGATCTCTGAGGTGGTTCGTGACTGTTGTGTTTTTTTCTTTTGTTTTACATGATTGACATTTCAAAAGTCGATCATATGGTCTCGGCCATGTAGTCTTCGGCTTTTTGAAATGTTGATCATGTAAAGTAGACCTGCCTCAGTATATAATCAAGAGTTTTGATAAGGAGATTTTCTTTGACCCTTCTGCTACTCAGGTCCTCAAATAATTTTATGAAAGTGGGAAATTAGTTCAGGGAGTGTCTTAATTCAAGCCTCCATTTACAAATCTCTCAAATCCTGTTTTCCTTTTAAAAAGTAAGACAAGTAATCCCCACCACCTCAAGGCAAACAGAGTGAAAAAAGATAGCAGAAGGGGAACAACAAGAAACAGGAAACAAGGATCTTTTCCAGAAAAAGGTCAGTCTAATGCTTCATTATGGCTGTAACAAATTCTAACTCCCTTCCCACCATTCCTACCCCTTTCTTTGTAAATCAGTACCAGAGACTGCTGTGGCAACATATTGTTTCAGACTCTTGGGTGCTAAAAGTAGTTCAGGAAGTGTACAGTTGGCACTGGATACAAATAGTTCCTTTCAAGGTAGTTCCTTCTCATCCTTCACACCAGACATAATTTTTCCTCATGTTCTTCAGCGTTTACTCACTCTAGGAGTCATAGAACCAGTGCTTTTAGATCAAAGGGGCAAAAGCTTCCATTGCATAGTGTTTCTGATTCAAAGACCATTCAGGGAAAGCAGTTCTAGATGTCTTCCTTTCTAAATCTGTACGTGAAAGTAGCAAAATTTAAAATGTTGACCCTTCAAATACTGTTACCTTTCATCCTTCCTTTAAGAATCATGGTAATAGAACTAAAGGATGTTTATTATCACATTCCTATAACCACAGTCTTCAAGAAATTTATTAGATTATTTGTGTCTAGGTCACATTATCAGCTGTTTGTTTTACCTTTTGGTTTATCTACAGCTCCAAGGGTGTTTACAAAGTGTAGAGCTCCAATAATAGCTCATTGTAGATCACATGGCATTCACATATTTCCATAAATGACTTACTTTTCTTTGAAGAGTTTTTTCCCAGTTGTCAAGTGTCCTTAACATGACTTTCATCTATTCTTACCAATCTGGGATTCCAGATAAATGTAGAAAAATCCTTCTAGACTCCATCAGACAGCATCATGTTTACAGACTGCCTTATAGATACTTCTCAGCAAAAGGCTTTTGTTACACAGGAAAAAGCAGATTTTTTTTATCTGGGAACTTGCCTGTGCCTCTCCAGTCAGTATCAGTCTTCTGTAAGAGAGCATCTCATGATTATAGGGTTCATGGCTTCTATGATTCTCATCATTCCTCTTGCCAGGTTACACATGAGAAAAATTCACTGTTTTTTAAAGAACACATGGATCCATCAATTTCATCCTCTGGAATTTCAGATTCCTGTTTTGGGTTTTGTCAAAAAGAAACTGTACTGGTAGAGATGGTAAATGGCTCTAAATCCAGGTCTCCCCTTTTCTCCTCAGATCCCAAGTAACTCTATACCTACAGACGCCTTAGATTTTGCCTGTGAATCAGTTTCCATGGTGGTAAAGATGCAAGGCCTAGGGAATTCCTCAGACAGACCAAAGAACATAAATATCAAAGAGATATTGGCGGTGATCCATGGCCAGTGGAAGAGATTTTCTAATTGTTGCCTAGACAATAACCAGTTTCCCATCAGGGATTATGTACCACTGATTCTGAAATATTTGTTTGGCTTACTTTCCTGTGACCTGTCTTACTCCTCTATAAAGATATATTTGGTGGCCATTTCAGCTTGTCTGCCCATTGATCATTCCCTTTCTTCTCTGTTTTTGGAAAAAATGTTTCTTAAGGAGGTTTTTAATATTAAGTCTCCTAGGAAACAGGTGGCCCCTTCTCAATATCTTAACTTTTTTAATAGGTGTGTACTAGGCTAATGGCCCTGGGGTCTTTTAGAAGCCTAGCACATAGGATTACTCTAGCATAGTGCCACCCGACCTTAGTTCCCAGTGCCTCTGTCAAGTAGAGCCACTGGAGTTATCCCCAGGGTGAATTTTCTGTTTCCCATCCACTCATCAAGATTTCTCTTGAAGAGGGTCAGTGAGGTGCTCTGCTTGACATGTATGGGGAGTCTGTTCCATAGCAGGGGCAGTATCTGGGTTATGAACCTGTCCCTCCAGCATGTTCTGTTAATTATGGTAATGAGGTTGAGGTCTCTGAAGTGTGTGGTGCGGAGGGATTGGGATTTCTTTAGATGTAGCATTTCTAACAGACCTGGGTCAGACATGGCTTTGTAAGTCAAGCAGAGATGGCCTCTAAGTAGATTTTAGATTTGTGCTAGAAAAGTTAAATATGTCTCCCTTTGAACCAGTTCATCAAGCTGATTTAAGTTTCGTTACATGGATGACTGTACTACTTGCTATTTGTTTATATGGCTTCAATGTATGTAACACAATCTAGAAAGTTTAGGATTTCTCTGTGGAATTGTTTGCACAGGTATTTTATACCACAAGTGGACTTTTTCCACAAGTAGATAGCAATTGTTGAAGTGTTATGAGGAAGAGAGTGATGCTTGGAAAGGTGATTTTTGAAAATGGAACCAGTTGGTAGATTTTAAAAATTCCCATCAGGGTGCTTTGTCAGAAATATTGGGGGAGTGTATTATTGTAACTAAAGAAATTATTCTTTTGTAAAAACAAAAACAAAGGCGGAAAGGTAAAACCACATAAACAATTTATTGTGAGCGCTTTCGTACAAAAATTCTTATGTACTTCTTCAGACATTATTACCCAGCTATCAATGCCTTAAAAAGACTACATCATTGAACCAATTTAGGTAATAAATCAATCATTAACTTAATCAAACACGAACAAGACACAGGGCCGGATTCACAAAGGCTTGCACGGAGTCTAAGAGTAGAGTAAGACTCCAACAAGCCAACATGTCTGCCGAGCGATCCAGGAACAGCCGGCAGGGGCATGCAAGAGCGCTCCTAAAACGACTCTTGCACGGACAGGGTTAGTTTATGCAAATTACCTCATTTGCTGCTGAAAGCTATACAAATAAGGTAAATTTGCGATCCAGGAAACACTAACCTATCCGAGTAAGAGTAGTGTTATTTGCAGAAATGTACTCGGTTGGCAACCGAGTGCCGTTCTGCAAATAGCAAAATGGTGCCATGACAGCTCCAAATAAAGGATGCATCCAGTTGAGGAAGCATGCCAATGGCCAAATATATGGCCATTGGCATTTTTATCCGTTTTAAAATAATAAAAAAATATTTTTTTTTCCTCGATCTCCGATGTTTAAGCATAGCACAGCGCCGCGCAAATGTGCGGCGCTGCAAAAAACAGAAAAACAAAAAATAAAAGCCACAAATAGGGATTTTATTCAAAATATTCATTTGCCATGCAGGTGAATGGCAGGCTGAAGACAACATGGCTACTGAGTAGTGGTTGCTAAGGGGGGAAGCTCAGTCTGAGAGATGTAACCAAGCATTAGTAGGCAATCCTATGCAAATGAGTATAAGGATAGTGAATCCCAAATTTCCCTGCAATGTGAACGATGTCCGTAGAGTGTAAGAGTAAGATTAGAGGAGTAACAGAGTAGAAGATAGGTGACATCATGAGGGGGTATGTATCAAAAAGACTCTAAGCTTATTGGAGCGGAGTGGCATGTGGTTGCTGTGAGTTAACCAGGGCTGGAAGAGGCGTGTCTACAGTTGTCTAAACTGAAACCCAGAAACCGAAGGTGTACGCAGTGGCTATCACTGTTTTTTGCAAAGCTGGTTACACTGTGTGCATGCGTGTGCGCGCCAGTAAACCTGTCTAAGCCTGTGTGCACCTGTGTAAGCCTCTGTAAGGCCGTCTAAGTCTGTATGCATGAATGTGCACCCGTGTAAGTCCGTGTAAGCCTGTGTGCATGTGTGCGCTCATGTGCACGTGTTTGCACGGTGCTGCCCCCTTTGTAAACAGAAATGGGAAAAGGAAGGAAAGGAAGTAGTAGGAAGTTAACCAAGGAGAACTAGCAGAGCTGGCAGATGAAATCAATCAGAATCAGCGAATTACACAGGCAGTACACTAGCCCAGCCCAGCCCAGCACTTAAAACTCTGCAAACAACATTCCCCCATGTTTTTCTCAGAAACACTGTAACACTGCAGTTTACAAAGAGAAGTGAAAACTTAAAAGCCTAACTGAGACAGAAAAATGTTAGGGGCTGCCATTGCTATTATAAGGTGACATGTGCAAGATGCTGAGAGTGGTGCTATTGCAAATGCTGCTGAGCAACCCACAGTGAGGAGACGGAGAAGAGTGTACAGACCCAGGGTAACCTACCAGGGGCTACATGAGCTGGAGATAGTGGAGCGCTATAGAGTGGACAGAGAGCTCCTGCAGCAAATGGTTGAGCTGCGCAGGCCACGCCTCACACACAGGACCAACAGAAGGGAACCCATCCCAGTGGAAACCAAGGTATGTGTTGGCCTAAGAATACTAACAACATATACCTTCCAGAGACCAACTGGTGATATGAGGATTTCACAGGCATCAGCATCCAGGGTACTGCACCAGTTCCTGAATGCCATGTCAGCACATGTTGGTGATCATGTATATTTCCCCAATTCCTGTGAGGTATTGGCCAGCAACATGCATCTCTTCCATCAAATAGCAGAATACCCTGAGGTAGTGGGTGCAATTGACTGCATGCACATACACATCAAAGCATCAGCCGGAGAGCGGGGTAGGGCCTACATCAATCGCAAGGGCTTCCACTCCATCAACTACCAGTCATGTGTGATGCCCAGGGCATAATACTGAATGTGTGTGCTGGCTGCCCTGGAAGCTACCATGATTCCCATATCTGGCATCTGTCACAGCTGTACCAGACATTTGCCAGTGGGGACATCCCTGACGGTCACCTAGTGGGGGATGCTGGATATGCACTGGATACGTGGCTGATGATACCCATCAGAAATGCACACACACCTGAACAAGAACACCATAATGAGGCACATGCACAAACACGAAATGTAATTGAGCGTGTGTTTGGGATGCTCAAGTCATGGTTCCGTTGCCTGGACACATCTGGTGGAGCCTTGCAGTACTCACCAACTACATGTACCCAAATTGTCATGGTATGTGCCATGCTACACAATATGATCCTGCGAAAGCAGCTGCAGCAGGAACAGCATGGGGCAGGGCCAAACAGCCCCCCACCATTGCCAAGGCCTGCACAGGCACAGCATGACTCGGAGGAGGAACAACCTAAGCCTGCCCCAGTAGGCAGAAGGAGGCATGCCCAGTGTGCCTTGGCCTTGGCAAAGAGGCAACACACTGCACATACACTGGCTCAGTAGGAACCCTGGAAACCTCCCTCTGACTCGCACATAAAATAATAGGGATACCTAACTTGACACTACCTGTTTCCAAACATGTATAGGGAGTGTAGTATGTGCATCCGACATAGGCAGCCCTGCAGTACCACCTGAGGCATGATTGCCATGTTCTAAGCAATATAAAGCAGTGCTAAGCAGCTTGTACCAATATCTAGTATATGTAAACAAAATTGCTTGTGCCAACTAGCGCAACGCCGGGCAATGTAGAGCAATGTTGGCCAAGGTTGCCCAAAGTTGACCAAAGTCAGTTAAACATGCTCATATCTGCTTTACTGTTCCTTAAGCAGTCTGGTCTGCCCAGCATGACAATAAAAAGCAATGACAGGGCTTGAACCCAGGATACTGTGCACTATAGTCACTGTACTGAACCACTGAGCCATGATAGCATTTCAGTGGCAAAGACTCAGCAGGACAACTGTACACTAATGCAAACACAAAGGAATGTAGTATCATGCCCCTAAAGAGGCAAATGGGTAACCTCCCCCACACGCCTATGCAGACAGAGAACATCAGGCTAGGCGGTGTGATGTGGGTTGTGTAGGCTATGAAGTCGCAGTGTAATATACGTGACATTGGACGCTAACATCTGTAGTACAGTAGTATGCCACAAGACACTATGATAGGCAACAGTACAGAGTGAAATGGTGTCCTGTACATAGCAGTGCAGGCATAGCAAATGTGTAAGTGTCAGGTGAAACCCACATCCTATGTACACCCACAGTAACAACCAGTGTGCCCCCCGGGTAGAAATGTACAAAGAATAGCTGTCACCTCTGTATGTAGAAATGTTGATAAGTCTATGCAAAGTGTCGCATGGAAGCCCTGCAGGCACAGCATGATCCCTGTTGATCTATGACACAAAGGTGAGCCCTGCTGTAAAAATACAACTAGGTTTCCATACACATATAGTATAAATGTCTATACCGGACATGCTCACACACTCCAACAAATGTAGTGGATTCCATTCAGCATAACACTGAAAGGTCATACTGGGCATGCTCACACACTTAGGCAAAATATGGATGTGATAATAAGGGATCTATGGACAAATGTGGATAGTCATCTCAACTTCCAGAAACACATTCACAAAGTGGTTGGAAAACCATGCTATGTGTACACACAAACTGCCAAGGTCTGTTCATGTAGGTGAAAGGAGGTTCCCACTACTCAGCAGTCATCAGACCTGTTTGAGAGTACCACAACACACTTGCGATGAATCCGACTAGCACGTTCAGCAGCTAGAAAGACCAATGAAGTACCTTAACAAGAGGATTACTGGCCTCAAATAGTCACCCCATGCAGCAAGACTGAATGTAACCCAATCTGTACTCAGTTGCATACTGTCTACTCAAGAGATCTCTGCCCAACAGACAGGTTCATGTCATGGAAACACTCAGATCTGTTCTGAGTTACAGCTCAATGGCAGTAAATGTACAGAGCCAACTGATATTGCCAACATCCTGGCAGATAAGATCACTTTACCCCCCTCTCACCCATGAAAGAGCACATCTCTATAACGGAAGACTGCAAAGTTGCTGTCATCACGGCCACACAAGTAATAAACACTCTCCAAAGCCAGTATCACAGCAGCCCTGGGACTAGATAACTTCCCAGGCTGCGTAGTATCTACTTCCCTGAAGTAAACATTAACATGGCAGGTCTATGGCTGCTGAAGTTTCCAGAGGACTGCAAACTAGGAGCCATAATTGTAAACACAAAAGATGTGGACATCCTACAAAAGGGCCTCACTGAGACAGATGGCTGCTGTCAAAGCCATGGTCTCTAGTTCAATGCCAAAAGGTGCATTGTCATCCCCTTTGTTAAAAACTCAGTAGCCAAGAACTACAACAGAGGCGGTAGTATACTTCACACCGAAAGTGTGACAAGAGACCTTGGGTCACAGGTGGACAGTGAATACAACTGTGATAATCACATTCCCACAGTAGTCAGGAAACCCTCCTATGTGGCACACCTCATCAAAAAATGTGTTTCATGCAGAATAGAAGAGGACAACGTTCCCCTCTACTCATCACTCACTAGAACTATAATAGAGTACAACGCCACTGCTGCTATGTACCTCACAAGACAACTACAACAACTGGAAGGCCAGCAGCAATACCTCACAAAGAGCATTAGCGGCCTGAAATACATGCCATACACAGACCATCTCAAAATGCTCCATCCGTACTCCCTTGCATATCACTTACTCAGAAGTGTTCACTACCTTACATACAAAGCTATGTCAGACACAGAGCTGTTGGATATGCTCCACGTAAAACACTCACAATCCCTCTGACCTGTGGACCCAAAACCACGAGTGAAATACAAAAGGAAGGTGTGTACCCATTTACCTTATGGATACCCACACCATCAGGTTAGTGGCACAGCTTGAGGCCGAGGAGACCATGCAAGTGCAACTAACATTGGCCAAAGCTGCCCATCACATTGTAGCCTGCTACAGCTCACGTACCTTGTCTCAGGAACCTCACTCAGTATTCCGGAGAACAGTGAAAAGTATAAAGGTCCTATCAAACACCATTGTATGAGGAGATTACAACTACCCAAACAGTGAGTGGTGGAATTAGTCATGTACAACGTACTTCGCCCAATGTTTCCTAGAGTTTAAAAACCCTAGCACCCTGGAACAGCTGGTCACCACACCCACTAGAGCTGACAACATACTGGACATGAGCATCACCAACATGGGGTACCAGTGTTCCACTACAGAGATAAACCCCTCGCTGGTAATATCAGATCAGGAAGTATTCACACTGGACATCCACATCTGGCACCCCCACCCAGTCAATGAAACCACTGTGAAGACATTTGCAAAAGCAAACTGCACACTTCCCAAGACCAAAGTGGAGCGTTCCAAAGCCCTCTTGCTATAAGATAATGGCATACAATCTGCAGAAGCATTTACAAGTGCATCCTATGAGCATCCACAGGGATGCATGGAATGAGACATCGCAAATAAAACCAAGATGCACTCCTCCAAAAATAGGACAACAATAATGTGGTTGTTGCCCATAAATAAGCTAGACAACAGAAGGAGGAAACGAACACATGATAGAGCCAACTTCACTAAAGGAAAGGCATCACTGATCATTATCAGGGAGAAACAATGATCACTCATAAAATAATCCAAGGACAGTTTCAAAAGACAAATAGCCAAGGAATGTAAGAATAACAACCTCAAAGCCTTCGGTAGCTATACCAGACATGTAGGTGTCAACTTCCAAATATGCTGTCAGCTACTGTAAATAGGAAAGAAATACAACAAAACAACTGTCATTGCACACATCCAGGGGGACAAGTTCAGTGTACACTCCCCCCCATGACCCCCAAAAGAGCCTGTGTCTATCACAGAAGGATGCAGAGCCCCAGACATCATGGACATCCAGGTAAAGACAGCCCTCACCAAACTAAGAACACAGCTTCAAAGTGACTGGATGGTGTCCCAGACTGCGTCTTACACTAGGCACATGAGGAACTAGACCCTCACCTACATTCATCGTCCAGACACAAGTGTACCACAGGCTATGTACCCAAAGAATGGCATACACAAACAGTCATCCAGCTCCACAAAGGGGGTGCCACAGCAGAACATGGACATCATTGCCCAGTATGGCTACTCAGGCTGGTCTACAGAGCTATTGAGCAAATTATCATGGAACCCATAAACGGAGACATTGGAGACCTCCAGACACTGGACTGTCCACATCTTTGCCTTGTTAAAGACAGATCCTGGCTCCTAAACCTAGTTGACTTATGTCAAACAGTTACCAAGGACATAGATGGAGGTGAAAGTAGTCCACACAGGCCACCTGGACCACACAAAGGACTTTTCACACCATTCTCCACTCTGTCATCATGGACAAGCGTACCAGCTGGAAAATTAACAGCTATGTCACAGGATGGGTGGCCAGGTGGCTCACAGATCAAACACACATGTTCAGAGTTGCTGGTGCCATGTCCAACTCTAAGCCAGTCACAAATGGCATCCTACAGGTCTTGGTCCTGGAACCCCACCTGTTTATTAGATACTGCTCAGAGGTACAGGCAAGCATGGGAGGTGTATGGCTGAACAGCTCTGCAGATGAATGGTAACTGTGGTCCACAGTCGACTGTATGGCTAACATGGACATCCTCCAGAAGTGTCTTACAGAGACAGATACCTGGTGTCAAAACAATGCCCTGAAGCTGAATGCCAAAGAATGCATATTCATCCCATTTGGGTACAACAAAGTGCACACAAATTACCACATAGGTGGTAATCCAGTATATACAGAGAAAGTCATTATGGCCCTGGGTACACAGGTAGATAGTAAACTCCGCTTTGATAAACACATGGCCAAGGTGTTTAGACATTCCTTCAATGTAGCCCACCTAATGTCACCTAATGTAACCCACTCTGTATAGTCTTATGATGTCACCATCCTACAAATAAACCTGTGGAAAGGATAGCCCATAGTAATGTGTATAGTGCTGTGTGTAAATGCGTACCTCTGTAGTATCATAAAGTAGTTAGGTAGTGGTTTGAATCCTGCACTCGACAAGTTTGTATGTGGTTTTCTTGGAAAGGAGCAAACGTTTTGGAGAGTAGTGAAACACCTTAAAAGTGTTAAACCAATCTTTGTCATGTCACCATCCTACAAATATACCTGTGGAAAAGAGAACCCCCAGTAATGTGTATAGCACGTCATGTTAATGCGTACTCCTCTAGTATCATGAAGTAGTTAGGTAGGGGTTTGAATCCTACACTTGACAACTGTTTATGTGGTTGTGTGTGGTCCTCTTGGGAAGGAGCAATCTTTTAGGAGAGTAGTAAAACACCTTAAAAGTGGTAAACCATTCTTTGTCAAGTCTGATTATGTCACCATCCTACATATATACCTGTGGAAAAGAGAACACCCAGTACTGTGTATATTGCATTGTGTTAATGCGTACTCCTCTAGTATCATGAAGTAGTGAGGTAGGGGTTTGAATCCTGCACTTAACAACTGTGTGTGTGTGTGGTCTCCTTGGAAAGGTGCAACCTTTTAGGAGAGTAGTAAGACACCTTAAAAGTAGTATGCCATTCTTTGTCAAGTCTGATGATGTCACCATCCTACATATATACCTGTGGAAAAGAGAACACCCAGTACTGTGTATAGCGTGTCGTGTAAATGCGTACTCCTCTAGTATCATGAAGCTGTTAGGTAGGGGTTTGAATCCTACACTTGACAACTGTTTATGTGGTTGTGTGTGGTCCTCTTGGGAAGGAGCAATCTTTTAGGAGAGTAGTAAAACACCTTAAAAGTGGTAAACCATTCTTTGTCAAGTCTGATTATGTCACCATCCTACATATATACCTGTGGAAAAGAGAACACCCAGTACTGTGTATAGCGTGTCGTGTAAATGCGTACTCCTCTAGTATCATGAAGTAGTTGGGTAGGGTTTTGAATCCTGCACTTGACAACTGTGTGTGTGTGTGTGTTTGTGTGTGGTCCCCTTGGGAAGGAGCAACCTTTTAAGAGAGTAGTAAAACACCTTAAAGGTGTTAAGCGAGTCTTTGTCAAGTCTGATGATGTCACCATCCTACAAATATACCTGTGGAAAAGAGAACCCCCAGTAATGTGTATAGCGCATTGTGTTAATGCGTACTCCT
The DNA here is from genome assembly GCF_019279795.1 of Protopterus annectens. Taxonomy (NCBI): domain Eukaryota; kingdom Metazoa; phylum Chordata; order Ceratodontiformes; family Protopteridae; genus Protopterus; species Protopterus annectens. The sequence continues at coordinate 1,323,353,169 of NC_056731.1, read as the reverse complement.
CTAGTTCATAGGTTCATAGGTTAGTACTAAGCTAACTGCCCTTGTGAGCCATTTTAAGCCTAGCCAATTATCCCTTGTGAGACTCAAACCCTGCACCTTGTGTTTGTAAGGCAAACACCTTAACCATTAGGCCACCCTCCCAACCCCAACTATTATATAAGTATCATATCATATCATATATCATATATATATCATATATAACAAGTATCATGAAGTAGTTAGGTAGGGGTTTGAATCCTGTACTTGGTGAGTGTGTGTGCTCTATGTGTGTGACAGTGTTGGTCATTGTGTTGGGGGTTTTGCTTTTACCACCGTATGACATATCAGTAGGCATAGCACATGTGAGGTAGCTGTGAGGCAAATACATATATGTACATGTTACCTCAATCATTGCATGTGAGTGAACTCTGCTTTGTCCAAGTACACAGTTGTCATCTTAACCAAACTGTGCTGCTGCTTCACAGACCTTAGGTCACATCTGTATGCTTGTGAAAAGGCCAGCCACTGCAGTGATGCTTGGCCTAGGTCATCCGTGTCACACACACTCATTACGGTTTCTATTGAATTGTGTGAGTGAGGGTTTATGGCCGAGGCATATGTCAGACCTGTTCAAACGCAGCAGAGTCTGTCAATGATGACTATGCATTATAGGTGTACAACAACCTGTGTGGATATGCATGCAGACCCCTTCTTGCTTATGTGATCCACCGAGGGATTTCAAAATACCTTAGGGAATGTGATTATCAAAGGAGAGATGACGTAACATTAGGTTGCATGTACACATTGGTACCAGTTCATCATGTTGGTGGCTACTACCTATGTGGTACTGTGGGGATACTATGTTCTGTAAAGGTGGATGATTACGCATAGTTTCGCCTATAGCTTTACAGCATGGGTTTGACAACAGGTATCTGTCTGTATGATACCCTTGTGGAGGATGTGTGTGTCACCTGGAGAATGCAGTATAGGCCACAGTATGCATTAGCACACGTGGACAGACATATCCCTACTGTGATTGCTTGTACCTAAGAAAGCCATATGCCGAACAGGAGTGGTCCCAGTAATGTGTGCAGCTGAATACCACTGGTTACTGGCATAGTATAGTACCTGAAGGATCCAAATGTTGCTGTGTGTCCTACATCTGTGTGTCAGTTGTCAAGACATCATCTAACGATTGGTTATGGTCAGGCTGTTGAAGTCATGTATAGTACCAGAATGCAAAACAATGACAGATAGTGACAGTAACACCCACAGCACAGTGTCAAACCATATCATACACACATGTGTAGTCCGTTTCCAAAATGTGTATAGTACAATACATACTGGCCACCAATAGAAACTGTGGAGTGTTAGTGTGTAATACAGAGCATGTCACCCTGCCCATGTATCCACTATGCACATACATGCAGACATTGCACCTCCACCATTACCACAGCTGTACACCTGCAAATATGTGCTACACACATTCCACACATACTGTTCACTCACTAACACATGCTGCCAATGCTGCACACATCAGCCAAGTGGCACATGGGCGGACAATATACAATTGGAACTAACACTGGTATAAACCACACTACAATGACAATCATAGCTTTAATGCATCATGCCTGCTCAGATACACCTTCAAGCATGTCATTACACTCTACTGCTGACTACATGCTAACATTGCTATACTGCTATAAAGACACCCTGTGCATCAGCACCATGGTAGCCTGTTCCTGCATCGATGTTACAGATGACAGGAGGTGGCATAGGTTTCAGCATATGCACAGGGTGTGTTGTTGGTCTGCCAGAGGCCTACAGTGAGCCATCCAATCGACATGTGTGTGTGTGTGTGTGTGTGTGTGTGTGTGTGTGTGTGTGTGTGTCTGTGTGTGTGGGGCAAGAATAATGGTATGGGCCAATGTTGATGTAATGAGTGTGGGTATGTGTTAGCCCTAGGTGTCTCGATTATGTATGTGTGTGTCTGCATGCACACAGTTCCACCATGCGACTGCCACATACGGGTACTTATGGGACAGCCACAGACTGTACCTGCGAGGCTTTACAGATCACCGTCTCTGGCCACGGATACGGTGCCTGTGCCTGGCAGGGGTGCTACTTACACTATCATGTACCAAGCCAGACTGGTACTATCCCCAGAGGTAGATGGATGTACACTGGACCCTGGTCCCCGCTGGAACTGTCCAGAGCCACGTGCATGTGGCCTTCTAGGATGTTCTATGGACAACCCACCCCCAACATTGCTGGGGCTGGTACTGGCACTACGGGAGCGGCTGTTGCTTGAGGGACGTCCGCGGGGACTGCCAGCTACTGATGTTGCTGGCATACGTCCACGTCGATGACTCAACCATCCCGCACTGTCCTGACACATGGACATGACATTGCGGAGGACATCTAGTGTCTCTCCCCAATGTCTATCGGTGACCTCAGTGTAATTGCAGATGGCACCAGCTAGGTCACTGATACTGTCTATTACGGCAGGGTTATGTGCCCTCTGTGCCCTCAGTCCCTGTCTGGTGTACAGTTCCATATGTGCCTGTGCCTCCATGACAGCCTGGAACATGCGTGAGGTAGTTAGACCTGTGGCACGTCTGCCAGTGGCATGAGGGGCAGCAGTGCTCCGACGAGAACCCCTGGACATCTGCCTATGTGGTACCCTTCCAGACATCTGGGTATGGCTGCTGTGTCGGGATGCATGTGCCATGGATACCACACAGTCCTGGCCAATGCCAGCTGTATGCTGTCCCTCTGCTAAGGGCATTGGTGATGGATGTATTGGCAGTGTGACTGTGTGCATGGATGGGGTGGACACTTGTGTAGTGTCGATTGGTGGCCCAATGATAGACCCTGGCAAACATGCATGTGCCTCAACTCACCTATCATCATTGTCACTATCATGCTCAGTGACATCAGTTTCCCTGCTGCATTGAACCAGCCCAGTATCAGCACCTGTGAGAGGGAGACAGGAAACGCACTTTACAACCTGTACATGATGTCAGCACACATGCACACATGAACACATGCACACATGAACACATGTACACATGCACATATGCACATATGAACACATGCACAGATGCACACTCCTCACTAGTACAGACACACACACACACACACACACACACACACACACACACACACACACACACACACACACACACACACACCACCAGCAATCCCGAACATACTCAATAGCATGTGATGTTGGGGTACAGTATCACAAACCAAACATTTATATCAAATGTGACAGCATGCAGGACATGTGCTGCTCAGCAGCATGCAGTGTGAGTGTAGACAGCCATTGCTAATAACAGTGAATGGCCTCACCTTGGAACGCAATGTGTACATGGACACAACATTGGTGTGCAGGTATTAAAAACCCTGAAATGTCCTGTGCACCATCAGTCACAGGTATACATACCATGGCTGAATGTGTATCAGTGTGTCACATGGATATCCATTTCTGATTAGAGCATCTGTGTCTTTAGCAGATGATTGTGGAAACAGGTGTAGCACATGATGGTTATGATGGTGAGTGTAGGACATATTGCGGACATGCCAGTGCCAGCCATGACATGGCATGCTACCACACAACTGCAACATAAAACATCACACATACACAATGTGTGTCATGTGACATATATACCCCATAGCATTACAAGACATATGTGTGTCACTTTCTACAAATGGGGATTGCTATGCATATTGCATATAGGTGCATATGTCTGCACACACACAACATTGAGGTGCATAGCAATTCATGATATGTGTATTACTGTGGCCACTGTAACTGGATGGGGTGTAGTACCATGAGCCATCATCATGCAGCATCATGTGGTCACTCAAGGCTACTAATGTGTGCCAGACCGGCACATAGCATGTGTACCTGAATTACAGTACCATGGCTACATTCACCATTACACGGCCAGTTGTTAAATGGGTTTGTGAGGTGCCCAATAGGGGGCATTGCCTAACATGAATGTGTCATGTGTTGAAGGGTGTTGCACAGCCCATGTGAGGCATCTACCCCTCAGGTATATTAAGTGTGCTGTGTGGATTTGGTTTGGGATACTGTAGTGTGACCTTACAGCGGGTGTCTGAATACTCCATGTGTAGCGCGTTAACGTGTACTGCGTATGACAAAGGTGTGTATGTTGTGTGCATGTGTATCGACTCTGCCTATCCGATGTCCACTACAGTGTTGCCACAATTGTGTGGGATGCTCTGTGTATTGTATGTGTTTTATGCAGCTACCCACGTTACTAGGATGTGCATAGTCTCACAGCAAACATGCACAGCATGCATTATGCGTAGGTGTGTTACGTGTACATAGCCTACACTTCACGTATGACATGCACATTTAATTAGCAATATTAAAGGTATAACACACTCACCAGCATGGCTCTGCTGCCTTGCTGTCACACCAGAGGGACCTACAAGGATATCAGACACTTTGTCAGTGGCAACAACTGTGGCATTGCTACTGTATGTTTGCAATCTTACAGTAGTACAATGGTGGGCAGTCACAGGCCTACAGTTTATATTTCTAATTATTAGTATTGCACAACACTGGGCACCACATCGTCTAACTACACAGTACACATCTCACATAAGCATGCTGTACCAATAGAGGTAACAGTATTCTACAGCTATGCCATGTTACCTGCATGCTCCATGTCAACTTGCTAGGTGGCTCCGGCCTCCATGATGATACATGTTAATTGCTGTGGTTGTTGTTGGCCAGGAGTCACCTGGCTCAGGAGGAGCTCCTCCACTCTGGTGAGGGGGGGATGGATGGCTACCCCCCCCACCTATGGCAAGCTGTTGTCTGCGGATATCAGACGCACGTTGCTGGACATGTCTCATTAAATCACTGCGCTGATGGCGTACCTGCTCATATGTCCGGTTATGCATGCCTATGTCATTTACCCTATGGACAAGATCTTACCACAGCGCAGCCCGCTCATGCTGGTCCTGGCTGGTTCTGGAGAACAGCAGCGCATAGTGCTGCACCAGGCTTGCTGTGATGGCTTCCTCCTCGGCCTTGCTATATGGCGGGTTACGATGGTGGGACATTACCCTGGAAGACAATTAAACAATATGTGTGAGCAAGTCATGTGGCACACGTAACATTCTAAAGTACAGATATAAATTAACTGCCATATATAGCAACCTAGTATCAGTAGAAAACAGGATAGGACCACCACAAAATGAAACATAAAACGAAGTTCATTGCAGATGAATAAGCGCTTTCACATGCTACCAAGGCACACTTCTTCAGATTTCACTAAACCATTCAAATTACATATTATATGTACACTCCTTCTAACTCAATTGATATCAATTAAGCATCAATTAAGGCAAATTAAACCCATTGAAGCATCATACATTATCCATTGAACATTCACTACTACATCACAGTAATATAAAACTGAATCAAGTTAATTTGAATTGAATCAATAGGGTTAAATAAAACCACAAAATTAGCTGTGCATTAGTATAGCAGCTACAAATAAATAGATAAAGTCTGTAGCATATGAATTCTATATATGAAAATAAATACTAAAAATGACCTTATATAAAATACATGGATAAATATACCCATAAATTCAGAATGTATTATAAACCACAATCAACTAATTAATCATTATTAAATATATAAATCTATAAACTTTTTGATAAAAAATATATATAAAAAATATATATAGAAAAAACTATTAAACAATGTGTCTTGAATGCTATTCATAACAAATATAAATGCTACATGTTATCTATAATAGTTGATGAAAGTCAAATATAATCATTAGCTAGCTAACTGTCAATATCTACGAGCAGCAAGTATAGGTTTAATACTAATGAATTGATTGAGACAATATGAACTAGAGTCAGTAGAGATATGTTGGATCTTTAAACTATGAGCGTATGTGGATCCTGGTCTCAACCAATTCATTAGTATTAAACTTATTTTTAGTATTTATTTTCATACATAGTATTCATATTCTACAGACTTTATTTATTTGTAGCTGCTATACTAATGCACAGCTAATTTTGTGGTTTTATTTAACCCTATTGATTCAATTCAAATGAACTTGATTCAGTTTTATATTAGTGTGATGTATTAGTGAATGTTCAATGGATGATTTATGATGCTTCAATGGGTTTAATTTGGCTTAATTGATGCTTAATTGATATCAGTTGAGTTAGAAGAAGTGTATATATAATATGTAATTTGAATGGTTTAGTGAAATCTGAAGAAGCGTGCCTTGGTAGCACGTGAAAGCACTTATTCATCTGCAATAAACTTCGTTTTATGTTTCATTTTGTGGTGGTCCTATCCTGTTTTCTACTGATACTTAGTTTTCTTCCTCTGGAGTTGGACCTTTGGACGGTAGTGGAACCTCTATACGTAATATATAGCAACCTATTGGCTGTCAGAAGACACACACTTTCAATACCACATATCAGTTCTCAACACACAGATGCCTGACAGTGCCTGGCACATACTATATATCAAACCATGTTTTGCACAGCAACAAAGTTATAACAGTATGTAAGACTATACAACAGTACATGGCACAGTGCATGTGACACAATGCACCACCTAGCCACAGGAGGTATATATCATGGTAATGCATCATGAAATATGTAATCCATTGCAATGAATGTAAAGTCCACTGACAGTATTACCAGTATACCACACTAGTCATTGATGGTGGACGCCTGCCTAACATATGTGCACATTCATTAATATAGGTGGCATACTGCTGTACTAGACTATACATGTTGCTAGATACGCAGTTATATCCTGTAACACACATATGACTGAGGCCACGGTACAGGCATACCCACACACACACACAGCAGACATACATAACAGACACAAAGGTATGGCAACCCAGCTGACCTTTACCTGTGTACCTTACAGTACTGTGTGTCAGTAGGTACCAGACCTTATGCCTGAGGTATGCAATCTGTGAGGACTACAGGGAACACATATAACAGTGGTACCAATAAATGTGCACGTACACCATACTGTGCTGTTTAGGCATACAGCTTCAGGTAGTACTACAGTTCATACAGGAGTTGGATTCACCAGCAGTAACACCCAATAAGCATACATGTACTGCTTTAGCCTACAATGGGACACCCCAGTCGACAACAAGGGACTACGTCAGACCGTATGGCATGCTGCTTTTTCTGCCTACCAATTGCATACACATCTTTTGCTGGGAACACAGCTAGGACACATAATACCATGACTGAAACAGTTTCCCACTAAGCTATCACACATATACCGAACCCTGACACATTCACCAACACATTCACCATCATGCTCAGTCACCTCACATATCGATTATTGCAACAAGTACATGTGGGTGTGTATCACTTCATAGGTAGGTAAGAGGCTATTGGCCCTAGGCCCTATAGAACTCTAGCCATACGCTACCCTGGCCTCTGGCACACAGGTATTTAAATTTCACGTGGCCCAGTCAAGCAGAGACACTGAGATGATTGCCTGGGTGTATTCACTATCTCCCATACAATCTCCAGGCTTATTTATGATGACTGCTAATTAGGAGATTTGTTTGCTATGGATAGTTGGTTAGTTCCAGAGTATGGGATGTCTCTGAGATAGGAATCTATCCCTCCAGCATGTGCTGTTTATTGTGGCCAAAGGGTTTGGGTCCCTAGAGCATGTTTTTCGTAGAGATTGTGATCTGTTTACGTGCAGCATGTCCAACAGATCTGGGTTTGACATAGCTTAGTATGTCAGTCAGAGGTCACCTCTGGGTAGGCGGTATGCAACACAGTGTAGTTGTGGGTTTGTGGGACGGTCTGTATAGGGCATCTGTTTGTCGCCGGTATCACTCTTTGTGAGATATGTCTGTGTCCTTTCCACTTGCTGTAGATGTCTTGTGAGGTACATGCCACATGGGGCATTGTACTTTATACTGGGTCTTATGTGTGTGGAGTAGAGGGGAACAGTGACCTATTTTCCCTGGATGACACATCTTTTGTGATGACGTGTGCCACGTAGACGGATTACATGACTAGTGTGGCACTGTGACTATTGAAGGGGAGACTACTGTCCACCTGTGTCCCATGGTCTCTTATCACACCTTCGGTGTTAAGTGTACTACCACCTATGTGGTAGTTCATGGGTACTGAGTCTTTGCAAGGAGGGATGCCAATGCAGTGTCAACATTGAGCTTGAGTCCATGGCTTTGTCACCAGGCATCTGTTGCAGTAATTATGACCCTGTCTCTCTCTCTCTCTATATATATATATATATATATATATATATATATATATATATATATATATGTGTGTGTGTGTGTGTGTGTGTATATATATATATATATATATATATATATATATATATATATATATATATATTTATATATACACACATACATATGAACATCCATTGCTGTACATATAGATATACATATAGGACATATACAGTCCACCTGCCATGGTGGGTATATCAAGTATGGGAAGGTTGTGACGTATACAGTTATGTCATAACATTGCACAGTGTTGTGCAGAATGCTTTGAAGGTGTTCTCAGCCCATGTAGCTTTAGCAGGCCTCACTGGCTGCAACACTGCAAACCCGATGAATCATACCCACAGAGTTTTACCACCACATGTCATATACCAGCACTGTATGCTGTCTGGTCTGCCACACACTACAACCTACATAGAAATATGCACATAACAACCTTCAACAACATATATATATCCACCTTTCACAAACAGTTCCAGGATGTCCCTTGCTCAATGCACATGTACAGATGCTAATATATTTGACACGGACAGATCTCTCCGTATGTGTGTGCCATACACACACAAGGACCACACTGTTGTAAGTACATGTACCTCACGTCTGACCTGTTTGGCCTTGCTGCAGCATGAACAGGTGTCACATGTGAGCACACAGTAATATCAGAGGGTGTATACATATCTGCTAATGCTGAATTAACATACTAGCCTGGTACAGCTGTTGCCACTGCTAAGCTACACATTAATATGACTATCATGCATTTGTTACTCTGTCACATCCATGTTTGCATAACCATTTGGGCTACTACCCCAAACAGACTTTGTACACACTACTGTACAGAACACAGATAACATGGATCAGATGTTTGACATTTAATGCTGAACTACATATGTCACCATCACATCCCACAGCACACAGCAACACACTCGTTTCCCCATGCCAGTGGTTATGCAGGGCATCTGTGCATCGATACATACTGCTGCCACATATGAATGATTCGAACTATATAGAGTACTCTTCATAAACATCTACTACATTCCAGTAAATACATAGCTGTTACATACCTTTCCTTTGTATGTGTTCGTATCTGTTGCTGTATATCCTGGTATATGTTTTTTTACCAATATAGGTTTTGGTTCCAATATCTCCTTTACTGTTCAGGATATTTTTTATAGATATTTATTTCAGAATATACTGATTTTCAATATTTTTTTTTCAATATATATTTTTTTCTAAATATTTTCTTTCAATATATTTTTTTCAATATATATTTTTTTATTTTTTCTATATATTTTTCTTTCAAATCTTTTTTCAGTATATTTTATTTCAATGTTTTTTTTTCAATATAGTTTCCTTTCAATACATTTTTTCAATATAATTTCTTTTGTCAGTGTACTGATTTTTTTCAATATATTATTTTTGTTATATTTCTTTACTTTACATCACTTTTTCTTTTCTTTTTTTTTCTCTCTCTCTCTCTCCCCCTCCGTACCTGCAAGGGAATGATTGCATGTGTGGACAGCAAGTACAGACTGATTTTATAGGTATCTGCAGATGTGCATGTGATGGCCTCTGTACCAATTGGTGGCCACCATTTGGCAATTGCATGCAGCCTGCTGTGTGGTACTTATAGTACTAACTGTCGTAGCAACCCAGTGCTATAAATTGCTAGGTCAGGTAGGTGTAGCCCTTTCAGAATTCCAGAGTGGGGACCATGCTTGTTTGCTGTGGACACCGTTGTGTAAGTCAGAAGGTTGATATACTTCTTCTAACTGTTGCTAAGGGTGTAGCCAGTTATTTGTATGTTGTACTCAGACCTGAATGCTGCCTCCTCCGGTACACAGTTGACAGTGTAGAATTGTACTCACCCCTAGAAATGCTAACACAAGATACATGGGAGTATGGAGTTTCTTTACAACATCTACAATTAGCTGCCATACATATGTAGTTATTGAGATGTTTTCATTTGGCACATGAAGTGTTTGGAAACAGCTATACTGTGGATATTAATGTATTCACTTCTGCACTGTTTGTGCTTTTTATTTTGTTGACATTATCACAGGATGCTCATGAAACTGGACAATTCCAGTACTGAGTATGCCTACCTACATCCTTGCTGTACCTTGAACACACTGGTATTTTGTACATTTGGGTGGGAATTGTCCTGCTATGATACTGTGTGGGGGTTGTGAAGTGCTGCTGTAACAGTATTTACTGCTAGAATGTCTGGTTCTGTTATCACAGTCATGTAATGCAATTCCACAACAACTGCTGGTAAAGTTCCACAGAACAGGTTTTGTGTTATGGCATTCCTACCTTTCCTTTATATTCACACATTCTGATGCATGATATATATATTTTAGCAACATCTTGCTGTATATCTACTGTGGCCTAGTGGTACTTTCTGCAGTCTAGTGTGTCCATGGTCCAGGGTTCGAGACTGACAGTGGTGTTTTATTTTGCTGCTGAGCAGAATAAGGCCCCTCATATGCAGGGTGACTAAGGCACTTTTAAGCAGTTGTAAGCGGGTTTGCGTGGGTTTGCGTGATGCTTAGCAATACTTAGCTAAGCGCACACATGTGCACACTCGTTCAAACCCACTTAATACTGCTTAAAAGTGCTTACTCCCGCTAACCCCACGCTCATTTCTTTGAAAGAAAATGGGGAGATAGGAAAGTGGTGAAAAAGGGGCACAAAGAGGGAAAGACAGTTGGGAAAACAGCTCGGTATGTGCAGTATGGGTGTAGGGAAGGTCCATGGCTGCCCATTTCTTTAACAGCAACAGCTGTGCATATACTAGTAATTTGGAGGGAATTTTGAAACCTTCCACCCCTGAGAGAGGGGTGAGGACAACGAAGTATATTGTACTGCCAATTGAATTTCAGTGTCTGTGTCCAGCGGACATTTGTGTAAAATGGGCAGCTATGTATGGGGCGTAACTGTTTTGTGGGAGCAGATTGCCCTTTTTTTTTTTTTTCAGGTGAGAGTGGAATGTGGGGTAGGGGAAGTAGGTATGTTTTGGGATGTAGGTTGGGGAGGTAAACAGACAAGACAAACAAGATGCATACAGGGGCGGAATATGACACATGGGATGGGTGAACACAATTGACGGGGAAGGATGTTTGGAAATCGCAAGCCCATGAGCCCACAGATGGTAACAGTGGCACTGAGATCTCCACCCATGGGCAGTCACCACTGCACCTTCACAGCCCGGAGGGTGGCTGTGCTGGGGGCTGCGTAGGAGGGGCAGGCTCACCCATGAGTCACACCACTCTTGCCTCGAGCTGGCGTAGGGGATCAGCGACTGAACGCTGGATCTCCCTACGCACCACAGCCGGGACCCTTCGGAGGGTGACAGGTGGCCCTCCTCCGGCCACGCTTGCATGGGGGGGGCGAGCCCCATCCCCTGCAGCGCTTCCACCCGTAGGTGGCACAGGGCTAACGGAGGAGGAGGTCCCGGGCTGGGCACCTGACCTGCTGGTGCCAGGTGCCATCGCCAGCTGAGGTGGGACAGGTGAGTCCGCTGGGACCGCCCTTCCCATATGTTCTGTGTTTAGGTGTATTTAATGACAATATAGCCAACAGCATTTCAAATTAGTTGTAACAGCATGCAGTAATATTCCCATTAACCCAGCACACCAGAGTTCCAACAGTTGAACAGCAAGCATAACACATGCATATATTGAATGACAGTGGACATTCCAACATCATGCAGGAATGGGCACCAAGATTGTGGTGTTTGAACAGGGCACATGCATCAAAGTTATGCAGATATTTATAAACCACTAGGACATATGGCCCAACAAATGTTTTGAAATTACACATACCCACTGAGGTGTGGAATTGCATTGTTTATGCACATACAGTAGGGTGTAAAAAGATACCTCCATTAACAACTTATATGAACTTATAGTTGACACTACATTCCTATTGACTGCAGGTATATATCCACTACATGTATTATTACACTAGCTAATGTCCAGTACGTTGTGGGATGTGTTTTGCTAGTTCATTATGTACCTGACCTGTATCTAATATACACACTGTCCAGGATGCAGATGTTACTGCTACGTATTTATATATTTTATTTATATTCATATGTCTACATATCTGGATGTGTTCAGGTGACATTACCAGTTAAATTTTAACAGCCCCCTACATTTTTAGCAGCACACTGACTTTTCCGGTGCACACAATTACAAGCTACTCATGTGCCAGATTTACCTATACATGCCAGCCTTGAAACTACAGTTGAGGACAGTATATATGCTTGAGTTACTGGCACTCCCTCCGTACTCTTTCTATGGGCCTACTCAAGTGTGGGTTGACAGCGCTTAATACAACACTACTATTTCTATACTGCAAGAGTACATCTACATCTCAAAGAAAGTGACACGGACACACTACAGGTGTTATACCTTTATTAATTACATTACACACTTTTCTAGTGGCTCTCTCATTTATTTGTTATTACAGTGTATGCAGACATCTTATTCAGGATGTATTATACCTTCATTTATGGTTTACAACACTTTTTTTTGTGGCTCACTCACTAATTCTATATAACAATACATGCAGAGAAATAATTCAGGACTTATTATACCTTTATTAATGGGTTACAACACTCTTTTTCAGGTTCTCTCACTTATTTTACATAACAGTTCATGCAGAGAGGTTATTCAAGCCTTATTATGCCTTTATTATTGGGCTGAGACACATTTAGCCAGGCTCTCTCACTTATTTTATAAAACAGTACATGCAGAAAAATTACTAACCTGCCTGGTGGTGCAGCCTTAGCAGCCTATCTGCATAGGCTTGCTGATTTGCAGCACGGACACCTGCAGCTGTGAAGTAAATGAAGTGATATTGAGACATATCTATCCATAATATAGACTACAATAGCAATTCTTACATACTTCATTCCATAGCTACCTACTCAGTAGTGGGGCATTTTGCATCCCACGGGCCTCCTGTATCCATTGGTTCAGTAGGTCCTGCTTGTGTCTCTTCAGGTCTGCATGGTGATGTCTGACCTGCTCACCAGTCCGAGGGATGCCTGTGGCACTGGTGAGTTCATGTGCGAGACGGTTCCAGGCCTCCGCTTTGTATTCCATGCCCTAGAACTGGCCCTGCAGGAGTCTAGCATCATGACGGACGAGGAGCCAAACCATCAGTTTTGACTCCTCAATGCCCCACCGTTGCACTTGGAAGTGAGAGCCCTCTCCGACACCAGCCATTGCTGCCTACAGATGCAAGCTACAACCAGTTATGGCGAGTATTCCCGCCTATGGAGCTTAAATATGCCTAATTTCCCGCACTTATTTGTGATTGACCAGATTTGAAAGTTCTCAACTGAGTGCACACCTGCTTAGCACTGGGTAAACTTTGATTCATATGTATATGTGTGTTGACAATCCATGAACATCAAATGCTGTCATGGCTTAGTGGATTAGTACTGTGATTATTGTGCACACTATCCCGGGTTCGAGACCTGTCATTGCTTTTTTATTTTACTACTGGCCTGACCAGTAGGGGGTGTGTTTAGCTGACTTTGCTCAGCTTTGCCCAATGTTGCTGTACGTTGCCCGATGTTGCCCTACGTTGCCAGATGTTGCGCTAGTTAGCGCGGTGCGCACCTCCACGCAAACATGTTTAGTTTTCGCTAGTTGGTGTGATGCACAGCTCCACGCATAGCTGTTGCGCTAGTTAAAGCCATGCTTAGCTATGGGCAATTATATTGCGCTAGTTAAAGCAGTGCTTAGCTATGGGCAATTATTCTTAAATGTGCTTAATACTGGTAAATGTTGCTTAGCAGTGCTTCACATTGCTTAAGATAGGTTACTTATGCATTCATTATTATGCATGAATGTTTCACTTTCTTATATATATTTAAAATATTGATGTTAAGTTGTCAATCTCGCCTTCATTCTTGCTTGATGGGTTCGGAGCCGATCCTCGGCTCCGACTCGGCACTTGCTAAGCTCGAGAGTCACTTTTACCAGCTCGAGGCAGCCCCATATCCCATGATGCAAGGCGGTAAGTACCCAGATCTCGTTTGCCGCTTCGCTAATGAGGTCCTCCTTTTACCAGCTCCTGGTAAGTGATTTGCTACTTTTCTATTTTAGCCCCCTTTAATAAAAAACCCTTTATTATTAGTTTTAATTTAGTTTTAAACATTTTCTGACAGAAAATTCCCTGTCTCTTCTAATTTTTTTTAGTCAAACTTTACCCATCCCATCCCCCCCCTGTTAGGGTGTGTGTGTGTGTTTCTAGTTATACCTTTTTGGTATATTTAATTTAATTTCTTTGACTGGTGTGTGTGTGTGTTTTTGTGTTACACCATGTCAAAAGAAAGGGTCTCAGGCTTTAAGAAGTGTGACTCGTGCTGTCAGAAGATGTCTCTGACAGACGGTCACACTTCTTGCCTGTATTGCCTGGGGCCTCTTCACCTGCAGGACTCCTGTGCTATATGTCATTCTTTCAGCCAGAGAGTCCTGCAGGAAAGAAGAAATAAATTAATACTCAGGGGCCTTCTTAAGCCGGAGGGCTCTCCGGCTAAGTCGGCTCCATCCAAGACTGCCAAGTCTTCCAAGGCCCAGGCTTCTGTGTCAAAGCCTGCGGCCTCGGCTCCGACTCGTTCTGAGTCGAGATCGGCTCCGGCTGGAGCTGATTCTGGCTTAACTAAGCCTTCGGCACCGCTGGCTATCGGTGCCGATTCTGCATCGACCACTTCGGTGTCGGCTCCGATCGGTTCCGACCACCATGTGGCTCAGGCATCGGTGTCGGCTCCGATTGGCTCCGACACCGTTACTTTTGTGGCTGTATCGGCTCCGGCTGGAGCCGATACATCGAGGCTACCTGTCGGCTCCGTTAAGTTGTCGGCTCCGACAGGTTCTATAGTTTCATCGGTTCTGATGGCTCCTTCGAGGAAGAGGTCGAGGTCTCCTTCCTTGGAGCCGATACTTTCGGCTCGCCTCTCCTCTCGGAACGGAGCCATCGGAGCCGATCTTTAAGGTCATCCAGGCTTTCTGACCATGACTTGGAGAGAGTGGTCAGTAGATTACTTAAGTCACAGGCACTGGCCCAAATGTTACATAGTCCGTCTCAACAGGCGACTATTGGTCCACACCCGTTGCAGTTCCTCCTTCAACTCTACCCCAGAGCTTGGAGTTGGAGTCTTCGAATGGTTACTGCTACGGCTGCAGGACAGATACCCCTTCTGTTCCTTCAGCCTCTACTCTTATCTCCTCTTGAGACCTTCCTTAGAGGGATTCGGTGGCCGGGCTTCCATGGTCTCCTCCGAGGGGTGAGTGGCATCGGACCCTTGTCCGAACCCGCTCTTCCCTTGGAGCCTCGGCCTTGGTGAGCTCGGCTCCGACATCTGCCTCGAGACTTCCTTCGGTGGTCCCTGGAGTTCCTAGCTCTTTGGAACGGGTTCTCTCGGACCTGCCTGGGAGGGGAGCATTCGAGGTGATGAAGAGTGTGCTGGCCACTGGTATCAGTCAGCAGTCTGTTCCCTTAGCTCCTCCCTCTATAGTGCCTGTTGACATCTCTGCCACTTCTCTTGCTACAGGACCCAGAGATCCTCTGCCTCAGGTTTCCCCATTGGGAATTTCCCCTCTTCCGAGGATTCTCCTGATGTTTCGGGAGATCCTCCTAGGAAGAGGACTTGTAAGAGGAAACATGTAGACTCCCGAGTCTATCACTTCAGATACTGACTTTGATGAGTCAGAGGGATCCCCAAGATCCCCTCTGAGGATGTCTCCTTCTCAGACATCCTAGAACTCCTTAGACAGAGGGGAAACTGGCCCACCAACAATCCCTCTGAGGATGAGTCAGTATACCTAGAGGCGTTTGGATCTCGGCCCTCCACCTCCTGGGTGTCTCCGCCTTCGACCCCTTATGCAGGTTATTGCCCGAAAGGCGTGGGCAGCTCCTGACTCTGTAGAGCCAGTCCCTAGGAGGCCTTCAAAATTTATCACTGCCCCGTGTGATAAGCAATTCCTCACTAAGGGTGTCCCGCTGATGCCATGGTGGTGGCTGCTGCCACCAAAAAGGAACTTGCAGATCCTTCCGTACCCGTCCATCCTCCTAATAAGGACTCGAGGACCATGGATAGGTACGGTAAGTGGATGTTTTCCTCAGCGACCTTTGCTATGCGTTCGCTGAATTACCTATGTCACTTCACCAGACTCCAAAGGGATATCCTTAAGGAGCTAGGTGATGTTGTTCAGGATCCTACAGCTGCAGGAGCTCAGGAAAAAATTGCTTCGCAGCTAGGAACCCTTAATTCCATTGCAAACTCCTCCATGCGGCTAATATCATATGCTGCTGATGGAGCGAGTAGGGCCGCAGGTACAGGTGTGGCTCTTAGACGCCAAGCCTGGATGCGGCTATGTGACTTTGCAGATCCCTTTAAGGCGTCCTTCACAAATTCTCCCTTTGATGGGTCAGCTTTGTTTGGCCCTCAAGTGAAGGAAACTTTGACCAGGTGTGAGCAGGATGGCAAGACTCTTTCTGCCGTAGGAGTCCGTTTTTCCACCCCTTCTAGACCTTACCCCAAAGGACAGAAAGGTGGCAAAATGTGGTTCCGCAAATCCCAAGGAGTCACGCCAGATTCACGTGGTCAGTTTACCCCTAGAGGCAGAGGGGGTAACAACAACAGACGCCGCTCTAGAGGCAGAGGGGTCCAAAACCAGGGAAACAGAGAGCCTCTCTCTGACAAGCCCTTTCAGCATCCCTGAGATGTTGCCCGGCTGTCCCTCCTTGGAGGCAGTCGGGGGAAGATTATCACTGTACCCAGAAGCCTGGCATTCCCTCACTCAAGACAGATGGGTACAGTCGATCATATCCAAGGGTTACATAATTCCTTTCGAGGAAAGTCCTTTCCCTCAAATTCCCTTCCAGATGCACCACCGGTCTAAGGGAAATTGCAGAGTTAGAAGTCTCAAAACTACTGCAAAAGAGCCATTCAGCCAGTTACAACAGACCATTCAGAGCCGGAATCTACTCAAGGTTCTTTTTGGTCCCCAAAAAAACGGGAGACTGGAGACCAATATTGGATCTCAGCAGACTCAACAAGTCTGTGAGGAAGACAAGATTCGAATGGTCACTCTTCAGTCAATTCTGCCCTTCTTACAGAAGGACAACTGGATGTGCTCAATAGATCTTCAGGATGCGTACTATCACATCAAAATTCACAGACGCTCCAGGAGATTTCTCCGCTCGGCTGGGGTCCAGTCATTTCCAGTTCAGAGCCCTGCCCTTTGGTCTCACTACAGCCCCAGAGTGTTTACCAAATGCATGGCAGTGGTCATGGCTCACCTGAGACGTCAAGGATTCCAGGTGTTTCCGTATCTCGACGACTGGCTCCTGTCAGCCACCACCAGGCATCAGCTTATTCAAGCCAGGGATTACACAATAAATCTTTGTTCTCATTTGGGCATCTCGATCAACTTGAAAAGTCATCCTTATTGCCCTGCCAGTCTATTACTTTCATAGGCAAACTTAAACACTGTTCGGATGTCAGCTACCCTTACAGATCAAAGAGTTTCAGACATTCAGACTCATGTCAGGATCATTCTAGCCAACAAGAAAGTACAGGCCAGAATGGTTCTAAAGGTATTAGGCCTCATGGCTGCGGCCATTACTCTTCTTCCTGGCTCGCTTCTACATGCCTTCTTCAGTGGATGCTGTTCACACAGTGGTCGTACCAACAACTTCCAATGCGTCACCAGATTCTGGTGACACAGTCTTGCAAAGATCATCTTGCTTGGTGGATCACATCTCCTCAGCTTCACCAAGGCAGACACTTTGTACCCCCATCCCCGATAGCCACTGTCACCACGGATGCCTCCCTGATCGGGTGGGGGGGGCATTATCAGGGCAGGATGGTTCATGGGACGTGGCAGCCGTTCGAGTACCACCTGCACATAAATGTCCTGGAGATGAGAGCAGTGCTTTTAACGTTGCAAGCCCTCAACGACTTTCTTCCCGTAGGGACAATTGCAGTCCACACAGACAACATGTCTGTAGTTTGGTATATCAACAAACAGGGCGGAACCAAATCCTACCCCTTATGTCGAGAAGCGCTCAGACTATGGCAATGGGCGATCTCCTCTCATCGGTTTCTGGTAGCAACGCATATCCCTGGGAAAACCAACATTGTAGCGGACAGATTGAGCAGAGCTATTCTCATGCCTCACGAGTGGTCTCTCAAGCAATCTATAGCGGAAGAGATTTTTCTGGAGTGGGGTCGTCCATGTTGCGATCTTTTTGCTACTCCCCAAAACAGCAAATGCCCAGACTTCTTCTCTCTCTTCCCTCTTCCAGGCCATCCCCCCAGAGACGCTCTGACCCAGGATTGGCCCCAGGGACTTCTTTATGCCTTCCCTCCATTTCCTCTGATCCCTCAAGTTATCCAGAAGGCAACCGTTTTGAGAGCCAAATTGATTCTCATTGCCCCTTACTGGCCTCGACAAGTTTGGTTCCCGTTCCTCCATCGTCACCTTTTGGTGCAGCCGTGGCATCTGGACCCAGTGCCAGATCTTCTGATTCACCAATCCGGTCAGCTGCACCGGTCTATCCCTTCTCTCAACCTCACAGCATGGTTGCTCCACTTCCTTCCTTAGCCAGGCTTCCTTTGATCTCTAACCCTGTTAGAGATATCATAGTAGCTTCTTTAAAATCCTCTACCAGGAGGATTTATGCAAGCAAATGGAAACGTTTCTCTTATTGGGCTAAGGCCAAGAGTATTGATCCTTTCACTGCCCCTATTCAGGCAGTCCTGGACTTCTTAGCAGAGATATTTCATGCAGGCTCCTCTTCTTCCACAGTCAGAGTTCAATTGGCTGCTATCTCGAACTTTCATGTCGGGATCGCAGATCACAATATTATGTCCCATAGGCTCTGCAGGGCCTTCTTGAAAGGAATTTTCCTGCTAAAGCCTCCGATCAGGAATCCTCCTCCTCAGTGGGATCTAAATTTAGTGCTGACATCCTTGATTCTTCCCCCCTTCGAGCCAGCTGTTTCTTGTTCCCTGAAATTTCTTTCTTGGAAAACTTTATTCCTAGTGGCTATTACATCGGCCAGGAGGGTGTCTGAACTTCAGGCTCTATCAGTTCGACCCCCCTATTTGATTTTTCACAAAGACAGAGTATCATTGAGAACTAATCCGACCTTTTTGCCTAAGGTCGCTTCAAAGACCAATTTGAATCAATCCATTGATCTTCCTGTATTTTTCCCAAACTATTCAGACAGAGCCGAACAAAAACTACATTATCTTGATGTCCACCGTCAACTCAGATATTATTTGGACAGAACAAAAAAATTTAGGAAATCTGATCAACTTTTTGTTTCCTATGCAGATAATAAGAAAGGCCTTCCTGTTTCTAAAGTAACCTTGTCTAGATGGCTTTCTTCGGTCATCTCTGAAATTTATCTGCTCAGGGGAAACAGCTGTGCTCAAAACCTAAAGCACATTCAACTAGGAGCTTAGCTACTTCTACAGCTTTTCAAGCTAGACTTCCTTTAGACACTATTTGTGCAGCGGCCACTTGGGCCACTCCTCATACTTTTGTTTCCCACTACAAATTGGACTTGGCCTCCAGGGACAGAGCCAGTTTTGGCTCTACAGTCCTCAAGAGTCTGTTCCATTGAGCCACCCAGGATAGAGGTGCTAGGGACGCGGTCCCATCAAGCAAGAATGAAGGTGAGATTGACAACTTAACATTAAGAAGTTATGTACCTACCATAACGTTCCATGTTAGTTGTCTTCTCGCCTTCTTTCTTGCGACCCTCCCTCCTTCCCCCAGGCCTGGACAGACCTTTCTATAAGAAATAATTATGCTGAAGACCATTCAGACCTAGTCCTTCTTCCATCCTGTAAGTTTTCTTCTTCCTTTTGGAAGTGTTTTTATGCTTGGTGCTATTGCCCTTTGTCATCAAACGAGATCTGGGTACTTACCGCCTTGCATCATGGGATATGGGGCTGCCTCGAGCTGATAAAAGTGACTCTCGAGCTTAGCAAGTGCTGAGTCGGAGCCGAGGATCGGCTCCGAACCCATCAAGCAAGAAAGAAGGCGAGAGAAGACAACTAACATGGAACGTTATGGTAGGTACATAACTTCTTATTCACTACTACATAGGCCGTTTCGATGCATTTTAATATGATTTAAAAGGTAAATATCAGGATTTATTTTTATGCGCGGATTTTTTACTGAAAAAGGAGAGGGGATTGGTGGGACTCGAACCAGGAATGCCTCCTCTTTGTGCGACGGCTCTACCAATACACTATTGCTATTTGGCTTAATTTGCATATAAGTGGTTTATTATCCTCTTCGATGTCTAAACTGCTAACTGTAGCTAAGCAATGGGCACACCCGTGCACGCAAGTGCAAATACGGGCAGCTATATGGGGAATAATAAAAGAAAAATGTTTTACATTTTATTTCATTTATACAGGGCTTTTTAATGTGGGGGAGTGTAGTGTTGGGGGTATGCACATTTGAGCGGACTCGCTCATATCTGCTGACATAGGCACTTGCAGGGGCGTGGATATTTGGACTGCTCAGCAGTCTGACACACCCCCTGCACTCTTACATGCTCCGTGTTAACCTGGGAGTTGAGTCAGCATGCCTTCATGCATATGCATGACGTGCTGATGTCTAACTCTTAGACGGCAGTCTCTGAGTAGGACTTTGTTCGTCCTACATGGAGGATTACTGAATCCCCCCCACTGTTTAAAAAAAATTCTCAAAATCCCATTCAATACATAATAGGAAAGCCATCCAATTCAAACATTAACATTCAAATAAAAATGAAAATGAGAACAATTAATAATATGTAGAAAATTCACTTCATGCTACTCTTAAAACACAAAAATAATTATAGCTATTTTTATGTATATATATATATATATATATATATATATATATATATATATATTTCACATATTCAAAAGCTTTTTTAACACCTTTTATAAAAGTTTGTTTTACTTTAACCATGTTTCACCTATCTAATGCCTTTAATTTTAACAGGCATTTGATGGAACATGCTTCATTTAATCCAGGATAAATATGTGCATTAGTCTGCAGTTGCCACATTAATTCACGTTCCTCGAGTTTAAGCTGCCATGGGCCACCTCAAAGATTTTTGCATACATGATCAACAACAATAAATTGGAAACTATGGGACTGAAACTCAGCTATGTGCCTAGCCAAGGCATTAGTGCTGATATTCCTGGCAATATTATAAAGATGTTCATATATACGTTGTTTAAATGGACGTTCAGTTTTCCCTAAATAAAAAGCTGAGCATTGACGGCAAGTAGCCAAATAAACTATGCCTTGGCTGTCACAAGTAAAACGACCCTTGATGAGATATTTAGTTCCACGGATAAATAAGTGAATTTTCTACATATTATTAATTGTTCTCATTTTCATTTTTATTTGAATGTTAATGTTTGAATTGGATGGCTTTCCTCTTATGTATTGAATGGGATTTTGAGAATGTTTTTTTAAACAGTGTCTTGTTTGTGTTTGATTAAGTTAATGATTAATTTATTACCTAAATTGGTTCAATTATGTAGTCTTTTTAAGGCACTGATAGCTGGGTAATAATGTCTGAAGAAGTACATAAGAATTTTTGTACGAAAGCGCTCACAATAAATTGTTTGTGTGATTTTACCTATCCGCCTTTGTTTTTGTTTTTATAGTTTGAGTTTTATTTCTTTAAATTATTATTTTGTCCTGGGCTATATAACCTGTATTTCCTAGGCATAATAAGGCCCTATATGCTGTTGGCTGCCAAGAGAGCAATTACTGGAAAATGGAAATCAAAAATAAAATCAACAATAACAGACATACTGAAGGTTGTAAATGAAATAAAAGAACTGAAGGTGGGAATCTTTAGAAAAGGGAACAAGCAAACTATACAGAAATATATGGAATCCGTGGGAACAATATGTGTAGAATAATGTTCAAGAGGAGGTGTGAAATTTCAGGGAAGGCAGGACTTGAGCAGTCTGCATAATGTTACTTGAATAATACTTATTTGGAAAGAAACCATAAATGTAATGCATGAAAAAAAATATTTGTAATTATTTTTATAACTATATGTGTACCCATGTTACTCTGTAATATGTGAAGTATTTAAAAAAATATTTCTACTTTGCCTTCTTTTCTGTTCACCATAGTTATCGGCCAGATTGTCCATAATTTCTGAATACCTGGGCCATGCCTAAAGTTGGTCCACTGAAATCAGTACAGCACCCCAGTAAACAAAATAAATAAATAAACTAATGTAAAATAAATAAATAAATAAATAAATTGCCTTTCTATTTTTGGCAGAAGTATTTATTATTTATTTATTTATTTATTTTACATTTGTTAACCGGGATGGTCCGACTGGATACATGCCCCTTTTCAGCGGAGGCCCGGGGAGAAAAGCTCCAACAGAGTTACATTGATAATTAGGTACAGTAAATGAGCTGAAAGAACTTAACAAAAACATAGGCTATTTACATACAAGTACAAGACTGCCATTACTATTTCTGAGATTACTACAAATGTAACATTAATAACATATTAGCAAGGACGGTAGGCAGTATAATGACATAGAGTTAGACAGGATACATATTTCTTTATCACAGTATACAAAGTACTTATCATCTTAGCTAGTTGTTTATATTTTAGTTAATGGCACAGAGCTAGTCTGGGTTTGAGCAAGGACATAGCCAGTGTGACTTGAAGTGGTGTTTTAGACTATTTTTGAATTGACTTAGAGAAGTTGCAAACGTGATGTTATTTGGGAGAGAGTTCCATATTTTACCAGTGGTGTTGGCAAATAGCGTCACCACCTAGGTTGAGAGATTTAGTTGTTTGGACAAGGAGTCTGTTTGCTGAGCGAAGGCAGCTTAGATTGGAGTAGGGAGTCATTAAGTTTTTTAGTGCTGGGGTATTCTCAGGTTGTTTAAGGATTTTGAAGGCCTCTATGAGTTGGGACTGGTGAAGAAGGTGTAGGAATTCTATCCATCCAAGCTTTTTCAGGTTAGTACAGTGGTGTGTTCTGTAGGGTAGGTCTGTAACGAGCCTGGCAATGTGATTATAGCAGGATGAGAGCTTGGCCAGATCAGATTTGTTAAGGTGAGTGAGGACAGGAGAGGCATATAGTCGGGTAGAGAGAAGGTGTGAACGGGCTGTGGCTGCCCTGGCATTCGGGGTAAGGAAGGCTTTAATTCTATATAGGGTCCCAAGTTTCTTGTTGACTGACTTAATGGCTTGGTTGATATGTATATCAAATCTGAGTTTATTGTCAATGTTTACTCCTAATAGCTTTGTATAGGTGTCTGGTGAGATGATGGTCCCATTATTGGATTTTATAGTGAAGTTTTCAGTCGGAGATCTATTGGTTGGGTAGAAGAGAAGTAACTTGGTTTTGTTTGGATTTAAGATCAGGAGATGGTTGGCAAGCCAGTTTTCGACTTTGGTGAAGCTATGTTGGGTGGTAGTTAGTAGATTTGCAAGAGAGGCATTGGAACATAATATAGTCGAGTCATCTGCATATTGAATGCAGGTGGCTTCAGGGATGACTGTTTGGATGTCGTTTATGAAGACTGAAAAGAGGAGAGGTCCTAATATGGAACCTTGAGGAACTCCTATGGTATTTGGTAGTAGGCAGGAGAGCTTGTTTTGCCACATTACTGCTTGTTGTCTCCCAGTGAGGTAAGCTTGAAACCAGTCAAGGGCTGGAGTATCTAGATACAGGGTTTTTAAAGTATATAGAAGTAACTGATGGTTTACCATATCGAAGGCTTTCGATAGGTCCAGGAAGAGAGCGGAGGATATTTTTTTATTATTCCGGTTAAGATTAATGTTTTCAGTAAAAGAGAGAAGGGCAGTGGTTTTACTATGATGGGGTCTGAATCCATGTTGAGAGTCTGTGAGTAGTTTATTTTGGGTTAGATAGAGCATTAGTTGGTTGTGCATGCACTTTTCCATAATTTTGGCAAGTGGTAATAGTATGGCTATAGGTCTATAGTTGGATAGTTCTGTGGATGAACCTCCTTTGTGGAGTGGAATAACAGGATATTTTCCAAATTGAGGGGATTGAGGCCTCGGTTATGGTTCTGTTAATTAGGATTGAGATAGGGTAGGCTACGACATCTGCAGCAATTTGCAGGTATTCAGCTGGCAGAAGATCGGCTGAAAGGGTGGTTGGCTTCAGTTTTTTCAAAAGGGATCTGATAAAGGATGTGGACACTGGCTGGAAGTTAAAAGAGAGTGGTGAGTCGGGTATAGTGTTTATAGAAGTGTGGGGAGGAGAAAGTTGGTTAGCTAATGACTGGATGGTTTCTGTGAAGAAAGTATTGAATGAATTGGCTATATCTTCTTGGCTTTTATCAGATAATGTTCCTGGGGTCGGAGTAGTAGATTTGCCTGGTTGGAGAAGTTTATTTATGCCTGCCCAGTACTTTTGAGGGTTATTCTGATGTTTATGTTGCAGATTGTAGAAGTAATTTTTCTTATCTAGTATGATGGCTTTTTTAGTTTCATTTCTAAGTTGTTGGAATTTGATACGATCTAGGGGTAGTTTGGTAGTGCGCCATTTATCCCACGCTTTGTCTCTAGTTGTTATTTTGGTTTTGGTGTCTGTTGTTAGCCAGGGTGCTAGTTGAGTTTTAATTCTTATTGAGCATTTAGGGGCATGCGAGTCAAGTATAGTAAGGAATGAATTGTTAAATGATGACACTGCCTCATCAAGGGGAAGGAACTTTAGTTTTGTCCAGTTACATGATTTGAGTTCAAGTTGAAATTTAGTTGGGTCAAAGTTTTTCTTGGATCTGATAGACCTATAAATAGGTAAGCTTGTACAATTAATTTTGTCTTTCATAATGTATATGAGCAGGTGATCACTAAGATCATTAGGGAGAGTTCCAGACATATAGTTCTGGGGATGACTGTTGGTGAGTATCCAGTCTAGTATACTCTCTTTTTGGTTATTGTTACCTGTACGTGTGGTAGATTATATTATCTGAGAGAATCCATGTAGGTTAACAGGGATGGGGTTGGACTGTGCTGTGCATTGGTTCCAGTCAATATTAACATCGCCCAGGACAATGGTTTCTTGAGGGTAGTTGTTGGCTATCCAATGTAGAATGACCTCTAGTGTTTCTACATTGTTCCCAGGGGAATATAGGTGACAATTAGGTTAATGCCCTTATGATTATTTAGTAGAATTTTTAGAGCTAGTATTTCAGCGTTAGAGACCTGGGGTGGTTGTATAGGGTTAGTTATGATGTTAAGTGCGCTATTATATAAGACGGCTATTCCACCTCCTCTTTTCTTTACTCTATCTGCCCTAAGTATATTGTAACCAGGAGGCAGGATCTCATTGTCTTTGGTTGATGGCCGGAGCCATGTTTCAGATAGACACATTATGTTGGGGAGGTATGTGGCTAGTACAGCATGCAGGCTATGTATCTTATTGTTTAGGCTTCTAATGTTTAAGTGGCATATTCGGAGGGAGTTGACCAGTCGGTGGGAGAGTGGTGGGCTGGTAGGATTTTGAGTTAAGGTTGGGCCTGGATTAGGATGGATGTCCCCATCTTTGGTTATGTTTTTTCTTAGATACGCTAGTAGTCTAATAACTTTGAATAGTAGTTTTAGTTCATATTTGGATTTTGGTGTTGATTGGAGTAGTTTTTTTAGAAGCAAGTGGTTGGAATTTATAATTTTTGGGGTAGTGTAGTAGTGGGCAAGTTCATGATCAGTGGAGGTAGGGGGGGTCTTGGTTTGGCATTTTGGATAAGAGGAAACCTACGAATGTGAGATTTTCATAGCTAGTAAGAAAGTATGGCAGAATTAAGAGTGGTAAGATAAGAGGAAGGAGTTTATAATTATTTATAGACATGTTATATGTCATCAATGGGTGGGGTCAATGTGCTTCAGAGGAATAGTAGTGGTTAAACAGTAAAGTGGTGGGGGGGGAATTGGAGAGGAAGTTGTGTAGGTTGGAGAGGAAGTAGGGGTGTGGCCTAGTGGCTATAAATGTAGACACAGTGGGGGCGGGTGGGATAAGGGGGCAGGGAGGGGAGCGAAGCGAGCCCGAGCGTAGCGAGGGCGAAGCAGAGCGGGGCTAACCCAGTCCCAGTTTTTGGTCCTATGAGTGGGGTAAATAGTCTGATAGTGTAAGTAAGCAGATTGGAGTACAGGCTTACAATTCAACATAAACATATACAGTTGTAAAATGTCTAATACAATTCAACATAAATAGGCATTTACAGTTGTAAAACACTTACTGGAGAGACACTGAGCCTTCATGGGGCCTGTAGCAGAGTGGATTGTAGTTTTACAAATGGTGTCTGCCACAGGTAATATTTATTAACTCTGGGATTGTCTTAAGGTAATAAACAGGGAAGGGGGGGAGAACAAGGGTGTGAGCAGGCAGTTCTTTGTACTGCTGCTAATGAGCCAAAGCAAGACAAGTATGTGTTAAGAACAATCACAATTAACCAAGGACTGCTCTGAAACTGTAAGTCTTGTCTTAATTTCTCAGGTGGAAAACCAGGATAACCTTGTATCAGTAGGCTACTGTGGTATAGTTTAAATAAACAAACACACAGTATTGATCAGTTATTGATACTATTTGCTAACAGAAGGGAATAAGAGAAAGTGGAAGATGTGTGTGTGTGTGTGGTGGTGGTGGGGGTGCTGCTTACAGCCAAAGCACAGTACTCTCCAGGGGAAAATGAAGATTGGCTCAAACAGTTAGACACATACTCAAAGTTAACTGTAGCTGTTTGCAGACAGTTCAGACCCGGACTGCACTTTTCTTATAGGAATGTTAAAGGTGGTACCAGAGTTGAATACTTAAGAGTGGTGTTAGGTTCAAAGTTAACTGTAGCTGTTTGCAGACATTTTTTTCTATTTGATATAAGTTATCCCTTTCTTTTTCCGGAGCGTAACCGAAAGAAGCGTAACAACTGGTTTTCTCATCAGTACATACATTTTTGCTTGCAGTCTTTAACTGTGTGGTACATTTCTACATTGGGGTATATATATATATATATATATATATATATATATATATATATATCTGTAGTAGTATCGTTTCGATGCCTGACCTATCCATCCTAGTTGAGTGGTGTACCTCCATTGCTACAATATTTCTCCCAAATGTGGTTCTGTATTCCACTCTTTTTGTTTAGTTCTAATAGTTTATTCATCCTTTTCTACCTACCTATTTTTGGCAAATATGTTTTGGTTTGGCATTTTCTAAGGGTAGTTGAATTTTGTTTTCAGAAAACAAACTATGTACTAGTAGAAATCTTAATTTGTGTGTTTTTTATTCCTCCCTTCACATATCCAGCCTGGCACTAATATTGCACCATCAAAAGTTCTAGAAAACAGTAGCTCAAGGTAAACACCTTGACCAGCTAAACAAACAAAAAAATCAGATATCTAAAGTGGCTCGAAAAGGAGAATGCAGTTGTATGAAACACTCTAATTTTAATAGCACCTAGTTAAAAGTATAACAAGCCAAAAAGCTTTTGCATAAAATACTTTCTTGAGTCAGATGAAAAGAGGAAATGCAGTAGCAAACATTTAAATAACCTCTCTAGATCATATGACCAAATCACATCATTGCAAAATTTTAAAGGAACAGTCACTTTCTAATACACATCTTTAGTGAAAGCTTCATAATATAGCCACGATTTAAGCCCGAGGTTGATCAGCTCTAAATACTGAAATCCATTTATATTCAGCATTTTCAGTTTTAGTAGATATATCACCATGTCTTATACTATCATTTATTTCATTTTTGTTTATTTATTTATTTATTAGCATTTGATTAAATGGATACTCCAACTTGACACAAGATTCCTTATCAGTGGAGGCCCGGGGAGAAAGACTCTGCACAAAATTCATAGGTTAAGTTCAGTAAAGTTATGGTAAGAGAGAGGAGTCCAAATCTTAAAAAAAATGTTAATAGCAATTACACTTCATGGGTAAAGGACAAAAAAGTAAATATTACAGATATTAGGTAGCCGTAACTATTAAACCAAAGAGAAAATAAATAACATATGTTGAACATCAATAGCAATTAAGCAGAGCTGCTAAAAACAGAAATACCTTATCTGCATTGTACATGTTACAGACATGGTTAAATGTCTTAAATATTCAACAATGAGAGAAAGAGAAAGATACAGAGAGAGAAGATTAAGATATGTATGAGCAATCAACATCAAATAAGTAGAGCTACTACTGTATGGGGTACATTAGATTTTGTCTTATATACAGTGTTTAACTGGCTTGGTTGCCATAGGTGGCTTAAAAGAGATGTTAGGAGTAGTTTATAATGTAACGTCTTAACTTAGATTACAGGAACATATAAGAGACGTAATACACAATGAAGTAAGTAGCATGGTAACTACTCACTTTAATCAAATACTTAGAGGTGATAGTAGACTGTTACAGGATACTCTATTAGAACAAATAGGAGTAAGTGAAAGAGGGGGTTGTGACATTAAGAAAGCATTGTTAAATAAAGGAAACATTATTTATTTTAAAGTTTAACACATTGTAATCTTATGGTTTAAAATAATGAATGTACTTGGAATGTTTTGTTGTAGTGTATTTATTGATTAAATCTTATTGGTTCTTTTGTTGTTTAAATTATAAAACTGTGTGATAATTATCTTCTGATAAGTTTTGTCAAGTCACTACAGATGTTTTGAGATTTTAATAAAGTCAAACGTGGACTTTTAGTTGTATTTTATTGTTTTTGCATCTGTTAGTAGTTTAATATGTAATTTACAGAAGAGTAGCTGTATATTGAGTTGTAAGACAGAAGAATAGTTTGTGAAGTACAGTAGAATGACAGTAGATTAATAAAGGGATGTTGAATTGAAAGAAGAGCCTAGTGAAGTAGGTTGTATGAGGCGTGTGAGAGAGAAAGTGCACCATGGGTGTGAAAGTGAGACATATGGGAAAGGCAGGCACAAACACATAAACATAAAAGAGATGAAAATAAACATAAACGCATATGTATAATCAGTCTCTACATCCATCCTGGTGACAATGACCCAATCCTCAAAGATATTCTTTCCTGGATCTCTTCTAATATTACCAATGAGACTATAATCCTGGGTGATGTAAATATTAATTGGACCACCATCCAATCACCCTCCAACTCTCTAAACATAAACCTCTATAATCTCACACAACTAATTGACTCCACAACTAGACCTTCCAAAGACAACTCCTCTGGTAGTACGCTCGACTGTCTACCAGTCTCCCACCCTCAATACATCTCTGATAGTGGTACCCTCCCTGACTCACTCAGTGATCACATTCCCACCTTTGCTCATCACCTTTCCATACCTATGCATCTACCTCGTACTTTCATCACCACTCATCCCCTAAATAATTTCAACCCCAATGCCTTCACAAATGCGCTAAAACACATTAACTGGAATCTCCTAAGAACTCTACTTTTAGACAATGCCATTTACTACTGTAATACAACATTCTTAAAACTCTTAGATATCTTTGCCCCCCAGAAAACTAAAAGAATAAAAACTAACTCTTTCCCATGGTTAACCAAAGATACCCTAGCAGTCATGCGCCTCCGAGACAAAGCCTGGAAACGTCACCAGAAAAACAAAACTCCCATTACCTATAATGAATACAAAATACTTCGCAACAAACCAAAAAATCCATTATCTCAGACCGCAAATCCTATTATTCCACACTCCAAAACAAGTATAAGACAAACCCTAAAAAATTATGAAATGGAATTACCTCTCTATTCAACCCTGGTAGAAAAGAAAACCCCTGCCCAGATCCAAATGTCTCTGACATTGATTTAGCTATACAATTCAACTCTTTCTTTATTGATTCCATTGTCAGACTAACAACATCCTTCTGTAACAATTCTAAATCTCCACCTTTATCATATTGTATCTCATCCCCCCCTGGTCTTACCTCCTCCCAACTCCCTCCTTTCTCTAGGAATCCCATCCCCATATCTACTATAACAAAACTCCTACAGAAACTGAAAACATGTTCCAACACCCCAAACAATATCCCCTCCTACTTCCTAAAGACCACCACAGAAGCCTTTTGCCTTCCCCATCTGTATTCTAATCAACCAAAGAAGGCTATGTACCACGACTTAGGAAAAAAGCCCTTATTATTCCTCTCCACAAAGGAGGTAATAATAACAACATTTCCAATTTTCAACCCATCACTATCCTATCCCCCATCTCTAAACTGCTAGAAAAATGTACTGATTTACAGCTCTTACCTTACCTTATAGATAATCACCTACTAACTCCCACGAAACATGGATTCAGGCCCGGTCACAGCACCACCACTGCTCTCCTCTCCATCTTAGAAACCATTAACAAAGCCCGTGACTCTGGCTGCACTGTTTCCACTCTCCTCCTTGACCTATCAAAGGCTTTTGACACTATCTCTCACAGCATTCTTCTAACTAAACTTTCCAAACTGAATCTATCACTCTCGACTATTAACTGGTTCACCAGTTACCTCTCTGATAGGCAACAATCAGTTAAGTGGAAGAAAGTTACCTCCCCATTCCTCAGCACTTCAACCGGTGTTCCTCAGGGCTCCATTGTAGGTCCCCTACTGTTTAACATTTTTATAAATGACTTCCACCATGTCATCCCCAATACTAAACTTATTCAATACGCTGAAGATTCAACTGTTATCTGCTCTGCCACTTCTACCCCTCCTCTCATAAAATTAACCCAGGATGCCTTCTACTTTACTGAAAAATGGATGCAAGATAATCATCTGGCACTTAATGCAGTAAAAACTAAACTCATGATATTTACCCCTTCTAAGACCACCATCATTGATAAAGACACTTTCACCATCAGTAGTCTCAAAAATACTCCTCTTGAAATTGTATCCAATGCAAAATTACTAGGTGTCCTTATTGATGATCAGCTGAAGTTTGATGTTCACCTGCATACAAACATCAAGAAAACACATCAGAAACTTGGAATGCTATACTGCCATAATCACTACCTCTCTTCTTCTACCAACCTAGTTCTCTCCACCACATACCTCATCCCATCTCTCGTATATGGTGCCCCTCTCCTCACTAACCTACAATCATCTCTCGAGGCTAAACTTACTTCCTGCTAAAACAAAATTGCCAAATATGCCACAGGCCACCGATCTTCCACTCACCACTCTATAGCTCTTCACAAGTTGAATTGGCTAGAGTTGCCCCACTGTCTCACTTATATCCAACTCATCCAAGCTCATAAACTTATTTACACTCCCTCACTCTGCCCGTCTAGCTTCCACCTTCAAACTGCACATACCTGATAGACTCCTAAAATCAAACACTCAAAATCTTATTGAATTACATAAACCTGCCCGCCCACCTGGTAAGCTTATACTATCATTTTCTCTAGCACGCCTATGGAACTCACTGCCATCCCTGATCCATTCAACTAGCAGTCGCTCCTCCTTTAAAACCTTGCTTCACTCACACCTGGCATCCCATTTGGATTGTTTCTGCTCTACTCCTACTTACTTAAACTCAGCCTTTCCCACAGTAGGAGCTCACATACTTCTAAATTATCCAACAACCATTTTCCTATTGTATTTCTGTTACCTCTGTATGAACCATCTGTTTTTCTTATTTTATTTCTGTTACCACTGTATGAACCAACATTCCATAAGTAATACGTATGATTATTATTCCTTTTAACTTGTATCTAAATTCATGCTTGCAGTTGTACTTGCATTACTGTACAAAAATTGTTTATTATATTCATTATATTCTTAGTGTTTGTTTATTAAAGATTTTGTATCTTTGAAGCTTTTCTCCCTAGGACTCCATTGAAAACAGGCTAATCTCAGCCCAATGGACCATCCTGGTAAAGCAACTGCAAATAAATAAATGCTTGCTTGCTCTTATCAGAGTCCTCAACTCTGAATCACCTTTGGTCCCCAGAACCACTTCATGTTGTTACAGATAGTACCAGTTTCAGGGAAGGCAGGACTTGAGCAGTCTACATAATGTTACTTATTATGGTGTATAAACAAGCAAAGGAGAACCAGACCTTAGCCCCATGTGGACTAGCCATCTTAACATGGGATACAGCTTTACAGCTTAATCTCACTCTGTAGGCATCCTACATTACATCAAAGCAAAACTGTGTGGCAAACAAGCTGAACAGGACAAAGGTAGACCTTCATGAATGGAACCTAGATTATGGGGTCTTCCAAGATTTGATCCATCTGTGGGGAGTTCCTCAAGCAGACCTTTTTACCTCTTATTTGATTAATCAGCTGTCCAAATTCTCCTCTAGGACTCCATGCAAGAAGGCCTGGAAGACAGATGCCTTTTCTTTTCCTTGGACATTAATGTTCCTGTATGCCTTTCCACATATATCCAGGATACTTCTGAAGATTCAGAAGGAATCCCTCAAGATTATTGTGTTGACTCCCTTTTCTTGCAATTGACCAGGGGTAATTACCACAAACTTTATTTTATTTATTTTATTTTACATTTGTTAACCGGGCTAGTCCAACTGGATATATTTCCATTTTCAGCAGAGGCCCGGGGAGAAAAGCTTCACATTAACATTAAAAACAAAGTTTATAATGCACACTTGTAAGAGAAGAAAAAGACAAAGTAAAAATATAAGAAATAATAAAACAACAAAATAAGTGAGAGAGCAGAAGTTACACGGTCATACTATATGCATAAACACCATATTGGAAAAAAAAAGAAATATATACAGAAATAAGATATGCATAAACACCATATTGGAAAAAAAAGAAATATTTACAGAAATAAGAAAGAAAACTTTGACAAGGAGATTAAGTACTCTTGCAATGAAATATATGAGGTTGTTTACATTATGTTAACAGTTATTTTATATTCTATTTACAACAATAATTTAAAAACAGTTTTTGGTACCCAGGGGTAGAAAGTGTTAAAACAAAAAAGAAGATGGGCGGAGACAGGATAGACAAAATGAGAAGAAAGAAATGCAGACAATTAGTCAAACTTCCTCACATACTGGATCTGTTCACACAAGGGCATGTGTGCTTGATATATCCCGACCCCAGACAACTTCAGTTGACTGCCTGGATTAAAGTGTCTTAATACCTTTTATGCACATGTTTCCTGAGGATATGCAGCAGGTTTTAATGGAGGCAAGAAAGGCTGCTACCAGAAAATCCTATATAAGCCAATGGAAAAGGTTTTCTAGTTGGTACAAACAACATAACTAGCACACATTCAAAGCTAGTGTTTTTCTGGTTTTACAATAGTTGTGTGAGTTATTTTCCTATGTCCTGTGTTACTCCGTTATCAAGATTCATTTGTCGGCCATTTCAGCATGTCTGCCAAGGGATCATACTCTTTCAATGCATTCTGATAAGAAAATGCTTTTGAAAGGGGTATTACATAAAAGACCTCCAAGAAAACCAGGTGCTCCTCCTTGGCATCGTAATTTTGTGTTAGAGAAGCTAACACTTGTTGTATGTGAACAAGCTCATCTGGCTAACTTGAGGTTCATCGCATGGAAAACAGTTTTAGTAATTGCTCTCACCTCTGTAAAAAGAGTATCTGAGTTGCAGGCTGTTACTGTGGGTCAAACGTTTTTAACACCTTTATTAAATTATCACTTAAGGCAAAGGCAAACGTACATTAATATAAAAGAAAACAAACCATATTAACATGTTTCCAGTTACACACATTATACATCACATATGTTCTTTTTTTATAACTATCATCACTCCAATATTACATAAATTGCTAAATTCCTTCCCTCCCTTAAACTTCACTCTTCCTCTTCTTCCTGAACCTCATTCTGTATGTATTATTCCCACAGTTTCCATTTAGTTGTATGTAATTTGCTCCTTCCTTTTTCTAAAGATCCCATTTCCAATTTTTTTTTATCTGTGTTACAGTATTCAGTGCTTCAAATACAGTTGATTTGAACTTTGAGATCCATTTACAAGTAGTTGTTTTTTTGGCAGCCATCAGAATTAAACTTAACAAGGCCTTGCTATGCCTAGCCAATTCAGATACTGTGTCCAGCTCAGAAGAATCATTTCCTTAGTTGCACCCATTTGCTCACCCAGTATTTCTGACATAATACTCTGTAGCGAATTTTTAAAATCTGCCAGCTCATTACTCTCCCAAAACATATGTTCACAGTTACCTTTTTCTTCCCCATCACATCTCCAGCATTTTTTGCCATTTACTTGAGGAAAAAATTATTTGACTTCTGCTTGGGGTATAGAAATATCTGTGCAAACACTTGCAGGCAAAAATCCAAAACCTTCTGGACTTTTGTTGAATACTTGGGAGCCATGCATATGTCCTGCCTTTGTTTCTTTTTGAAGTGCTTATCAGGTCTATCTTCCCAATCTTTTCTTTTTTTTTCAAAACAGGTTTATTGTTTTAACATACAAGAGAAATATCATAACAATTTTATACAAGTAATTAAAAATAGATATGATTATAACATTCAACAAAACAACTAAAGTATTTACAAAGACATCCACTACAATCAGATCAATTAATTAAACTAAAATACCATGCTATTGAAATTAGGATTTTTTTAACAAATTTTGTAAATTATCCCATACAATATAATAAGATGTTTTTCTAGTTGTTCTTGACCTAATTGTGTTTATTTCCATATGGCACACTATATTCATAACATTTTTAAATTCATTGAACGAATGAGGTGTATCTGAAATCCAATTTCTGGTTATTATTTTCCTAACCACTGCTAGAATAGACCATAACAAGGGAGGCTTAACCTTTTTAACACTTTGAGGTACAGGTGTGTTGAATAATATAAGAGATTTAGAAATAATGAAATTATCTGTAAAAAGAGCCTGCAAAAATTCATTAATTGATTTCCAGCATTCTTTCAATTTTATACAGTCATAAAACATATGAGCCCAGTCAGCATTAATTTCTACATTACATCTCTTACATAGATTATCTTTATTATTTATTTTATTCATCATCAAAGGTGTATAAAAAGATCTATGTAAAAATTTCCATGTATAAAGTCTCCAGACAATGGAAGACGTAGTTCTATAGGCAGATTCCAATATATATTGTTTATCTTGTTGATTTGGTGGGTCCCCATTAATAGAAGTGAAATAATTCCAGTATGTATCTACACTGTAAAAAGTTTCTTGTCTGATAATTTTATGTATGTATGAAAGTTTACCTTTATCAGAAACTTTATGTTGTAAATTTAATATCAAGTAATCAATCAGTGTTGGAATAGATTCTTTAACTGTTATAGACATTAGATCTATTTTATTAATGAGATGTTGTCTAAAGGTCTGAACCTCTAACCAGCAAGTTTCTCTTAGATCAAATTCTTGTTTTAAGAAATCTAGATTTTTAACTTTATTATCAGATATCAACTGATACCAGTACTTTAGATCATTATCTATAGCTAAATGAGTTCCTTCAGAAGTAGATGACAAAAGCATACCCTGAGTATACATTATAGGGAATATAATAAAATTCCATTCCCTATACTTAGGGTGCATGAATATAAAGTTACGATAGCTAATAATAATATTTAATGGGTAACAAACCATATGTTTAGGTGTAATAGGTGAAGTACAAAATTCCTTTAGTAACCATAACATGGAGTTATTTACAATCATATGTTTATGTGTTAAGGAGATTTTCATGAAGTGCATACTAATTATCTCCCAATAATCTTTCCATTTTGCAACATATGACTGATCTATTAATAAAGTAATAACTTTTACAATAGAAGAGATAGTATATAAATTAAAGTCTGGAAAAGAAATACCCCCTTGAGACCAGCTATTAGTATGTTTCTTTAATGCAATCCTAGGTCTATTAGGTGCCCATAGGAAATTTAACATTAGTGTATTCAGTTTCTTGATAATTATTTTTGTAGGTGGAAGTATTATTGATTGTATTAAGTATAAAATCTTGGGGAATATTATCATTTTAATAATTGTAAGTCTCTCCTCCATAGTAAAAAACATATTATTCCAGGCATTAAAAAGATTTTGTATATTAAGAAAACAGGTATTATAATTATTATATATAATAGATTTAATATCTTTAGATAGTATTATACCTAAATAAGTTATCTGACCTGAATTGGGTACATATTTAGTAAAATCACTAATGAGAATATTTTTCGTGTATATATAGGTAGTATTTTAGTTTTTTCTTCATTGAATATTAAACCAGAAATACTTTTAAAATTCATCATTTTATCAAATAGAGACTGCATAGAAGAATTAGATCCTGCTGATGTAATTAGAACATCATCTGCAAAAAGTTGAATTTTGGATGTTGTATTTTCATCTGTTTTAAAACCTTCTATGTCAGTACTGTTTCTGATCAAATTAGCCCAAGGCTCCATTACTAAAGTGAATAATAGTGGAGAAAGTGGACATCCTTGTTTTGTACCTTTAAAAATGGGTATTTTTTGTGAAACATATGTTCCTACCTTAATATAAGCCAATGTTCCTTTGTATAAATGCTCAATTAGATTTACAAATGCATCTGAGAAGTTTGTGCACTTCAGTAAGGTAAACAGATAGTCCCAACTTACTGAATCAAATGCTGAACTTATATCAAGACTAATAAGTGTTAAATCTTTCTTTTTCCTATTTGCAAAATCAATTAATGTTAAAGTTCTTCTTATATTATCAAAAGTATTTCTATTTACAATGAAGCCTGTCTGATCTATATCTATAATGCCGGGGATGATTGTCTTCAATCTATCAGCAAAAATACTCATAAACATTTTATAATCAACATTAAGTAATGAGAT
This sequence comes from Protopterus annectens, assembly GCF_019279795.1. Classification (NCBI taxonomy): domain Eukaryota; kingdom Metazoa; phylum Chordata; order Ceratodontiformes; family Protopteridae; genus Protopterus; species Protopterus annectens. The sequence continues at coordinate 1,323,316,023 of NC_056731.1, read as the reverse complement.
GGGCCGATATGAAGTACATCTAGTTGGATCTTTATTAGGTTTTAAAATTGGCGAAATAAATGTATATTACCAAGATGGGGGGGTTATTAACTCAGTTTGGGCCAAAATAAAAACCTTATGTATTAATGAATATGTACTTTTAGAAAGGATTTTATATATCTCTGGTATAATACCATCATTACCCGGTGCTTTGTTTGATTTACGCTTATTTATTTGTGTAATAACCTCTGTATATGAAATACTTTTGTCCAATAGTTTAATCTGTTGTTTATTAAGCTTTTTATTCATGTTTGTGGTTATAAACTCCTTTATTTTATCTTTAGGTTCCATGTTAATGTTATTATGGTTAATCTTGTGAAAGTGATTTCTAAATTCATCTAGTATTTCTGGTATACTAGAAACATTCTTCTTTTTCCTTAGAGAAAAGATTTCTTTGATATGGTTTTGTTTATTCAACCTTTTTGTTTTATTTTTAAGTCTATGTAAGTATTAGTGGCTTATTGAATAAGACAAAAACTTGTATTTCTCTAAAGTTATTTTAACTTTATGAGTTAAAATTTCGTTGTATTTCTCATTTAGTTTGTTTATTTCTTCAATAACTTTATTGTCCATAATATTTTCTTTATTATTATGTTTATAAGAGTCTAATTTACTTTGAATATCTAACAATTCCTTATCCCAAGATTTCCTTTTATTATTATACCATCTGATACTTTGTCCATATAGATATGATTTTAAGGCATCCCAAACATAGACAATGGAGACTTCAGGAGTATTATTTATGTCTAAAAAATGTTTTACTTCTGAAAGTATATATTCTTTATAGTTTTTTAGCTGAGTTAAGTATGCTGGTATCCTTTTGATCTGAACATTATGAGTATTTTTTATCATGAATTCAAAAACAATTGAATTATGATCAGATATAGGACATGAAATGATTTTGGAATTAATTAAATCTGTTACCATCTGGTTAGAAATAAAGACCCTATCTATTTTTGAATAAGTTTTGTATCTGTTAGAAAAAAGGTGTATGGTAATGAATTTGAATCTATCTGATTATTAATATCATTCAAATGATAAGAATTAGCAAAATCATTTAAATGTTTTGCATTAGATGTAATTCTTCTTTTTCCTATAGTGGTAGTATCACTTTCATGTAGTATACAATTAAAGTCACCAGCTAAAATAATATCTCCTATAGAGAATGATATGATCTTATCAAGATGATGTTTCACTGTATTAATACCAATTCCAGGTATCCAATATACATTAATTAAAGTGTAAGTCTTCCCATTAATTTGTATTGTAACCATACAAAACATTCCTTTGTCATCCTGATAAGACTTAATGGTTTTAGGAATGGGCATACTTTTATTCCATAAAATAGCCACTCCTCTTTTTTTCTGAGTGTGCTCTGAACTAACCAATACTGTATATTTGTTTGTGGCTAGTTTATCAATATCTTTTTTCAAGAGATGGGTTTCTTGCAGGAAGACTAAGTTGGCCTTATGTAAATTAATGTATCTTATTAGGCTTGCCCTTTTACACGGATTATTCAATCCATTAATGTTTAAAGAAATTCCTTTTAAAGATGTCATTTGGCATTTTTAAAACTTAAGAATCTTATGATCAAAATAACAAATAACAACATAAGTAATGTTACATCTCCTCCTTTAGGTGTACCTTTAAATATAGCTGTATTTATTGAATCTCTTATGGGATTTTGTATAGGATTCAATTTTGTTTGTAGTGACAATGAGTGTACAAAATATATTGTAGATGTCAAAACTATATACATATAACAATGAACAAGTGAAAATAATGTAAGGATTAAACCGTGCATCCAGCCTGGAGTTAAAAACTCCAACTTAGAGTAGTATTTACCACTCAAGTTAACCCCCTACCCTAAGCAGCAGTACCTCAGCTACCACCTTATCAATTTAATACTGGTTATATTTAACTTAAATTAACAGCTTTCAATTCAATTATCTAGCAAGACAAAACTACACATTTGATAAAACAGCATCATATAAACTAAAATAAACTTTTTTTTTTAAAAAACTATTCATACTACTATATACATCTATGTAATATAATACACTTGTATTCAAATAGCATTCAAATAATCTAGATATTAGGAACCAAGAGGAAAGAGAGAAATAAAAGACGTGAAAGAGGGAGAGAGAGTGAAAAAAAGAGAGAGAGAGGAAAAAAAAAAGGAAGGCATATTTACATATTAATTTATTCAAAGTATGTAAAAATAAGTTCTAACATTCATTTAAATCAAAAACTTTGGCTAATATGGTTCAGACATTACATATATTAAGATGCATCTATTTTCTGTCATGTAAATGCAGTCAACAGCTTCCAAAAAAACCTTGAATTGCTTGTATATGAGCATTTTACTCATACTCATTATTGTCAATAGAATAAAATATTATATTTATAGAAACTGTTATAAATCATACTGCATAGTTATGCAAATTCTCAGAAACACTTGCATTATTGTAAAAAAAAGCCATCTGTATTTTGTATGTCTATACTAGTGCTTTAAAATATATCACATGACAATTTCTTCCAGAATAGAGTTATAAAGTTATTTATGCTTGTCAATCAGATGAATTAAATGAGTTATAGTAATGTATATGTTTGGAACATAAGTGTTTAACACAGATTAGTATGCTGCAGTCAAGTAGATTTTCAAAAACACTTGAATAAATGTTTCATTTTCTATGCCTTCTAAAATAAGACATTTACTTACTACAAGAAACTGCATCATTTAAAATCATTATAACTGACATATTTTATGAATTATAACATAGATATTTAAGTAATTATATAAAATAACTCACATTTAAATGTTAAAGAGTTCATTTTCCTTCACATAGTCGCATTTGCATCAGTTCTACTTCCTGGTAGAGTGTTCTTCCTGAATCTGCAATGTGTCAGTGTGATATCTAGGTCAAATTGACTGCTTTCAGCTTCTCTGTGAGAATTCTGAGAGTTGAAGCTTTTAAAACAACTCGAGGACACTGTTCATGAGGCAGCACACATCCCAGATTGTCTCCCTTAACATTTTGGCGGGAAACTTGTTAAAAACTAGTGACAAACATTCATTTAGCAGTGTAAATACATCAAAGCATGACAAAACCTTTGCAATGTATTTTACAGGTTATTACAGCCTCTATGTAAATGAAATTAAGCCCAAAGTTATTAATAAGTAATAAAACTCAATATTTTTGTCCCAACTCAATTTTTATGCAAATCTTATTATTTACTGTGTCTATATGATCAAAGCATTTCTGTATATTAATATGAAAAAAAAATAAAGAGAAAGAATAAAGAAAAGAAAAAGAGAGTAGAAAATAAAAGAGTGTAAAGCAGAAATAGAAAAAATGTAAGAGAAAGCTATAAGAAGTATATACAATGGAATATTACTTACTGTTTATATTAATAGAGTTAAAAATAAAACATATTATTTACTATTATTTAGTTCTAATTATTATTAGTTAAAGCATGACAGATTATTTACAAACAAGTATAAGCAGTATAATCAAGAAAGTATAATTAGGAATAGCATTTGAAGAACATATAAACTTTTTACAAGGAATAAATATGTTATTATTCCATTTATCATATTTTCATTACTCTTCTCTCCCTGCCCTCCCCCACCCTTTACCCACTACATAATCTAAATAGAATGTCATTGTTTAAACAAAGAAAAGAAGAAAAGGAGGAAAAAAGAGAAGAAAAAAAATGTATCAAATTACTGACCTTACTTCTCTTTTTCAGAAAGAGAAACAAATTGAATAATAGCTTGTTATTAGTTCCTCAGATATTTTGACTGGTTATGAAACAAAACATTTCTTTGCACACAGAGAATACCTTTGATTAAATCTTTTTCAGAATATTTGTGGCTTTCTGGAAATGCAGGAACTATATTTAAAAAGATTAATAATGAAGTAAAATGATGAGAGAAAAAAAGAAAAAAACATAGAACAAATCATTTGTTTTTTAGTCTCTTCTTCTTCTCTGAAGTCTTCCACGAAGTTTCAATTGCCAGTCTCTTTAATGAAGGACTAGCCCATTCCATTTCCTCTATTTTATCCAAAATCTTATTTTTTGATAAACAGTAAAGCAGAGTCTAAGTCATCAAAAATTTTAGGACCATCAGGAAGGAAGATTTTTAGCTTGGCAGGAAACAGAAGGTATGTTTTAAACTGTGCTTTTTAAGCTCCCTTATTAGTGGCAGAAAAACTTTTCTTTTAGCTATTACCAAGGAAGAATAGTCATTGTCAAAACGCACAGTTGTCTCATTAATCTTAACAGGAGCTTTAGCCCAAGCAGATTTAAGAACCATCTCTTTATCAAAGATGATAGAAATCTAACTATAACTGATCTAGGATAGTTTTTGTTAGAGTTAGTATTAGCTATAGATCTATGTGCTCTTTCGATACCAAAAGAGAATGCTTCTGGTAAGTCTAAAGTTTTAGGGAGCCATGTTGTTAAAAAGAAGTAATATTGTTACCTTCAATATTTTCTGGCAGTCCAAAAATCCTAATGTTATTGCGCCTAGATCTATTTTCCAGGTCATCCAGCTTTGTTTGTAAATGTGTATTTTGTTTCAGCAGAAACTCAATGTTGATTTCCTCTTCTTGGATTCTATTTTCCATGTCATTCACAGCTTCTTCTATGCCTGTCATCTGGATCTTCTGTTGTTGCAGGTCTATATGTAACAAGTCTATTTGTTTTGTAGTTTTTTCTATGAAGGTATCTATTTTAGTATCCATTTTATCCATCTTAGCAGTAAGTTGCTGGATTATAGTTATCAGAGACTGAAGTTCTTTCTTGATGCTGGAGTCTTGAGAATTTGTCTTACTGGAACTCATTTCAGACTGATAAACTGACAGGAAAATTTCAAAAGTGATTTCTGACAGGAATATTGTTAAAATTTCCTTTTTTTTAGATATAGTTCAAGAACTATATAAAACAAACATATTTAGAAAGAAAATTACTTCAAAATTTATTTTTTTAAGTAATTAATTCCTATCAGTGTAATGAAATTGGTGGAGCTGAAGAAATCTGCTGCTATCCTTTGTTCATCCTTGGCCACGCCCCTCACTTCCCAATCTTTTCTAACTCACATGATAGATTCTTATCATTATTATGCAATATTTTATGTGCCTTACTAAGTATCAATTTATTAACAGCAACTTATGCTCTACAGTCAACTAAAAACTCTACCAGAGCAGGTAAGTTAGATTTTCACATACAAAACTGTAGTAAAAAACTCAACAAAAGTTAGGTCTGCTATACAGTGCAGAAAAATTCCTTACTCGTAGTAGAATCACTGTAGCTAACTCGTATCTTTTACCTTTCTTTCTCTATGGTTATCCTGTTTTGATTCACATCCAGATTTCTCTTAAATCACAACTGAAACAATGGTATAAGATAGCTAGATTTTTAAGCTAACCTGATATATAAAGCTCATCATTGCTATGCATTAAATGCACTCATCTGGTTAGAACTCCCACATCAACTAGTCCAATCACAACTTCTTCTAACCCATAAAATACTATGTTACCCCTTTCCTCTTTCTCTGAGACTATTCTCGGAACCTGTCTGTGTTTTAAGTGGGAAAGCAGTCATTTTTCTCAGTCCCTCAGAAATCACTAAGATAAAAAATTTCCAGAACATTCACCTATTACTCCAGTTCTGTCAGCTTTAAAGGGTGCGGATGTATGCTTCTGCAACTTTGATTTTCAGAATTTTCAGTTGTCAGGTTCATGTATTAAAGTTTGTTCTCACTAACTGTGAAAGTATGAGTAATTTTTTGTCTGCGGTTTCGTCTTGTGAGGAAAAATCTGCTTTAATAATTTAGTTACTTCTGTTGTAGAAATCACTACTCATTGTTTACAGTGTGTGCATGACTCAGTTGATACCTCTTCAAGGACTTTGGCCAGTGGTATTGTTTAAGGAGGTTTGCCTGGCTGCATTCTTGGAACCTCCCAGAGGATGTTAAAAATGAGATTTTAAATTCCCCTTTCGATATAGATTTAGTTTTGGCTGCACTGCTATAGATGCTATCAAAACGTGTGATGGAATGGGGTAAGTTGACACAGGGAATCTGTAAGATTTTTTAGCTCCCCACTTTTCCAGATATTTTAAGAGATTTTCTTAACTACTCATTCAATTTTGGCAAAACAAAACAAAATAAACAGTCTCAACAAAATGCAGGTAAACAGACATTGAAGACAAATGGCAAGGGAGTCCAAAAACAATTCAGAAACCCCCCAATACCATTACAGTCCAACAAGTCAGAATTACTGTTTAAGGGACCTTGCACCTCCTTCCACCCTGGCAGCTCCATTTCCCTTTCAGAAAGTCTGAATCTCTACCTTTCTATTTGGCAACTGATAGTTTTAGACAGAAGGGTTCTGAAGATCTTTCATCAAGGTTTCAGATGGCAGACATTCCAAGATGACTGCACATGGATCAGCAGTTTAACTTCAGCTCTCCAAGTGTGAAAAAAGAAATTGGAAAACAAGGGCCAGGAACTTTTTCACTTTTAGTAACTTCAGCTAGTAAGTTCACTGCCTGTATGCCAGCAAAGAAGAAATTAGGAAAGTTTGAAAGAAAATCATCTGTAAAAGGTGAAGAGAAAGGATGTATGCTCCAAATCTGGCAATGAGAATGCTGCTAAGATCTGTATTAGTAAACTTGCAATCCTACCAGTAGAAAGAGTTGATCCTGACAAAACTGTGGCAAAAGGGCAAAGTATTAACAGTTGGAGACAGTAAAGTGTTTCTGGAAAATTATTATTCACTGTACACCAGGTAGAAGAGAAACAAATGTATTCCAGCTATCAGAGAATATTAAGAGCCAAGTGTGGGATTCAAGCTCATGTATCCAGTTGTCGTCAGAATATTTTTTTCCAGGATGGTCAAAGTCATTTTTTGATGCAGAACAGGCTAAGGAGGAAATACGAAAGTTTGTCCAGCAAAAAATGAGACATCAAGCAGTAGGGGGCTGTGCTTCTCTTTTTGATAATAAAGCACATGAGGAGACTTTGCCAGTGAAACCTTTCACTCTGTTCCAAACAAAAATGCTTGAGAGACAGAGAAAAGCCCAGCAGTTAACCAGAAGAATCAGGAATGCCGTGGAATTGAAATGGAATCTGGTGTTGGAGATGGAGATGAACAGGAAGAAGACTAGCAATATGGAAATTAGTGAAATTAGTGAATAAATGTGAGACTGCAAAGCATCAGTCACATTCTTGAAATAGAGCTGTATAAGAAAAAGTGGTGAATGGACTTTTGTTGACTTTGTTAATCTTGTGGGGAACTGAAAGGCATTTGCCTCAGTTAATTTTGTTAATGCTTGGAAGGGCAACTGTAAGTAAAAATTTCTGTTTTTAACAGTATTTTTCCTTTCATGATATAAATTGCATGTTTTATAGTAAAGCATTTTAGTTGCTGTTGTAAGTGGTACAGATACTAAAGTAAACAAGATACTTTTTTGTTTCTTCTTTTTTAGTAGGAAGAAATGTAGGCATTGCAATGCAAAAAGAGAAAAAAAAAGGCTAGGCAAGTTAAGATAATACACTGTAGTATTGGATTGTTGAGGTGTGCGATGGTGTGCAAAAGTACACAGACCATAATGTATGTGTTTACTAGTTTGTATAGCTGATATGTTTTCTCTTACCTTTGCATTGGTGCATGTCTGGATTAAGAACCTTGTTTTAGTCTAATGACAGGTTTTAAGTGGAAACACGTAAAGTATTTTATTTATTTATTTTACATTTGTTGACCGGGATAGTCCGACTGGATACATGTCCATTTTCATCGGAGGCCTGGGGAGAAAAGCTCCAAGGTAAGCAGTTTAAGATACAGTATTTAAAGTAGTTAACATACCTAAACAATCAGTTAAGTTTAAGATACAATATTTACAGTGGTTACATACCTAAGCAAGTTATAGAAGTTCCAGGGTTAAAGATAATCCCAAGAGTAGGTCAGGATTAAGTAACACAGATCAGCTAAAATACTGTTTTTAACTCATAAAGTAAGATTACAGATGCAATATTTACAGTGGTTACATACCTAAACAAGTTTAGAGATAATCCTAAGTGTAGGTCAGGATTAAGTGACACAGGCAGGCTAAATTACTGTTTTTAACTCATTGTAGAAGAGAGTTACTCAGGTTTGCTACATTGATATAGCCAGTTTAGTGTCAAGTGATGTTTGGGTCTGGTCTTAAATTGACTCAGGGTGGTAAGTAAAGTAATTACAGGTGGGAGAGAGTTCCAGGATCTGCCTACAGAGTTGGCGAAGAGAGAGTCACCGGCAGAGTTATTAGTTTTGATAGTCTGGACTAGTAGTCTATTAGAGGATCGAAGAGGTCTGGGATTGTGATAGGGGGTGATAGTATTTTTAAGAGCAGGAGTATTGTCCGGATTGTAAAGAATCTTCTGGGCAATAATCAGTAGGTTATACTGGATCAAGCTGGGTAATTCTAGCCACCCAAGCTGGTTTAGGTTGATACAATGATGAGTCCTATAAGGCAGGCCAGTGGCAAATCTGGCAATGTGATTGTAGCAGATAGAGAGTTTGTTAAGGACAGACTTGTTTAGATTAGAGAGTAAAGGGGATGCATACAGAAGAGTTGAAAGTAGGTGAGAGCGAGCTATGGCATATCTAGCAGAAGGGGTTAAGAAGAATTTTATCCTGTAAAGTGACCCTAGTTTTTTATTGATGGTCTTGACGGATTGAGCAACATGTTGGTCAAATTTAAGATTATTATCGATGATAACACCTAACAGTTTTGTAAAGGAGTCTGGGGAGATTATTGTGCCATTATTAGATTTTATGGTAAAAGTGAATGTAGTAGACCTGTGTGTTGGTGAGAAAAGCAACATTTTAGTTTTTTGGTGATTTAGGATCAGACGACAATCAGAAAGCCAGTTTTCAATTGTGTTGAAGGTGGTTTGTATAGCTGACCACAGCTCTGTTGGAGATGTGGCTGTGCATATCAGGGTGAAGTCATCAGCATATTGGATACAGCTGCCTTTTGAGATAACAGTGTAAAGGTCGTTAATGAAGATGGAGAACAGAAGGGGCCCTAGTATAGAACCCTGGGGTACACCTAGGGTGTTGAGTAGGAGTTTAGAGAGTTTATTTTGCCAAAGGACAGCCTGCTGTCTATCATTCAGATAAGACTGGAACCATTGAAGGGCTTTAGTATCTAGGCAGAAGGTTTTCAGGGTGTGGATTAGTATTTGATGATCGACCATATCAAATACCTTGGAGAGATCCAAAAAGAGGGCAGAGGATATGTTATTATTGTTGCGATTAAGGTTTATGGTGTTGGAGAAGGCTATGAGGGCTGAAGTAGTGCTGTGGTGAGTGCTGTGGTGAGGTCAGAAGCCGTGCTGGGAGTCTGCCATGAGGTTATTCTGAATTAGGTGGCGCATCAGTTGTCTATGGATACATTTTTCCATAATTTTTGCAAGTGGGGATAATATAGCTGTTGGCCTATAATTGGATAACTCAGTAGAGCCACCTCCTTTGTGAAGTGGGATTACATAGGATATTTCCATATGGAGGGGATTTTGGCTTTTTCTATTGTTCGATTGATTAATATCGAGATGGGGCAAGCAATGGCTTCAGCTGCTTTTTGTAGATACTCAGCAGGGAGTTGATCAGCGGAGAGTGTAGTTGGTTTTAGTATTTTGATCAAGCTACGGATGAGTGAAGTGGCAACTGGTTGGAATCTAAATGTGAGTTGGTTTCTGGGGGTGGTACCTTCAGGGCCAGGGGAGCTGGGAGGTAGTTGGCTCACTAGGGCTTGCATAGTCTCAGTAAATAATCGGTTAAAACTGTCAGAGACTTCCTCAGAAGGTTTATCAATGGTGGCTGCAGGGACTGGGGTGGAAGTTTGTCCAGGATGTAATAGTTTATTTAAACCTGCCCAGAACTTCTGAGGGTTATTTTAGTTTATTTCCTGTAGATTACAATTGTAGTTTTTTTTGTCTTGTAAAATGTTTTTTTTTGTCGTTCCTTAATTGCCTATATTTAATGTGATCTTGGGGGGTCTTTAGTAGTACGCCATAATGCCCATGCGTTGTTTCTAAGGGTAAGTTTTAGTTTAGACTCTTTGGAAAGCCATGGCACAGTTTTTGTCTTAGTTATTGAGCGAGAGCAGGTGCATGAGAATCAAGGATCTCTAGGAACTTGTTGTTAAAGTATGTAACTGCTTCCTCTAAGGGGAGGTGTTTTAGAATTGACCATTTACATGAATTTAGCTCTTGTTGGAATTTGGAGGGATTAAAGTATTTTTTGTTTCTTACCATTCTAAGTAAGGGTTGTTGGGGGTTAATGGCTTTGTGCTTAATTATATAGGTGAGAAGGTGATTGCTTGGGTCATCAGGGAAGGTCCTAGAGGTGTACAATTGGGGATGACTATTTATAAGTACCCAATCAAGTATGTTTTCTTTTTGGTTAGGTTTACCTGTCATGGCAGGGGTTGTTATGATTTGTGAGAATGCATGCAGATTAACATGGGTGGTTGGGGAATCTGAGGAACAGGTATTCCAGTCTATGTTAAAGTCTCCGAGTAGTAGGGTTTCTTAAGAGAACATTGAATATAATGAAAAGTTTTCCTTTATCAATAAATGTTTTAGTTTGTCTTTAGAAGCCTGCTGAGGACTACATTTTTTCTCTTGCATTTTTATGGAGACAAGTTGATTTTAGGGCAATTAAAAAGCGAACGCAATGTTTCTTCAAGGCTAAAAGTAAAAGTTTTGTGAAAGCATGCAAATTGTTTTTCACACCTGCAGGGGAAATAAAGATAAAAATGAACAGACACCAATTAGTGTACATGGAAACACAGACAATGACATCTGTTTGAACATGGATAACCAACTGAAGGTTAGTTAAGGCCCGTGTTTACAACTGTTTGTTCCTTTTAGGAGGGTTAAACTTTATTATTTGAAGATGTATATATTTTTGTGTGTTTATAATAAGTTAACAGGTTTTGGGGATGCGTTTGATTTATTTTTGTCTTAAGGGTTTTCTTTAAAACAAAAAAAATGTTCTTGTAAAATGTGACATAGGTTCTAGTGTTTATGATAATAAAAATCTATATAAAGGATCAACCTCCCAAACATTAGTGGATTCATGTCTCACAAAAGCTGGAAATAGACATTTAAAAAAGCTGTCATATGTAATAGGTGGGAATAATGACTTCTTATCATAATGGCGATGCTTTCCATATTATCTTTTAATGTGAATGGTCTCACTGGTGTAGTCAAAAAGGAAACAAAATATTTAATTATATTAAGAAATGCAGAGTACAAACAGCAGTGCTACAGGAGACATGTTTGGAAAGAAATGAACATGTGAATTGATAAAGAAGATTTGGTTGCCAGGAAGGCATAGCAGGAGCATATTTTCTATGAATCTTTTCCCTATAAACCTGACAAAAATCCTTAGACCTCCAAACACAGACAGTTTGGTCCAAGGGCTGTTTGATGGGGGTCTATATCACATTATCGAAATTCTAAAATATCGAACACCATAAGCTCAACCTTGGAATCTCGAAATAGTGATATACTCGAACGCTCAGAACAGCAAATTTTTTCCAAGGGAAAAAATTCACTGTTCCGAGAAAACACACACACACAGCACAAGCACACCAAAATACATAATCCACACATAAACACTTAACAGAACCCTACACTAAACCATACATACACTACTAGCTATCCACTTACCTTAACCCAACCCTAACCCTAAGTTCCCTAACTAATGCACACTCATCTTACCCGCTCCCTAACCCTAAAGTCCCTAACTAATGCACACTCACCATGCCCACTCCCTAACCCTAAGGTCCCTAACTATCGCACACTCGCCTTATCTGCTCCCTAACCCTAAGGTCCCTAACTATTACACCTCAGTCCATTCGCACACTTAGCTTAACCCGGTCCGTCGCCTTCGCACCACAGTCGAGGAAATAGCGAAGCCGCAGAAATGGCCCACCGAATACTTTCCCTAGGAAAATATTCGGTGTTCTGCAGCATCGCTATTTCAAGCATTCACTGAATAGGGGTCGATATTAGAACATTTGATGGTTTAACACTTTGATGTTCTAATATAGACCCCTTTGATGGATTCTGTTATTGTAGAAACAGGAATATCATGGTCCTTTCTCTGACAGGCAAATGAACTGCCTCAAAATGCTGCCCAAATGCTTTCCTCTGGACGCAGTTGAGGGTCTACTGTCTTGCATGAGTGGCCATCACACAGGATTCTTGGGTAGCAAGGGTTTTATCCAGGTTCTACACAATTTCCTTTTTATGTCAACCACCCCACCAAAACCAGACGAGACAGGTTTAAGAGATTATGTGAGATTCTTTTTGAGTCCAAAGAAAAGCAAGAACCTCTGGGAATTTTGCCTTCCCTAATGACAGATAACTGGCTGTGCTGTATAGATCTTCAGGCAAAGTATTAAAAATTGGAGACAACAAAATGTTTGCGGAAAATGAGTATTCACTGCACACCAGGCAGAAGAGAAGCAAATTTATCTCAGCATTTAGGGAGTGTGAGATTCAAGCTGCTGTACCTAGTTGTCTTCGGAGTATTTCTTCCTGGAAGAGCTAAGACATTTTTTGATGGAGAATATGCTAAGGAGAAAAAAAGTTTATCCAACAAAAAATGAGCCTGCAAGCAGAAGGGGACTCTGCTTCTCATTCTTCTGACAGTAAACTTTGTACAGAGACTTTGCCAGTGAAACCTTTTCTGATGTTCCAAAGGAAAATACTTGAGACACAGAAAAAAATCACATGAGTTGATAAGAAGAAGAAGGAATACCTTGAACTTGAACCAGAACCTGGTATTGGGAGATGGAGATGAACAGGAAGAAGACCAGAAACATAGAAATTCTAGAATAAATGAGAGACTATAAAGCATCAATCTCATTTGTGAAATATGACTTTGCAGGAAAAGTAGCTGAAAAAGACTGGACGTTTGTTGACTTTGTTATTAATGTTTAGAAGGGTACTAGAAGGGGGGAAATAACTGTAAGTAAAACAATTTTGGTTTTATTCCTTGTATAAAACATTTCAGGATATAAACTGTATGTTATATATAGTAAAGCAGTTTTGTGTCGTATATAGTCAGGGTATTTTAAATGTGGGGGGCTTTTCACTTACTGCTGTATGTGTTAAAGATATTAAAGTAGGCAAGTACATTTTTATTTGCAAGATATTTAGGCTTTACAGTATAACAACAGAAGAAGGGTGGACAAAAGCAAGTGTAATGTTAATATTTGTGATCTTGGTCTGCTAGGGTGGTGGTGTAAAAGTGCACTGATTATATTATATGTAGAATTAAGATATTTTCTCTTATTTTACAAGAGTGAATGTCTGTATTAATGCCCTTAGTTTAAGCTATAAACAACTATATTTTGTGCAAGCAAATAGGCTTTAACAATAAGACAAAACGAGGAAAGCCGTGAAAATGCTAGGTTTCTTACACCTGCAAAGATATTGGTTGTTTTTCCAATTAGTAAATGTTCAATGGAAGTCAAGAAGTCTGCAGCTGAATACAGCTGTACATTTCTGTTCTGAGTGAAATTTACAAAGATTTACTGCTGAGTACTTTTCCATGGAGTTGAGCTATCTGCAAATGCAAGCAATTACTCTCGAGAGTTCTGAGCATTCTTTGCTGAGGGAAATTCAGAATGTAAGATAAAGGTACAATGGCAAGCAGTTCAGTGAAAAATAAAGTTTAAAATGATGGGAAGTGAATAAGAGATAGCAGCCTCCTTATGTGTAATAGAGCAGTGTAAAATTTAGTTTTATTTAAAGATAGCCAGTGCACTTTTTCTTAGGACTAGAAGTTAATGTTTCATGAAAGCATATACGCTGTTTTTCACATCTGAGAGGGGAATAGAGATGAGAAAAGAACAGACAGCAATCAGTGTAAGTAGGGACACAGGCTGTAGCATATGCATAATATGGGTAACTTTCATTTTAGTTTAGGTAATGGCTGTGGGTGCAGCTGTCAGTTTTGGTTGTTCCTCTCTTGATGGTTAAACTTCATTTTTTTTTGAAGATGTACATAGCTCTGTTTGTTTTTAGTTAACAGGGGATTGGGCTGTTTTGAAATGTATTTAGTTATTTTGTTTGAGGGTTTTCATTAAAACAGAAAGGCTTCAAAACATGACATAGGTTCATATGGTGATGATAAGTAACAACTGTACAAAAGAGCAGCCTTCAAAACATTAGTGCTTGCATTTACGACAAAAGCTGAAAATGTACATTCAAAATAACTGTCATGAATAATAGGTAGGCACAGTAGCTTTTTATCACAATGGCTGTGCTATCCATATTATCTTGGAGCATAAATGGAAAAGTATTAAATTATATTAACAATGCTGCAGGAGACACATTTAGAAAACATGAGCATAAGAATGTGACAAAAAATGTATTTATTTATTTATTTTACATTTGTTAACCGGGCTAGTCCAACTGGATACATGTCCATTTTCAGTGGAGGCCCGAGGAGAAAAGCTCCAAGTTTACACAATATTTAATATCACAAGTAAAATAGAAACAACATTAAGTAAGTGTATAACAAAACATTAATAAAAAAACAAAAGTATAAATAAAAACAAAAGATTAGTACATTATATATAAGGGATTTCACTATCTTCCAAACAAGTAAGTCATTAAAATAGAGAGAAGATATTTATATAGAGGCTAGTTAGGAGATCTACAGGATAGGACAGTATTTTAATAATAGGCTTGGTAGGTAGATGGGTTAGGTAGGGCAGTTTAGAGTAGAAAGGTCAGTGAGTGAAGAAGTTCAAAGAGTCAAGATTAAAAGAGATATTTAGAAGGAGACAGGGTAGTACGAGGAAAAAAAAGCAATAGAAAAGCAATTAGTCAGGGTTATTACAAGAACATAACCAGTGGTTGGAGAGGAAATGTTTAAGGTTAGTTTTGAATAGTGGGAGAGATGTAAGAGCAATTAGGTCAATTGGTAGGAGGTTCCATATTTTCCCAACAAAGTTAGTAAATAGAGAGTCTCCTGCTGAGTTATTAGAAAAAGAAGTTTGCATCATCATTTTGTTTGTTGAGCGTAGCTTTTTCAGGTTGCAATATGGTGTTATGAGGGTAGAGAGAATAGGGGTATTGTTTGGTTGATATAGGACCTTATGGGCTATAATAAGTTGGTTGAATTGTAGAAGGTGAGGTAACTCAAGCCAGCCTAGTTGTTTTAGGGTTAGACAGTGATGAGTTCTATATGGTGAGTTGGTGGCAAATCTGGCAATGTTATTATATGATCTAGCCAGTCTGTTAAGATTGTTTTGGGACAAGTTAGTATAGATGGGGGAGGCATATAATAGGGTAGAGATTAAGTGAGTTCTTGCTATTGTAGTTCTGGCTAAAGGTGTTAGAAATTGTTTAATTCTATACAAGGATCCAATTTTTTTGTTGGTAGATTTTATTGTGGTGTTTATGTGAGTGTTAAATTTAAGTTGATTATCTATCGTGATTCCTAAGAGTTTGGTAGTAGTGTCTGGAGAAATAATGGTACCATTGTTTGATTCCAAAGTAAAGTGCAGAGGGGGAGATGAGTGTGAGGGTGTGAACAGCAATAATTTGTTTTTTTTTGGGTTGAGGAGAAGACAATGGTTAGAGAACCATTTTTCTATTGTGGAGAAAGATTTTTGTGTGAAAGAATGCAGTTCAGTTTGGGATGATGCAGAACAAATAATTGTGGAGTCGTCGGCGTATTGAATGCAGGTAGAGAAGGGAATAGAGAGATGAAGGTCATTGATAAAAATGGAGAATAGAAGTGGGCCTAAGATAGAGCCTTGTGGGACACCTAAGGAAGTAGGAAGGAGTTCAGAAAGATGATTCTGCCAGAGAACTGCTTGTTTACGATTATCCAGGTAGGATGTGAACCAGCTCAAGGAAGATTTATCAAGAGATAGGGACTTCAGAA
This sequence comes from Protopterus annectens, assembly GCF_019279795.1. Lineage (NCBI taxonomy): Eukaryota > Metazoa > Chordata > Ceratodontiformes > Protopteridae > Protopterus > Protopterus annectens. The sequence goes on along the minus strand of NC_056731.1, from coordinate 1,323,300,013 downwards.
GGTGGAGAAGAAGTTTATGGTTGACCATATCGAAGGCTTTAGAAAGATCTACAAAGAGTGCAGATGACAGGGAATTATTGTTTCTATTTGTGTTGATACAGTTGGTAAAAGAAAGCAGGGCTGTGGTTGTACTGTGGTAAGGACGAAAGCCATGTTGACAGTATGCTAGGAGATTGTGGTGGAGTAGGTGGGTAATTAACTGTTTATGGATGCATTTCTCCATTATTTTAGCAAGTGGAGATAGAAGAGCTATGGGACGGTAGTTTGAGTATTCAGTAGAATCACCACCTTTGTGAAGGGGAATAATATGTGAGATTTTCCAGATTGATGGAATAGTGCATTCTTTAATTGTTCTGTTAATCAATATAGAGATTGGGTAAGCAATGGCTGAGGCTCCTAGTTGTAGGTATTCCCCGAGTAATTTGTCAGCTGAGGGGGTAGAAGGTTTGAGTTTTAGAAGTAAGGAGAGGATGAAGGAGGTAGATATTGGTTCTAGGTGGAAAGGAGGGGGGGTAGGGCTTGTAGTGGTCAAATTGGCAGTGTCAGGATTTTGTTGATTAGCTGAGTTTTGCACTGCTGTAGTAAAGAAGGTATTGAAGGCATTTGCTATTTTTGTAGGGTCATCAGAGTTGGTGCTAAGTGGAGCTGGTGTGTCTACTTTACCAGGGGATATAAGCCTGTTAATAGAGGTCCAGAACTTCTATGGTTGTTGAAGGGAAGATTGTTGGAGTTGGATATAGAAGTTTTTCTTGTCCTGTAGGATTGCTTTTTTAGTTAGATTTCTTTGTTCCCTGAAATTTTGCTGATCAGTTATGAGTTTTGTGGTACGCCATTTGGTCCAAGATTTATTCCTGGAAAGGATTAGCTTTTTAGTCTGACTTGTGAGCCATGCTGCTGGTTTGTTTTTCACTCTTATGGTTCGAATTGGGGCATGATGATCTAGGATTGTTAAGAAGGTGTTATTGAAGTAGGATACTGCTTCATTTATTGGAAGGGACTTAAGGGGTTCCCATTTACAATGTTTAAGTTCAGTTAGGAACAGTTCCTGGTTAAAGTGTTTTTTACTGCGTATAGTTCTAACAGGGGGAGAAATGTTAACGTTTGTTTTGTGTCTGATTATATATATTAGAGAGTGATCGCTAAGGTCATCAGGTAGGGTTCCTGTTTTATAGTTATGCTCTGGACTATTTGTTAATATCCAGTCAAGAATGCTTTCTTTGTTATTGGATTTGTTTATTCTAGTTGTGGAATTGATAAGTTGTGTGAATCCATTTAAGTTGATCAGAGAGGATGGATTGGTACTGTTACATAAATTCCAGTCGGTATTAACGTCTCCTAGTAGTATAATTTCTTGTGGATAATTTAGAGAAAGCCAACTTAATAGGTCTTCTAGTTTATCGTGATTGTTACCTGGAGGGAAATAAGTACAGATGATATTAAGTGATTTTGGTTGTTTAGTTGTAGTTTTGAGATAATTATTTCAGCATTGCCATCAGAATGAAGTTTGTGGTTTATTTTGTTGATTTGTAATCCTGCTTTATAAAGAATTGCAACCCCACCACCTTTTTTCTTGATGCGATCTTGTCGAATAATATTGTAACCTGGGGGAATAATTTCAGTATCTGTTATTGTTGGTTTAAGCCATGTTTCAGTTAAACAAAGGATGTCAAAGTGGTAAGCATCTAGGAGAGCATGAACTTGAGTAATTTTGTTGCAGATACTACGTATATTAAGATGGGCAATTAAGAGTGTTTTAGAGGATTGGGCTGATAGAAGGGGGATAGAATGAGATTCATTACTGTTAGAGATGGATGAGTGGAATTCTGGGCCCGGGTTAGGATGAATATCTCCATCTATAAGGGAGTGGAGGACAGTAAGGTTATGATATTGGATAAGTTTGGGATTAAAGTCAATTAACTTTCGATTGTTAAGAATTGAGTGTTTTATATGAAAAAGTCGATGATATTTAGCATGGATGTAGCTATGGTTATATGTGGAATTGTTAAAGCTTGTGCCTAAAGCAGGGAGTGATGTAGTAGTGTATTTGGATGATATGAAAAGTGTTTTGAGAAGGGGTTGTTCATAGGAGGTAAGGAAATAGGTAGTGGTAAGTGAAGTGAACAGTGAGATTAATAGTAGACAATGGCATGGGTTAGGCATGTTAAGAGAAGAGGGAAGTCAGTTTAGTTAGCAAGATAAGGAGAAGGACTAGCTTTAGTGAGAAAGGCTAGAGATGAATAGGGAAAGGTCTGTATCTAGGGGGTGAGAAGATATAAGTGAGGGGAGAGGTTGGTAATAGGAGAGTAATAAGTGGAAGTAGGCAGAGGAGGAGCAAATGGGTAGCCTTTATGAGACAGGTAAGAGATGATAGGGGGAGATGTTTATGTAGTGGGTGTGGAGGAATTAGTGTAGGGCGTGGTTAGAGGTAAGGGATTGGTTTGTTGAAAAGGAAATGAGAACTAGAGGGGAGTGGTTAAGAGAGTATAAAGGTAGACACCCTGGGGGCGGCTGGGAATTGGGGGCAGGGTAGGGGAGCGGAGTGAGCCGAGGCTTAACGGAGCGGGAAGACACAAGAGAGTGGAGTACAGCAGGAAAACAATCAGTGAATGGGAAGAATTATCAGGTAAGTCAGTGAGGTAGAGAAAGTGTATTAGTTAGTCAGCTAATGTGTAGAAATGAAGTATGTAGAACAGCTAGAATCAGAAGAAGCAAGGTAAGGTAAGATAGGGTAGGCTGAAATGCAGTTCTGGAAAAAGTTTCAGTGAAAGGACAGATGTGAAAGGTTAAGGGGGCAGCAGATAAGTCTGGGAATGGGAAAAAGAGAAGTAGCAGCAGAAAAAATAGTAAGGGTGCCACCTTGTGGCCAGTTGAGTAATTGCAGGGACAGACACCAGTGTAGGGGGCTATTCACAACTGGGGACAAGAGGTTGTATTGTGATGTGCTAGCAAACAGAAATAGTTGAGGTAGATATAAAAAGGTGTTAAATGGAGTTCTATGTGGGGGATGGGGTATGTGTAGGCTGATGGTAATTCAGGAGGGACGCTTAACCTGAGATACAGTAATAGATTAAGTCTGGTCAAATAAGGAAACTGAACATACATTAAAGTCTCATAGTAAGTCGGTTTCCCTTGGTAATGAATGGTATGGGCTCAGTTGTTGAGGTTCCTTTATTTCCAGGAGGATGGTAGGCAGGAAAATAGTTTGCTTGGGTTTAACAAGTGACCACTCTGTTGTAAGGTAAGAAGAGAGAGAGATAGTGAGTGAATTAGAGCTAGGATTGGAAGCAAGTTAAGTTAAAGTACATCAGCAATTTTCAGTAACATCAGCGCTAAATCCTTGGTACAAAACATTCAACAATGGAGAAGAAAAACAAACCTTTCTAGAACATACAACAATTAGAAAGACAGATAGTTCACTTTGCATGGCTAAGCATTGTATAACAGTTTTATAGATTCAAATGTATTGTTAAATGCTCAAATTATTAAGGTAGGTAGGATAATATCAGTGAAAAACACAGCTAAAAACCTCTAATATTCACAATAGAGAGTAAATGAGAGTTTTAAGGATATATTACCAAGTAGATAGCGTTATTACTAAATGCTTAGGGGTCAGAGATAGGACTCAGCAAATACCAATAGGAGATACCCGCTATTTACCCGCTATTCACGTGTTGTTTCCGCATTAAAGACTAGGAGTTCCCAGAAGTCTAGCCACCATAGCTCTGAAAAATGACTAGATTTACAATTAGGGCTCAGCGATTAAGTAGCCTAACTCTCCTATTTTAATTCAATGATGCAATAAGTATTGCAAGCCCCCGCACTCACGCTACACGGGCAAAATACAGAATTTAAAGCTGGTTTGTAATGTAGAACTTACAGTATTAGATATTGGCCACATTGAAGAAATACTTTAAGCATCTAGCTTTACTAGTAAAAAAGAAAGCTAGCTATAAAGGTAGGACTCTATAAAACGCACAGGGCGCTGTAGTTCAAGTACCTTACCGAGTGTAAGGTAGCAATTCTAAGTATTCATAAGGGATTTAGATAATATGTCTGACTTAACACATTAAATAATCTTTAAATTGGCAAATACTACTCAATTGTAATTACGAGGTACACAGTAGAAACCCACTAGCGACGCTAGGTATTCCAGTCATAACTCAGGTTGGGGCGTGCGACTAAAAAAGAAAGCTAGCTATAAAGGTAGGACTCTATAAAACGCGCAGGGCGCTGTAGTTCAAGTACCTTACCGAGTGTAAGGTAGCAATTCTAAGTATTCATAAGGGATTTAGATAATATGTCTGACTTAACACATTAAATAATCTTTAAATTGGCAAATACTACTCAATTGTAATTACGAGGTACACAGTAGAAACCCACTAGTGACGCTAGGTATTCCAGTCGTAACTCAGGTTGGGGCGTGCGACTAAGCAGCCCGAGACATCTATGGATATACAAAGACGCCGAGGGTTTGTAAGCCCACGTGCACGCTGCACTATTAACACTAAACTGAAAAGCCAGTGTTATGTAGTAAAGTCTAAGGGTTTCAGGTAGAATACAGCCTTTACACAGTGGATACAGGGTAATATTCAGTAAGCACTATTGAAACTTCCTTTACGAATTAAGTCAAGGGACATTGCATCAGTATAAGCAACCCTTATCAAAGGCAGTTATCTACGCATATCTAAACAAGTCCAGGTATGTACGCTAAACAGTTACAAGTAGTATAACAGCATTATTTACATAATATCAGGAAGGGAATAACCTTGACACACAATATGGAGACTCGCTAATACATACTCATTCATGGAGAAACAGAATATCATATATCAGGCTGAAAAGTAGGAAATAGCACTCACAGGTGTGTTGTATAAGTCAGCCATTCAATAGGAAAAACCTTAAAAGGTCAATCAGTACACATAGACTTCAAGACCACATTTATGACACGACCTCATTACTGGCATAAAACAGTGCAATTGATAGTTATGATACACTTTCCAACAATTACTCACAGTCCCAGGATAAGCCTCTATCTCCAGACGCCCAACAGCCAACAATGCTCAGGGAAAGAAAGATGGCGTCAGTGGGTAGGGGGTTGTATTTATAGGTTACAAGTAGACGTGGAGGAGGGAATATGGGAGTAGCCTCGGATTTAAGTCATAGGGAGGAGACTACATGTTAGTAAGTATCCCTTTACAGGATTGTGGGAATGAGTATGTAATAGAGGAAGGGACAAAGAGGTAGCAGTATAGTTCACATAAAAGAGTGTAAGTAGGATGGGATAGTAGATTATAAGCTAGGAGAACGACAAGACTAGAGAGCATTATAAAGTATAGTGAGAATGAGTAACAGTGTGAGGAGTTATAATTATGACAAGAAACAGCTTAGTTTAAGCAAACGGAGAGGAGAAACCAAAAGCCCTGCAGTAAGACACAAGAGAGTGGAGTACAGCAGGAAAACAATCAGTGAATGGGAAGAATTATCAGGTAAGTCAGTGAGGTAGAGAAAGTGTATTAGTTAGTCAGCTAATGTGTAGAAATGAAGTATGTAGAACAGCTAGAATCAGAAGAAGCAAGGTAAGGTAAGATAGGGTAGGCTAAAATGCAGTGCTGGAAAAAGTTTCAGTGAAAGGACAGATGTGAAAGGTTAAGGGGGGCAGCAGATAAGTCTGGGAATGGGAAAAAGAGAAGTAGCAGCAGAAAAAAATAGTAAAGGTGCCACCTTGTGGCCAGTTGAGTAATTGCAGGGACAGACACCAGTGTAGGGGGCTATTCACAACTGGGGACAAGAGGTTGTATTGTGATGTGCTAGCAAACAGAAATAGTTGAGGTAGATATAAAAAGGTGTTAAATGGAGTTCTATGTGGGGGATGGGGTATGTGTAGGCTGATGGTAATTCAGGAGGGACGCTTAACCTGAGATACAGTAATAGATTAAGTCTGGTCAAATAAGGAAACTGAACATACATTAAAGTCTCATAGTAAGTCGGTTTCCCTTGGTAATGAATGGTATGGGCTCAGTTGTTGAGGTTCCTTTATTTCCAGGAGGATGGTAGGCAGGAAAATAGTTTGAAAATGATTTCAGGATGGATATTCAGCAGAATATCATGGACAAAGGAAAAGGGGAGTAATTACAATAATTGCTAGAAGGGCTCTAACAGTGATAGAAGAAAAAAAGATGATTATGGTAGGTTTGTGGGAGGAAGGGACTCTTGTCAAGGGAGGAGGAGGTGTTTATCTGTATTACAGCAAAAACTGTTATGATGGAGCTTAAGAAAATGATGGGAGAAATAATCAGCTTTCAGCAGGGATTATTATTTAAAGGTCGGGACTATAACTTGATTTGCAATAGTGAGGATGTATCAGGGGACCAAGAAGAAAAAATATAAAAAAAGAGGGAAGATTTCTTAAGTAATTTATGAAAATATTTGGTATGAAAGATGTGCATTTAGTAATAGGAACTCTAACAGAATTTACATTTTATTCTCCAAGGTATAATAACTGGGTCAGACTAGATAGACTTTATATTTCACAGGGACATTTGGATTTAATTGAAAGCTTAAACATATATCTAATAACTGTGTCAGATGATGTACCAATAAAAACCAAGATAAAATGTAGGGTAATGAAGTAAAAATAAGATACTGGTGCTTTCCCATCCACCTGTTAAAAAGAGAGGAATTTAAGGAATGGGTGGTAGAAATTATTCAAAAGTTATTAGGGTAGATAGAAATTTCTTCAGAAGTTATAGCTAATGAGTTGGATAAAATGAAAATGGAGTTTCAAAAGAGGGTAGAAATAAAAGAGAAAAAGATATGATTAAGAAGTAGTTGGAATTACTTTGAAGGGCTGATGAAAGTTAAAGTATTGCAGAATAAGTAGAAATCTCACCAAACAAGAAGAGGAGCAAATGCGGAGTGCTGAAGAGAAAATAAGGGAGTATCTGGATAATATGTATGAGCTCATAAAGTGTGAAGTTAAGCAATTATTTTTTGATAATAAATCCAGAGCACAAAAACTTTTAGCACAACAACTTAGGCAGCAGAAAGTAAAAGGGCTGTTGCCAATAACAAGAAAAATAACCAGAGATCCTGTAGATGTTTTAGAGATATTTTGTTCATTTTATGAAAATTTGTATAAAGTAGAGAAATGTGGAACTCAAGAAAGAGCACAAATGGACATATTTATGGAAGGTATTATTATGCCAAGGCTAGAGGTAGTTGAGACTCAACAACTAACAGTTAATAAAGGATGGGATGAAATAAAACGGTGATGTATTATCAGTCGTCAGGAAAGTCTACAGTTACAGATGATATTTCTGTGGCCAAAATTAGTAGATATGGGTCACTGTGGTTTTGTACAGTGGATACATTTGTTGAACAATGCTGATCCAGAGGGAAACAGAATGTAAAAAGATACTGCTGTTGTTGGTGGATCTTTATGCTGAAAAAGCATTCAACAGAGTAAGGTGGGATTTTTTTGTAGGACAAATGAAGCATTTGCATTCCCTGATACAATTATAAGGTTAATTAGGAGGATATATGAAGGATCTGAGGCAAGAATAAAACTGTGAGGGATCCTATTTGATAAGTTGTGTTTGAACAGAGGAACCTAGAAGGGGTCTTCTCTTTAGCATTTGTGTTTTTTTTTTTTTTTTTGCTTTATATGTGGAGCCACTGGCAAATAAAATAAGGTACTCATAAATGCAACAATATAATCAGCATGGTAATCAAGAAAAGTTAGCTTTATTTGTAGATGATATAATTTTGTACATGATAGATCCAAAAAGGCCCTTGTAATCTTGTGCAACATTTTGAGGCAGTTTCAAGTCTTTTCAGGTTATAAAATAAATGAAGAAAAACAAAGACTATAGCTGTAAATTATGAACCCACACATGAATTGGTTCAGTAACACCTGTATTCATGGGGAAACAATAAGATGAAGGATTTAGGAGAATGGATTTAAAAAGCTTTTATTAAGGCAGTTAAGGAAATGTTGGAAGAGACTAAACAAAAGATAATGCAAAAACTGAGAAACTAGAAGTTGTTCTTTATGGATATAGATTGCAAGATACAAGCAGTGAAAATGTTTTTAGTCCCTTTGATGTTATATACAAGTCATGCATATATTTGTCAACTAGTGGAGAAGTTGTGGACAATAATTAATAAAGAACTGAAGGAATTTATCTGGAAGGAGAAGAGGGCAAGAGTTACACAAGATCCTCCCAGTAGAACCAGGTGGTTAAGGATTACCTGATTTGAAGGGATATTTTTGAGCTACACAGTATGTGAAGTTGTTCGATCTCGCCGTTTGTTCTTACACACGGGTTCGGAGCCGATCCCTCAGCTCCGAGTCGGCCACATTCCAAGCTCTGCATCTAAGAGAAGCTCGAGGCACAGTCCCTATCCCATGATCCCCTGCTGCTAACCCTCAGATCTAGTTTGCCACTGCAACAGGTCACGTCGAGTGAGAGCTCGGGCCAGTATCCTTTATATTTTTCATATTTATATATATATATATATATATATATATATATATATATATATATATATATATATATATATATATATATATATATATATATATATATATATAGCCTAAAATAGTTAGAATTGTTGAAGTTTATTATTAGGATTAGCATAGTATTAGTGTAGTGGTGTGTGTGTGTGTGTGTGTTGTTTTAAATTAGTGTTAGCTTGTTGTGGGAGTGGCTGCTCCTAGGCCTTAGGCCATTTTCCTTTTATCTGTCAGACTTTTTACTGGTAATTCCCTTTTCTCCAGTTAACCGGTAGTTATTATACTAGCTGTGTGTATTAGTGGTAGTTTTGTGTAGTTTTATACATATAGTTGTATTTACATTTTTGTGCTTAAAATGTCGGAAAAAGCCAAATCTGGCTTTAAACGTTGCCAGTGTGGATAGAAAATGTCCATAACTGATAACCATGTTTCCTGCGTCTACTGTCTGGGCCCTCTGCATCTTCAGGAGGATTGCTCCATCTGCCACTCGTTTAGTGGCAGAGTGATGATGGAGAGACGCAGGAAACTGGTTGAGAGAGGTGTCCTGAAGCTGGAGTTTCAGGAGACATTGGAAAAGGCAGACCAGTCATCGAAGTCTTCGAAGGGGTTGAAGTCTTCGAAGGTATCGGAGCCCAGGTCATCGGCTTCGAGTACCTCTTCTAAGATTCGGTTGCTGGCTCCACAGACCTTGGAGCCGAGCGCCGATATGCTGCCTCAAATCACGGTCCAGGTCTTGGAGCCAATGACAGAGGTACCCCCTTCATCGATCCTTCACTCGGTGACCTCTTTGGCCCCTTCGACCCGTTCCTCCAGACTGTCTGACACTGATGTGGATCGAGTGATGCAGAAACTGATGGAGAACACTGCCTTATCCAAACTGATTGCGGTTTCGTCCCATTTGGTTTCGAAGCTTGAGGCCCTTCCTGTCCCATCTGTTGATCCTCCTTCGAGACCCGTCGAGTCATCAGAGCCGAGAGTCGAGGATCTGATGACCGTTTATCCCCCGGGGCCGAAGCCTTCTTTAGTGCTTTCGGCTCCACTGACCTCGACACCCTCGGTACCCATTGAGGGGTCTCGGAGCCGACAATCTCTCCTCTGTTCTGAGGGGGGAGAGTCGAACTGAAGTTTCGGTTCCGACTCTTCCCCTCGGTGCCTCGGCGCAGATTAGTTTGGCTCCGTCCTCTGGATCAGAGCCCGTGGTTCTGGGCCTGGGGAGATTACCGTCTTCTTTGGAACCGGTGGAACCCTCAGCCCGGGGCTCCGGTGCCTTCGAGGCCATGAGGAAGGTCTTGTCTGGTAAGACTTTCGTATCATTAGACTCTTCTTCTCCCTCCCCGAAAGGTCCATGTTCTGTCTCTGCACCACTGGTTCCCACCAAGCGTAGAGACCCAAAGCCTCAGTCAACCCCAGAGGGGGTGAACCCTGCTCCTCTGAAGCTTCACCAGATGTCCCCTCTGATGATGTCCCGAGGAAGAGATTGTGCAAGAGGAGGTACCTTGATTCCCCACAGGAATCGTTGGCATTGGATACTGACTTGGATGAGTCAGAGGGGTCCCCACGGTCCTCCTCCGAGGATGTCTCGTTCACCGACATCCTTGAAATTCTCAAACAGAGGGGTGACTGGCAGTTCTTTGCTCCCACTGAAGACGAGTCAGTGTTACTGAAGGCTTTTGGGGCTCAACCTTCCACCTCCCGGGTAACTCCGCCCTTCGACGAGTTAATGGATTTAATAGCTCGAAGGGCATGGGAGTCCCCTGACACATTGGAACCAGTCCCTCGGAAGCCCAATAAGTACATCACTGCCCCCCAGGATAAGGTGTACCTCACCAAGGGAGTCCCAGTTGATGCTATGGTGGTGGCAGCGGCCACCAAGAAAGAAATGTCTGAAGCATCTTCCTCTGTTCATGCTCCTAACAAGGACTCCAGGACGACGGACAGGTACGGGAAGCGCATTTATAGTTCAGCGACTTTTTCCATGCGATCGCTGAACTACCTCACTCATTTTACCCGTCTTCAGAGAGATCTCCTCAAGGAGTTGGGAGATACTCTTCAGGGTACCACAGATGCTGCGGTCTCAGACAAGGTGACAGCACAGCTCAATACCCTAAACTCTATCGTCAACTCGTCCATGCGGCTCATTTCCTATGCAGCCAAAAGATCGAGTAGGGCTGCAGCTTCAGCGATTGCTTTGAGAAGACAATCCTGGATGCGCCTATGCTCCTTTGCGGAAGCCTTCAAGTTTTCCTTTACTAATGCCCCTTTTGATGGCTCCTTCTTGTTTGGGCCCAAAGTGAAGGAGACACTCACTAGGTGCGAGCAGGAAGGAAAGACCCTGTCTGCCGTAGGGGGTCCGTTTTTCCGCCCCATCTAGACCATACCCCAAAGGGCAAAGAGGCAGAAAAATGTGGTTCCGGAAGATTCAGGGAGCTTTCCAATTCTCACCTAGTGAATCCCCCTCCAGAGGCAGGGGGGGGAGGAATGGAAGACCCTGCCCAGGCGGCAGAGAGGGTCCACAGAACCAGGACGACAGGGATAGCGTTCCCAGGAAGCCCTTCCAGCGCTCCTGAGTGGAAGCCTGACTGTCCTACTCTGAAGGCGGTCGGGGGTCACTTGGCTTTATACCCAGAGGCCTGGCTAAACCTCACTTCAGATTCATGGGAAAAAAGCATAATAACCAGAGGATACAACATACCTTTCTTAAACAATCCTCCCACCCAAAAAAGATTCCCAGACATTCCACCCACTCTGCGGGATCACGTAGCCATAGAAATTCAAAGGCTGTTAGAAAAAAAGAGTCATCCAGCCAGTCCTGGCGGACCAAATAGGATCCGGAACTTACTCAAGGTTCTTTTTAGTTCCAAAGAAAACAGGGGACTGGAGGCCAATACTGGACCTCAGCAAGGTCAATACCTTTTGTGAAGAAGGAAAAGGTCCGGATGGTCACGCTTCAATCGATCCTTCCGTTTCTTCAAACAAACGATTGGATGTGCTCTATAGATCTCAAGGATGCGTACTACCATATAAAAATGGCCAGACCATCCAGTGATCATCTGCGCTTCCGGCTGGGAGCCAGCCATTTTTAATTTCGAGCTCTGCCCTTTGGCCTCACCTCAGCCCCCAGGGTGTTCACCAAGTGCATGGCAGTAGTGGCGTCCCACCTGATACGACTAGGATTCCGGGTGTTTCCATACTTAGACGACTGGCTCCTTACCACCACCACCAGGCGTCACCTATTGCAAGCCAGGGACGATACAATCAATCTCTGTTCCCGTTTAGGCATAACTCTGAACTTCGAAAAATCTGTCTTATCACCCTCACAGCATATATCATTCATAGGAGCGGAATTAGACACTAAACTTCGAAAAATCTGTCTTATCGCCCTCACAGCATATATCATTCATAGGAGCGGAATTAGACACTACCTTATCCCTGATCAGACTTTCCCAATCAAGAGTCTCAGCCCTGAGAGAACAGATTTCTGTTCTTCTAGAAAACAAAGGAGTCCCAGCCGCACAGGTCTTGAAAGTTTTAGGTATGATGGCAGCTGCCCTTATCGCGGTCCCCCTAGGGAGAATGCACATGAGGATCCTCCAGTGGCTACTCTTCGTACAGTGATCTTACCAACAGCTACCGTTGTCACACAACATCCTGCTCACGGAGTCTTGCAAACGGGATCTTCGATGGTGGATGAACAGTCACAAACTTACGATAGGCCGCCCGTTTGTTCTTCCTCCCCCCATAGCCACAGTGACCATGGACGCTTCCCTGATAGGGTGGGGGGGGGACTTTTTCAGGGGAGAACAGTTCAATGCGAGTGGTCGAAAATGGAGTACAATCTGCACATCAATGTCCTAGAGTTAAGAGCAGTGTTCCTAGCGTTGCAACACTTTCACAACTACTTACCTCCGGGAACAGTTGCAATTCAGACAGACAACATGTCAGTGGTCTGGTACATAAACAAGCAAGGAGGAACCAGGTCTTACCCCTTATGCAGAGAGGCCCTGAGGATCTGGCAATGGGCTGTGTCCACCAGACGCTTTCTCATAGCAACGCACATCCCGGAGACGTCCACCGTAATAGCAGACAGGTTGAGCAGAGCCATCCTGCTGCCTCACGAGTGGTTCCTCAAAAATCAAGTAGCGGAAAGGATTTTCCACAGATGGGGCCAGCCTTGCTGCAACCTTTTTGCATCCCCCTTGAATGCCAAATGCAGAAGCTATTTCGCCCCACTTCTCCCTCCGGGGGGTGCCCCCAGGGACGCACTTGTACACGATTGGCCCCTGGGTCTCCTATATGCCTTCCCTCCTGTTCCATTAATCCCAAAATTTCTGCAGAAAGCCAAAGGTCTGGAAAGGACGATCATCTTGATAGCACCATTCTGGCCTCGACAAATCTGGTTCCCCTTCCTCCAAGCTCACCAAATAGAGGAACCTTGGACTCTGGACCCAGTGCCAGACCTGCTGACCCACTCGTCAGGAGTTCTTCACCCCTCTCTTTCGTCCCTCAAATTGACAACATGGCTGCTCCGCTTCCCAGCTTAGCCAGGTAGGATCTTTTGTCTCCAGCAGTACAACATATTCTGATTTCTTCCCACAAATCCTCCACTAGAAAATTGTACAAGAGCAAGTGGAAACATTTCATGTGTTGGGCCTCCAAACAAGGTATAGATCCCTTGGTTGCTCCTATTCACAAGATTCTAGAATTTCTATCTACTCTCTTTCACCGGGGGGGCATCAACATCCACTATAAGGCTACAGCTGGCTGCCATATCTAATTTTCATGTGGGTGAAGGAGGCACTACAATTATGTTGCACAGACTTTGTAGGGCTTTCCTGAAGGGAACTTATCATCTCCGACCACCTATTCGAACTCCAGTTTTTCCTTGGAATTTAAACCTGATGCTATCCCAACTCATGCTTTCGCCGTTTGAACCTGCTTCATCATGCCCACTGAAATATCTTTCTTGAAAAACCCTATTTCTGGTGGCAATCACTTCAGCCCGCAGAGTTTCGGAGCTGCAGGCACTGTCAATTAGACCCCCATATCTGATATTTCATCCAGACAGGGTCACCTTACGTACTAATCCGTCCTTTCTACCAAAAGTTTGCTCAGAATCTAATCTTAATCAGTCCATAGAACTTCCCACCTTTTTCAGGAACCATACCAATAAGATGGAATACATGCTTCACAAATTGGACGTACACAGACAACTGAGATTTTACCTGGACAGAACAAAAGAGTTCAGGAAATCGGACCAACTATTTGTGTCTCATGCAGATAATAAGAAAGGACTTGCAGTTACAAAAATCACGCTATCCAAATGGCTTTCAGACTGCATAAACTTTGTTTATTCATCTTCCAATCAGCCTACCCCCTTCAAAGTTAAAGCTCATTCTACTAGAGCTGTTTCTACTTCTCTGGCATATGCGGCTCGTGTACCTATCGATACCATTTGTGCTGCGGCTACCTGGGCCAAACCTCATACTTTTATTACTCATTACGAAGTGGACAGGACCTCCAAGGGCAGGGATTCCTTTGGCTCCACTGTTCTCAGGAATGTTCTCCCATGAGCCACCCGGGGTTTAGGGTGCTGGGGATGCTACCCATGTGTAAGAACAAACGGCGAGATCGAACAACTTCGCATAAAGAAGTTAACGTTCCATGTGAGTTGTTCATCTTGCCTTTGTTCTTACATTCCCGCCCTCCTTCCCCCTCCGTGTTCTGGAGGAACAGGTACGACTCGTGACTGGTTGTCTTTCTCATGGTTCTCTGGGACTGTCTGTGTCTATGTATGCGTGTGTAGTCGGGCAGGTATAACATATTTGCCTGTATCTGCCATTACCTTTTAGGTATATATGTGTATAGGTATTTTTGGAGCGTTTGCATGTGTAGGCAGGTATGTTTTGTTGTCTGGTTTCTTAGCAAACTAGATCTGAGGGTTAGCAGCAGGGGATCATGGGATAGGGACTGTGCCTCGAGCTTCTCTTAGACGCAGAGCTTGGAATGTGGCCTACTCGGAGCCAAGGGATCGGCTCCGAACCCGTGTGTAAGAACAAAGGCGAGATGAACAACTCACATGGAACATTATGGTTAGAACATAACTTCTTTTTAATGCCCATATTAATAACACAAGCAGAAGGTTATAATTCAAAATGGAAAGGGACAATGATTAAGCATGGGGAAAAGTTAAAAAAAGAAAGAGTGAGTATGATTTTGGATGCTGATCCTTGAGGAGAGTAATAACCATGCAGAATATTATATTCATAAATAGTAGAAAGTTTTTTAAGAACTAGGCCAACACAAGGATGGAGAAAGTAGATTTTGCAAATAAGCATGAGTGCAAGTAGGGGTACAGAACGAAAGCAAGAGGGGGCTGGAATTTACTGATGGAAACTGGCAGAGGAACCAAGATATTGGGAGAAATTGCTAGAGAAGGAAATGTAATAGTATGGAATGAAGCCAAGAAGATGTTTGCACTGCAGGCTGGAGATTACCTTCATTACCAGAAATTGATATCTGAGAATAACAAAGTGGGAGGGACAGGGGAATCTTAAGTTAAAAAAAAACTGCTCTGGTTGGGTTTTTAGTTGAATCTAGAGCAGATGCTGTGTCAAAAAGGGGATAAATAGTAGGGCCTATAAAATATTGCATGATATGTATAAGAATCACTCAGAGAAGGTTAGAAAAGATTAGTAAGAGAGACTGGAAAAGTAGCTTGCAAGAGAACAATGGAATGACATATGTATGGCTACCAAGTATACAACAAAGTCCAGGAGGTTTAGGATCTTTGCATCAAAGTGTTTGCATAGTATTTTATAGATCAAAAAGACTTTAAAGAATTTTTCCTCGGGTAGATAAATGGTGGAAGTATGATAGGGAGGTATGATGGGGAAGAAGGAGGTAACTGGGAACACGTGTTTTGGGAGTATAATGAGTCGGCAGATTTTTAAAAATTCCCTAGAGAGTACTCTGCCAGAAATATTGGGTGAGCGAATGACTGTAACAAAGGATATCTTTTTTTGAGCTGGGACACAGGATCTGAATTGCCTAGCTATAGAAGGCCTTATCAAGTTTAATTATCTTGGTTGGCAAAAAAGCAGTTATTAGCATCTAAACCAATGGTTTTAAAGTATCAAAAATTATAAAAGAGATAAAAGAGCTGGAAGAATGATCTTTAGAAAAGGGAAGGAGCAAATTACTTTAAAATAAATGGAACTTCTGGGTTTTCATTTAACCCTGGTAGATTAGTTCCATTTAAGAGCAGCTGCTAAAGCAGTTCTGTAGGTTAGAGTGTCCTCCCAGTTAAACCTGTTGTAGAGTTTGCACATTTGTCTCTTCCAAAGTTAACACACTCTGTGGAATATTTGTAAAGGGCATTCCTGACATCCTTGTTTTTAATATCTTAAATATATTGATAAATGTTCTGCCACACCTAACTCTCTGTTTTGCCTATGTAAAATGCATCACAGGATAGGTAGCTAGCTAAATACACCACCCGTGCACTTTTACAAGAACCGGGACCTGGAGATCTTACTGTTTTTTTTTTTTTAATCCAAACACCTTAATTGAATTATCATAGGCAAATTTACATTCATATAAAAGTAATCAAACTATATTAATATAACAAGAATTACACTTCATATATATTGCAATATAACAGACATCTTTATTAAACCATCACTTATTACATAGCAATCATACATTTATATAAATGAAAACAAACCACACCGACACAATCCTAGTTGCAAGCATTTTACATCACAAATTGTACTGACACACTCCCCATTGCAAATATTATACATCACTTATAATCTACCTAATCTTTCTTACTCAAACATTACACAGCTCATTTAAGTCCTGCCACCTTTTAAACCTCATTCCTCCCTTGTATGTATTGTACCCACAATTCCCATTTTTTCCTGTGTAGTTTGCTCGTACCATTTTCTGAAGATCTGAATTCCAGTCAGTTTATTTCTGTTACTATAGTCACTACTTCCAGTATAGTTGGTTTAGATTTGATTTCCATTTTCTAGTAATTGCTTTTTTGGCAGCCACCATTATTAGACACAGCAAGGCCTTACCATGTCTAGGCAATTCTGATTCTGTATCATAGCTCAGAAAAGTCATCTCCCTAGTCAGATCAATCTTCCCACCCAGCATCTCCGGCAGTGCATCCTGCAGGGAATCCTTAAAGTCCACCAACCTACCACACTCCCAGAAAATATGTTCCAAAGTACCTCTTTTTTCCCCATCACACCTCCAGCATTTGCTGTCTACCTGAGGAAAAATTCTCTGGAGTGTACTTGGGGTATAAAAATATCTATGTAAACATTTCCAAGCTAAAATTTTATTTTATTTATTTATTTTTATTTTATTTTACTTTTGTTTACTGGGAAAGTCTGACTGGACACATGTCCTTTTTCAGCAGAGACCCGGGGAGAAAAGCTCCACATTGAACATACAGAAATAGCAGAATACAAAGTATACAAAGTGCAATAAGTAAAATATAAACTTGGGCTAACTTAGTTATTACATGTTAAGTTTAGACAATTGGTGGGCAATTGCCAAAAATTAACAGGTTAGTATAAAAGATATTACAATGATATGGAAGTGGACATACCATAGTTTTAAGTGAACATTCAGTAATTGCACATACTTTCAAATTGTTTACATTATGAAGTCATAGATATTTCCGCCTCCTCAGTGTGATAGGAGTGAGAAGTGATAGTATACAGACTGAGGGGAGAATAAGAATAGGCAGTGGGAGGTGAAGTAGTCAGGAGGCTTATAGGATAGGCAGAGGCAGTGGTATGGTCAGAGACGGAGAGAGAGATTTTAGTCAGGGGTAAAGCTAGGTGGGTGTTTAGACTTGTTTTAAATTGGAGTAGAGGTGTAATGGTTTTAATATTATCTGGAAGTTCATTCCAGAATTTACCTATATAATTTGAGAAGCGAGAATGTCCTGCTTGATTTTTGGATGCACTGATTTTTATGTGATGTTTGTTAGTGGAGCGTAAGCTTCTGTTAGTGGTATAAGGTTGAAGTAATGTTTGTAGGGCAGGTGTTTTCTCAGGTTCAAAGAGGATTTTATGGGCCATGGTTAACTGAATGTAGTGAAGGAATTGGGGGAGTTCAAACCAGTTAAGTTGCTTGAGTGCAGAACAATGGTGACTTTTGGCTTGTGAGCTTGTAGCATATCTGACTATTTTGTTATAGCAGGATTCAAGTTTTTGTACCTCAGATTTTTGTAGGTTAGTGAGTATGGGAACTGTATAGAGCAGTGTAAAGATTAAATGGGTTTGGGCAATGGCAATTTTAGTATTTTTAGTGAAGTAATCTTTATTCCTATATAATATTCCAAGTTTTTTGTGTACTTTTTTCACAGTTTAGGAAATGTGGATTTCAAATTTAAGTTTACAGTCAATTTCAACTCCTAAAAGTTTGATGTGTGGGGATGGTGATATGATGGTGTTATTTAGTGAAGAAATGTTAAATGTGTTGTAGGGTGAGGCAAATTTAGTAGGATAGAAGATCATAAGTTTTTTTTTAGGGTTTAATATTATTTGAGCATTTGTGAGCCAGGACTCGACTGCAAGAAAGGATTCTTGTATTACATTTTGAAATTCAGGTAGTGAGGAAGCAGCACATATCACTGTTGAGTCATCTGCATATTGGGTAAGTGAGGCTTGTGGGTTTGACAAGTGGAGGTTATTCGTAAATATTGCATTTAACAAAAATTTAAATTTAAAAATCCTAAATCTTCTAGATTTTGTTGCATATTTGGGAGGCATACATATGTCTTCCCATTGTTTCTGTGTGAATTGCTTTTCCAGTCTCCCTTCCCAATTCTTTCTAACCTCTTCTGATCGATTTTTATAATTGTCATGTAATATTTTATATGCTGTACTAATTATTCCTTTTCTAATGCAAGCTTCTATTCTAGATTCTACTAAAAGGTCTACCAGTGCTGCTCTTTCATTTAGGACCCCCCCCCATTTATTTCTCTTTGCCTATACGCTAATATCAATTCTTGATAGGGAAGGCAATCTCTAACCTGCAGTCCAAAATTAATTCTAGGCATCTTCCCATTCTATTACCTTTCCCTCTCTAGTTATTTGCTCCCAATAACTTTGTTCCTTTGCCAGTTTGCTCCAATAAATTCCAGCTCCCTCTTGCCTATTGTCTATATCCTTAATTGCAGTCTTCCCTATCGGCAGAATCTCCTTTTTCCATTCCCATGTTGGCTTAGTTGTTAGAATACTTTCTGCTACTTTATGGATATAATATTCTGTATGATTATTGTTATCCTCCTTAAAGGACTGCATCCAAAATCCTAGTCTCTCTCTTTGTTTCTTGAGCTTCCCCCTGTTTCAACATCATCCCTTTCCACTTTGAATTTTAGATTTATGCATGTGCTATGTGTAGGAGCCTAAACTTTGTAGCTCTGAAATACCCCTTCAAATTGGGTAATCCCAATCCACCCTGTTCTACTGGAAGAATCAGCTTATCTCACTTGACTCTTGCCATCTTCCCCTCACAGATAAAGTCTTTCAGGTCTTTATTAATTGTGATCCACAACTTCTCTGGCTGATAAAAATATGCCTGACCTGTGTATAAGACTAATGGGACTAAAAACATTTTGTCTGCTTGTATCTTACTATCCATATCCATAAAATAAAGCTTCCATTTTCTCAGTTTCTGTATTATCTTTTTAGTTTCTTTGCACATGTCGTTAGTTGCCACACCAGAATCCTTTTTAATCCATACTCCTAAATATTTAATTTTATCATGTCCCATAAATACAGATATTTCTGAACCAGTTTGTGTGTGGGTACCTAATTTATAGCTATTACCTTTATTTTAGCTTCATTAATTTTGTATCCTGAAAAGATTTTTAAACTGTCTCAAAATGTTCTGCAACACTGTAATCTCTGTTTCTGATTTTGTCAGGTATAAAATATCATCTGCAAACAGAGCAAGTTTTTCTTGACTACCATAACAATTATATTTTTGAATTTCTGAGTACCTTATTTTCTTTGCCAGTGGTTCTAAATATAATGCAAATAACAAAGGGGAAAGAGGACACCCCTGCCTGGTTCCTCTGCTCAAGCAGACATTATCAGAGAAGACCCCACCCACTTTAATTTTCGTCTCTGATCCCTCATGTATCCTTATAATCAATCTTATAATTTTTTCAAAAATGCAAATGCTTCCATTGCCCTGCTCATAAAGTCCCAGCTTACTCTGTCAAATGCTTTCGCTGCATCAAGACCTACCAACAATGATGGTATCGTTTACATTCTGCTTCCCTCCGGATCATCAGTTTTCTGTTAATTTTGTCAAATGTTTAACTCCCCTCCACAAAACCACATTCATTTATATCTACCAATTTTGGCATTACTTTTGTCATTCTTTCAGCCATTATAGAGATGAACACTTTATAATCATGGTTTATTATTGAAATGGACCTGTATGAATCTGCGTCTAAAGGATCTTTACCCTCTTTAGGTATTACAGCTACCACTGCTTTCTTCCTTGATGCTGGTACTTCTTCTCCTGTTAAAATACTGTTAAACAAAACCTTCCACATCTTTAGCAGTCTTTCCCCTCCTAGCTTCCAAACTTCCACAGGAGCACCATGTATTTCTGGTGACTTTCCTGTAGATTGGTTATATATCACATTTTTTATCTCATCTCCTCCTATCCTTATTATTAGTAATTGAACCTCATCTACCTGCAGCCTTGGCATCTTTAATTCTTCCATAAACATTTCCATTTGTATATTTTCTTGATTTCCATATTTCTCTGCTTAATACAGACGTTCATAGATTTTCTGAAACATTTCTTATACTTCTACAGGATCTCTTGTTACCTTCCTTGTTGTAGGCTCCCTATGCATGGTGACAGCCCTTTCTACTTTCTGTTGCCTGAGTCATTGTGCTAACAGTTTTTGTGCTCTACTGTTATTATCAAAAAGTAGTTGCTTGTCAACAGTCTTTCTAAACTCATTCATATTATCGAGGCAATCCTTTATTTTCTACTTAGCATTCTGCGGTTGATCCTCTTCTTGTTCAGTGAGATTCCCTCTATTCTGCAGTACTTTAACATTTGCCAGTCCCTCTAAGTAATTCTTCTTACTTCTGAACCATACCTACTTTCTTTTATTTCCACCCTATTTTTAAACTCCACCTTAATTTTATCCCTTTCCCTAGCTATTTTTTCAGAAGAAATTTCTGTCCTCTCTAATAGTTCCTGAATAATCTCCACTAACCATTCCTTAAATTCCTTTCTTTTCAGCAGATAGGTGGAAAAGTGCCAGTGTCTCATTTTTATTTCATTACCCTGTGTTTTTATTTTAGTTATTACCAGCACATGATCTGAAATAGTTATTGGGTGCATATCAAGACCTTCAATTAAATGCACATGTTCCTGTGAAATGTAAATTCTCTCTAGCCTAGACCAGTTTTTATATCTTGGGGAATAATATGTAAATTCAGTCCAAACTCCTATTACTGAATTCACACCTTTCATGCCAAATATTTTCATAAACTTCTTCAAAATCTACCCTCCCTTGCCATACTTTCCCTTCTGGGTCCCCCAGATACCTCATCACTGATGCAAATCACATTAAATTCCCCACCTATAAGTAATATTCCTTGCCAAAAACTGATAATTTCCCTGAATTCTTAAGCTCCATTATAGCAGTTTTAGGTGGAATATAAATTCATGCCAGTGTAATCCTCCTCCCTTACCAGTGGCCCCTTAGCACTACAAATCTGCCGTTATTATCTTTTTTATTCTCTTCTATCACTGTTGGAGCTTCTCTTGGAATTAATATAACTACTTCTGTGTTCCTTTGTTCCAGGTATTCCACTGAATAACCATCCTGAAAACCATTCTTTATCAAATTCACATTTAGTTCTTTCTGTGTGTGGCTCTTGTAACATAGCTGTTTGCACTCTACATTTTTAAATAAAGTTAAATCTATTGAAACAAGCACATATACCTTCTGCAGCAGTAGCAGCAGTAGCCAGAATTATATTGCACTAACTAAAGAACTTGCACAGCTGAATTTCACCTGCAGTTAGCAAAAGTTCTCAAGCAACAAATAAAGTTAAGTCTATTGACACAAGCGCATATACCTTCTGCAGCAGCAGTAGTCTGACTTATCATATCGCACTACCTAAAGAACTTGCACAGCTGAATTTCACCTGCAGTTAGCAAAAGTTCTCAAGCAACAAATAAAGTTAAATGTAAGGCAATCTGCAAATAACTTGATTTGTTAAGTCTAGTATGCATTGTTTTGTAGTGTTGAATCTGCTGGAAGGATATCCCTACCCCCACTCACTCACCCACACTCAAAGGCCTTTTACTGCTGAAGGTGAAGCTACATTAACACTTCAGCATATTTCACTCTTATCATTGTAATATATTCCTGGAAAGATATTGAAAAGCCCATAACTATAAAATTAGATGCTGTGACTCAAGACAAATATTTAGAGTTCAGACAACTTGTCTTTTGTATCCATGAACGTCCTACCTCACTGATTGTTTATGGTGGTAATCCATCTGGGGGAGTGCTTCCCGCTCCGTTCGCTCTGCTCACTTCGCTCCCCTGCCTTTCCCCCATATCCCACCCTCCCCAGCACCTCTACTCTTATCCTAAGCAAACCACTCCCCTTCATTCCTATGATCCAATTATATACAACTCTACCTTGTCCACACCCACATTTCATGCACACCTTACTTTCTTTTATTTAACCAAACTTATCTGCTCTGCCTTACATCCATCACCTTGAATTCACATGCCCTCTACAATACTTTTTTGCATCTTACTCTACTTTGCCATCACAATACAATCACCACCTCAAAGTATTTTAAACTAACTCCAGGCTTACCACCTTCTCTTCTGCTATGCATACAAACTAGTATTGCACCATAATTTTATTACCAACCACATCTCTCCAACCCATCCTTATTACAAACTACAAGGTAAAACACCTAACCACATTATCAAAGCCCCCTCTGAAGTCAAAACATTTTCAACCTTACCTTCAGCTGCACACACATCACATAACCTTTTTTACTTACACCTGATAGTACATTCAAACACACAAATTCCACTTTTACTGTTTTTAAACCCACTATACAGTTAACATGCTTCTCCTAACTTGCTTAGCCTCTTTACTCTTAATTCTCAACCTCACTACAGCTATATCTTTGCAAACCCCACACACCAATACACAACAACCTCCTCTAACCCTCTCCCCAATAAACAACACAGCTTCTCACATATCTCCTTCCAGCTTTTCCCCATGTCCTCCCATTTTATTCAAGCCACAAACTGGCCTCCTGACCTCCTATGAAACCACACGTGACACCAAGAACCTCATCTAGGAATAAAAAACACTTGCCATGGTACGCATTCCTCATTACCTATCTACTCAAATGTGGAGACATACATCCTAAACCTGGCCCACCCTCTAATCCTAACCACAAGAATAACCCCAAAGATTTAAACATACTTACAGTTAACCTTAGAAGTATATGTAATAAAATAGCCCCATTGCATGCCTGGATTGATCAAAATAAACCTGACATACTAGCCCTTACTGAAACATGGCTACATCCTAATACCTCCAAACTTTGCAATAACCAGAAGAGATAGATCTAAAAAAAGGGGGAAGGATAGCACTTCTATATCCCGCTACACTCAGCATCACACCCTATAGTAGTAATATACCCATCTTTTCCAGTGCTGCGATACTAATCTCCTTTTTGATCCTCAAGATATCAAAAAGAATTTGCATAATAGTAATATATATCCCACCAGGTAACGATATACCAGTGTTGGAAAATATTTTATCCTGGACATCCCAAACAATAAACCTTGAAACAATAATCTTAGGAGACATAAATATAGATTGGCAAACCATAGCTTCCAACTCCCCCAAAAATAGTATAAATCTGTATGTTTCTTCTCAGCTTATCAATGCTCCAACAAGATACAGCAAAGATCTTACCTGACAATCCACCTTAGACTGGATTTTGGTATCCCACCCTGCTAATTACCCCTCTTCTGGTACACTGTCTAGCTCCATGAGTGATCATCTGCCAGCTTACTCCCTTAGAACAAACTTCCAGCAACTAAGAGTACACACTATAAAATCAGTTAGGAACTCCATTAATTTTTGTTAGCATAAATTCAACAATCTCCTACAGGAAATAGACTGGACACCCCTTAAACAACTACCCCTTAATGATGCTGTACTATACATTAATAACACCTTCCTTCACATACTTAATACACTAGCTCCCATTCATATGAAAATATTCAAAAAGAACTCAGCACTATGGCTCTCTAAGGAGTGTAAACACATGATGAAGCAAAGGGACCTAGCCTGGTCAACCTGGAAAAAAAAACAAAAATGAACAAAATCATGTTCATTTTAAAACACTATGTAAGAAAGTGACAAAACTAATTAACAGAAAAAAGAAATCATATTATTCCCAGCTTCAACTCCAGCATAAAATCAACCCCAGTAACTTTTGGCACTCCATATCTTCTCTACTTAACCCTGAAAGAAATGGAGAGCACACCCTTTCAACTGATACCCCTCCATCACAAATAGCCGAAAACATTAACAAACACTTCATAAAATCAATTTCAGACCTACTAAAACCCCTAATGCTGGACCCCGCACCCTTCAACCTATTCAGACACTGACCCCAAGCCATCAACTACTTCTAACCCTGTCATTACTAACCCCCAAACTCAACATAATGTCATACAAACCCTATTCTCATTTCAGCCCATACCCACTGACACCATTAAGAAACTGCTACAAAAACTAAAACCCTGCTCTACTTCAGCTGACAATCTCCCACCATACTACCTCAAACTGGCTGCTAACTCAGTCGCCTACCCAGTATCCTTATAAATAGGTCTTTATCTGAATCAGAAGTACCTACCATATGGAAACAATCTCACATCACCCCCATCCACAAAGGAGGCAACTCTCTTGATCCATCCAATTTCCATCCTGTATCCATTTTGTCACCCATATCCAAAATTCTCGAGAGAGGTATCCATCAGCAGGTGATGCAGTATCTATTGCAAAACAATCTTTTAACCAAAACCCAACATGGCTTCTGACCTAGCCACAGCACAGCTACAGCCCTATTATCTTTTACAGACACCGTGAATAAGCCCAGAGATGCAGGATGCTATACAACCTCAGTATTCCTTGATCTCTCAAAGGCCTTTGACACAGTGTCCCACCTTTGACTTTTGAACACACTGTCTAACCTAGGCTTCTCACATAACACAGTAAAATGGTTTCAGAGCTACTTCAAGTATCATAAACAAGCAGTGAAATGGTCCAACAAACTCTCGCCCTTTCTCCACAACCCTCCTGGAGTCCCCCAAGGCTCCATCCTAGAACCCCTACTCTTCAACATTTTCACAAACAGCCTTCACACTGCCTCTTACCCTGGGACCCTCATTCAATACGCTGATGATTCCACCATTGTCTGCACTGCTCAATCACGACCAGAACTACTCTCAAAAACTCAACAGTCCTTTACAGCAGTAGAATCCTGGCTAAGAAATGCCCAACTCTTTCTTAATCCAAAGAAGAAAAAACTAATACTCTTTCATCCCAAAAACACCTCCCATGTCACTGATCATTTCAACATCCTTGCATCTGACAACACTGCCATAGAAATAGTGCAGAAACCAAACTTCTAGGTGTTATCATTGACAATCAGCTTTCATTTGACCCCCATATACAGCAAAATATAAAGAAAACTCATCAAAAACTGGGACTCTTGTATAGAAACAAACATTTCTTTACTGCAGCAACCAAAAGTACCTTGGCAAAAACATTTTTACTTCTCTCTTCTTTATGGTGCCCCTATCTTAACTAACTTACAAACTTCTACCCTAAGCAAGTTGGAACAGCACTACAACAAAGTTGAAAAGTTTGCCACAAAATCTAAATATTACACACACCACTGTAAACCACTCCTAGCATTAAACTGGCTTGAACTACCCAACCAACTTGCCTTTATTTAGCTATCCACCTTGCACAACCTTATTTTCAAGCCAACTGCCTGCCCTGCACTAGCCAATCTAGTCACACCTTACACACCAAATCGATTCCTACGACCAGATGACAAAAATCTCTTAGCTATCTTAAAACCCACAAGAAAACCTGGTCACTCTCTGTATTCATACTCTGTCTCTACACATTGGAATTCACTACCTCATAAAGCCTGGCTAGTGCTCAGGTCTTCCTCTTCTGTCACATTTCAATCCCTCACAGACTGCAAAATCCTAAAGCTCTTCTAACTCCTTCTCTGCTTCTATACCATATCCATAAGCTACTGCTCAGGCTTTATTGCTTCTATTCTTCTTAACTCTCTCTCACTATATGTCTGCATCACTAACTTCCTGGTTGCTATTTTCCTAACAAACTAACATTCTATTTTGCATGTACTACAGCAGTCAGTGTCACACATTGCACTAACTAGGTGCTTTTTTTTGACACTATCTACATCATGTATGATGACAGTGACTATTATCATCTGTAATGTTTTGACTATATAATATTGTCTAGATGTGCAGTAATATATTACATCTTGTAGCAGTTTGTTCTTTCAACTTATTTTTTGTACAGTATTTCTAATGTAATCTTTATTGTATTGGATTATACTGTATTTGTATTATACTGTATGTGGAGCTTTTCTCCCCAGGCCTCTGCTGAAAACGGATTCTGTAGACCCAGTCAGACCACCTCGGCAAACAAATGTCAAATAAGAATAAATAAATAAATAAATAAAATATAGTTCACTACTCTTTCTTTTTTGCATTTATCTGTTAGACTGTTGACATTTGAAGACATTACAGAAAGCATCAATGCATTAAAAACTTAGTATTCCCACCTTTTATGTATAACACTTTTTTGTTAAATGTCTAGTTCCAGTTTTTTGGGTTACACGCATACAGTGTCTGACAGGATGAACATTTATACAGTTGTTTCTTGTCATATCCATTTGAACCTGTAACATCTTATAAATTTTTTGTTTTATTGAAAGCCCTCAAACAAGCAAAAAAAAAAAAAAAAGAAAGAAAAAAACACCCACAATACCCCCCTAAAACCTATGAACTTAATACTAACACACAACACTGTGTACATCTTCAAATATTGAAGTTTCCCCCTCCCAATAGCAACAAAAGTCCCAAACTGACAGCCATATTCGTAGACTTGAGTTAACCTAAAAGAAAGGTTAACCATGCTAAGACACATGATGCATCCTGTGCTTCTACTAAGTGCTAATTGGTTTTGTCTCTTCCTTATACCTCTAACAGAACTGGAATGCTTAATCCTTCAGGATTTGTATACCCTGCCTCCTTCATTTTGTAATTTATTTCACATACTATCACATTCATAACTAATGCAAAGAGTATACAACTCATTGGACATCCCTGTTTTATACCACTCTTCATATGTACCTCTTAGTAACTAGCCATTTACAAGTATTTTTACTTTATTATTACTATATACTATATACTGACATACATAATTTATTTTCTCACTTATATTCTTTCGGTAGTACAGAGAAGATTTCATGTCCATTTGTGTTAGATGCCATATTAAGATCTCCTATCATGATTTTTGCTTCTTCTTTTCTGTTCATAATATCATCCACAATTTCTCTGTCATTAATAATTTTTGACATCCCTTCCCCTTTATACTGTATATGCTATCTTCCATAATATTTTCCATTTTAATTAAACATTTTTTTTGTATTATTTTCATAAAGATCTTAAATCATTATTATTCAATACTACTGGTCTCCGATTTTTTAATTCTCTTCTGTTTTCCTTTTTCCGTATGAATGTAAACATTCCAGCAAATAATTCTTTATACCTAAAACCTTCATTTAGCTATTTATTCAATATCTTTTAAAATATATTTTTGCCAATCCCTTAAATTTGTATAAATCTCATACCTTTTTCCATCTGGGCCTGCAGCCAAGTCTGTATTTACTTGTCCTAATCCTTTATCTAGCTCATTTAAAGAAATATCCTTTTTCAATTGTTTATTCTCTTTTTCTGTTAACTTTTTTTACTTTCCATGTTTTTTCACTTTTTCTTTAAACATTTCTTGGACATACTGTACTGCACTATTCATAATATTTTTCTGAGCTCTTTCTGTTTCTCCTTTTATACTTTTTATTTCTGTCTTTACGTTGCCATCTTCCTTTACTAATCTGCTTAAGTAACTTGAAACTTCTCTTTTTCCTTGTAAAAATATATATTTGCTAATATAGCACTTCTCGTACTTTTCTTGATTTCCTTCTGTACATAAAGCTTTCAACTGTCCTTTCAAAGTCTTGCTTCTGCCTTTGTTCGAAACTGGACATGAATCTTCTTTTTTGTTTCCCAGTTAAATGTGTTTATCACATAAAGATTCCATAGGTTGCATTCTTTCTTTTTTTCATATTCTTCAAGAACATTTTCTATAGAAAAAACAGTTTCAAATATAATGTCACAAAATGTCTATTTGTTAATAAGAATAAATGCTCTTACCTCTGGTGCTTTTACAACCAAAGCAGCTATTAAAGTGTTTCACACCTCATACCCATCCATTTCTTTGTCTTCTTTACTTTGAATCCTTACCATGTACTTACATTTTTAATTTTCTTCTGCCTTCTTTTCTGCTACTCCACTTTTGACTTCTCTTACTTTCTCCGCAAATGTTTTCTTTTCAATCTCACCACTATTCTTCAGGATTGTCTCTGCATCCTCCTTTTGTATTTTCACCATAATGTCCTCCCAGGAAACATTCCTTCATTTTAAGGCTCAATCAGCATCACCACTTCTTTAAGTAAATCCTTCTGCAACCCTCCCGACTGGAGGGTTGTAATTATACATCCTTCATTTGCTGAGTCATCCCCATCAAACAGGTTTCTTTGAAACATTTCCTCAGAATCCTGCACACATTCTCCGAACTCCATATTTGCTTTCTACTTCATTTATTTTGCTATTCCATCATCAGCTTCTCTCTCCATCTGCCTCCGTGTTTCTATGAGCTGCTTCTGTGTCTGAAATGGAAACAGGAAGTGTTTCCCCAAAATGGTTCCCACTCACAACAATGACGAATAGGGGTTCTTTATTATTAAATTCACAGAAACAGTATATACATGTTCTATACAAGTTTCATAATATAGTTACAATATTTACATTATTTACAATATTTATAACATACGCTACACTTATATGTATATTAAACTTCAAATGTTTTAGTTCCCCTCCACTCCTTTCTCCACAGCCAAAATCTTATGTTTTTTCAAAATCTCTGGTAACATCCATTTTCCATTATATTTTACCTCATTAACTCTTTCTTTCCATATAATCCATATAATACAAAATAACTTTTCATCTAGTTTGCTTATGTCATCTCATCTTACATTTTTATAGTGTCCATATTCGATCATATCCATGTTTATGCATTCAATATTTCTCAACTCATTTAAATATCCTTTGTCATATGTCTCTTTCCACAAGTTAAATATTTGTTTACACATTATAAAAACATGCTCAGGTGTTTCCAACTGTCTGTAATATATACAAACTGTATTTTTTATTATTTTATATGGTATGTTTGCTTTAACTGGAAGGTAACTTATCGATAGCCTCCATAAAAAATTTGTACAATCGACATACTTTTTATATCTCTTAATGCTGGCTTTTACTGCTTTAATCTTTTCTTCGCCTATAGTTTTCCAAGAATAAGCATATAATATTTCCATTACATTCTCATACCATGTCCTTCAATGTTTTTCTATATCTATTTTCCATAACATTATTTTTTTCTTGATATAATTTTATATCCATACGTTTTTTTTGCTTCTCTTCAAACATTGAAGCTTTTCCAAATTGTTTTATGTTTCCCTTCTATAACCCTTGTTAATAGTTTTCCTTTATCGTTCATTCCTACTAAAACGTTATACAAGTGAAGTGAAGAAATAAATATGATCGGATGTATTAAACTCAATTGTCCTTCTTTCTTATTTACATAAATAATGCGTCTTCTTACTGGGTTAAGTCTAGACCCCCATATGAACATAAAAATGACACTCATTAAATCTTTTTCCAATGTTGGTGGAATCATGCATACACTAGCTAAATATGTGATCTTGCCTAGTAATATAGAGTTAATCAAATATGCTTTTTTCTTGTATGAGAGCTTAAGTGTTCTCCAAAGTATACAAATGTCTCATATTTTAACTATCATATCTCTCCATTGTTTCTCCTTCAGTTGTTCAGTTCCAAACTTTATTCCTAAAATTACTATTTCTTCTTTATTAACCTCTATACTTAATATTTCTTCCAAAAGACCCAGTACTTCACTTTTCTTTCTATTATTGGTTAATCCTAACATATTTAATTATTTATTAAGTATTTCTATAGTTGTTTTTCATCCATTCTTTATTCTTAACTGCTAATACTAAGTCATCTGCGTATGTAAACATTACTGAAATCGCAATACCTTCTCGTGTTTGATATCTTTCTTTCTCTATCATCAAGTTTATTTTAATAACCACTGCATTCATAATTAAAGCAAATAGAATGCTACTTGTTGGGCATCCTTGCATAATAATGCTCTTTATTTCTGTTATTTCACATAAAATCCATTGATTACTAATCTTACTTTGTTTTCCCTGTACACTTTTAATATCTTTATTATTTTTTAGTCATATTATGTTGTTCCAAATTTTTCCATAATGCTTTATGTTGGATATTTTCAAAAGCTTTTTTTTGCATCCCCTACTAATATTTTAATTACGTTTTCATGTTTATTATACAATCTTCCAATTCTCTTATTAATACCAAAAGTTGGTGACTTCCCTTATCTTTAGTCCCAAAGATTGTTTCAGACAACAGTTAATTTACTTTACTTACTATTCTTTTTTCAATTATTTTTATAAAAATCTTATAATCTACACTATTTAGTAGTAATGGTCTCCAGTTTTTGTCTGTTCTTTATCCCTTCTTCCATAAAATTTCATTATACCTAAACATATTTTTGTCATTTATTCCTTTTTCAAACCATTCATTCTTTTAGAAAGTAATTGTTTGCCATTCTTGCATATTTTTATACATTAAGTATTCAAGTCCATCTATACCTGTAGCTGCTTCTACATTTACTGTTTTAGCACATTTTCAAATTCTACTATTGAAATCCTTTTTTTCCATTCTTTTATTGTCTTTTTTAGTTAGTTTACTTAATTTCCATTTATCTTTTATTGTAATGTCACATGTTGAAAATGTTTCCAGCATATATTCTTTGACTATTCTCATAATTTCTTCTTGTGTGCATGCTGTATTGCCTTTTTCATTCTTTAATTCACTTATTATTATTCTGTTTTCTTTGAAAATTGTATGTAAGTATGGTGCTACTTCTTTTTTTCTTTGTAAAACTATGTTTAAATAACTTTTTTTATTTTTTGTTGATTCATTTCATACAACTTTCTTTTTCTATAAACGTTTATCTACTATTTTGTTTTTGAATATTTGATTACTAATTTCCATGTATTCATTAATATCTTGTAATCTCTTTAGTTTTTGCCATTTTAGTACTTCTTTTATATATTTTTATTTTAAAGTAGTCCACCAACTTGTCCAATCTTTATAGAATTCTCCCATGTTTATATGATCTTGCCATAATTATATTATATCCTTTGCATGTTCATTCAATTCTGACTCATTAATCCGTTTTATTCCTTTATCTATTTTAATGTCATCTCTTTTTTTCTTGTATATCTATCCATATGGCTAAGTGATCTGAAAACCCTGTGGTTTTACATCCTTGATGTAATATGTTCAAGCTATCTGAAACTATAAAATAGTCAATTTCGGTTTTTAAATTACTTCTTTCATATGTCCATTTCTTATTTTCCCATAGATACATTCTGTTATTTTTAATCAAATCTAAGATCACTTTAATATCTGCCCCTTTTTTTTCCTGTGTTTTAAATCACAGCTGAAGTCACTCATTACAGTTATTTGCATGTTCAAACTTGCATAGTCCAATATTTTTCCAAACATGATTTCTCTTTGCTTCTGCAAGGTATATGCATAGAGTGTAATCTCTCTATAAACTTGATTTTTGTATCTTATATCTAGTATTACTATCCTCCATTGTATAATCTAAAATATCTATACCTTCTTTACGTAAGAAAACTGTACCAAAACACTTTTCATTGCATAAATTCCAAATAACTTTACCTTTCCATAATCCATTAATTTGTATTCTTTCTTCTTCGTTTGTTATTCTAATATCTATGAGTGCTATAATATCCACATCCAGTACTTTGTACCATTCTAATACTCCAAGACTGAGATGGGTATTCTTTATACTGTTCACTTTAATAGCTAATATTATCACTGCAATGAAAAATGTTTTATTTTTCCTTTTTTGCTTTTCCCTGTAGTTACATTTTTAAACCGCTTTCTATCTTTCACTGTTTTAGCTATAGAACTTCTTTTACTTCTTGCTTTTACCAATTTGCTTTCTTCTTTGTCACTTGAGTTACTAATTTCCTCCTCCTTACCTCCTTATTTTTCTTTTGGTGCATTCATGTTCTCTCTCATATCCATTCTCACATCACTTTCATCCATTTTTTTTTTGTTTTGCATTTCTTCTATCATATCTAATATAACCTTTTCCTCATCCTGTTCCTGTTCTAATATAATTTTTTGTGTCTGATTTTCTAACACTGTACAGTCCATCCAAGAGTGACTTATCTTTTCACATTTTATATACTTCTGATCACATTTCTTTGCTTCATGACCCTTTTTTCCACATATGGCACATTTTTTTATAAACCAAATGAAAAAACAAGACCAACTTCTGAAAAGTAGATAGGTAGTGATGGGTGCCTCCAAAACCACACAGCAAACACAACAAAGTCTTGAATTTAAAACTGGGTCCAAGTAAATAAAAATCCAAAACGTTTTTATACAAACAAGTGAGCGCTTTTGTTTATTAAAATATAAAGTTCATCAGACAACTGAATAAAAACCTTGCAAGGTTTAAATAATACATACTCTTGCATTATTGGATAAAAAAATAAGTAAAAATCATGACATCATCACCAAATGTTTAACCCTTCTGTCCCCAGAAAAAACAACAAATTATACATTGGTTTAAAATGTGTATGTATATACACTCATATGCTTGATAGTGATTTGAACTTTCATAGATAACTAAACTTTAATCACTTATCCACAATTTTATTTCTTTTTAAAGCCTTGAGTTTTAACACACGTGTGATAGAGGTGATCTCATTAATGCCTGGTCACTTATGTGTTCTTAGCAAAATCTGCCACCTCAATTCTTTTAGCTCTAAATAGAGGCTCCATGGCCTCCTGTCATCCATGTCAACATGATCAATGGCCAAAATAAAATAATTTCAAAAAAAATTCCCACCTTCAGTTTATGACATCAGTGGCAGGAACCACATTTAAATGTACCTGGGTGTTGTTGTTTGACAGGCTGATGCTTATTCTTTAAAAGATCTCTTAGGTTCCTGCCTTTTCTATATGTTATACAAGGTCTGTCTCCTACACTGACCCTCATGTCTACATCCTCCATGAGAATGTCCCAGTTTTTCTGAAAAATCAGATATATACACTTCTGATCGCATCTCTTTGCTTCATGACCCTTTTTTCCACATATGGCACATTTTCTTTTATCACAGTTATTAATTAAATAGTCATCTTTGCCTCATAAAAAAATGTCTTAGGTTGCCCCAATACCATACCATTCCTTTATTCCCTTCTGTATTGATTATATTAGGTAAATGTTCAATTGTTTCATTTTGCATTTTCAGTAGTACACCACATTCCCATCCTCCTGCCCATAGGCTTCTGTTGTCATATATTTTAGTAACATGCATAACGTCTTTACATATAGTTTTTAAATAGCCCTGTAGATAATTTTTTTCAATTTCAGTCCTAAATTGTACAAATACTTTTTTGTTGGTTTCTCTGTTAAAAGCCTGAATTACATGCAAGTTCCATGAATTAATATCTTTTCTTCTGTTGTATTGTTCCAATAATTTTTCCATGTATTGTGCCTCCTCAAAAAAGATATCACAAAATGTCTCCTTATTAATACAAATAAAAGTTCTTACCTCTCTGAGTTCTATCCCCAGTGGTGCTATGATGCTGTCCCATATCTCATACCTTTCCAGTTCGTTTCCTACTTTATTGCTTATTCTTACTCAATACTTTCTTTTAACTTCCACCTTCTTTGGTTCTCTCCTTTCACCTTCTCTTACTGTCTGCACATATGACTTCTTCTCTTCTCTCTTGTCTTCATGTTTTTTATTCTCCTGAATCCTGTCCATTATCTCTCCCCACAATGCTGCTTTTTCACTCTCCAGTTCACTCTGGTCTATTAGTTCTTTTAATAGACATCCCACAACCCTCCTGACTGGAGGGTTGTAACAATACATTCTGCTGCTGGAGTATCTGTAACAAAAAGATTCTTTTGAAAAACATCTTTGGAATCAAGCATTTCCACTCCTTCTACCTCTTCTTTCCCTTCATTTACTTTGCATTTCCGACCATATTTTCTCCATTCTCCTCCTTCCCCACTTCATCTGACTCCTTTTGCACTTCATTAGCTTTTTTAGCTGTTCGCCTAACAGCATTTTCTTTTTCAATAACAACCACACTCTCATTCTCCTCCATGCTTCCTGCTTTTCTGAGCCGCCTATGTGCTCGGAACACAACACAGGAAGCGCTGCACTGAATTGGGTCTCTGTACACTCGTATGAATGAGCAGGGGAAGTTTCCAATGCCTTGGCCACATTCCCCCCAATAGTATGAACACTGTCTCAGGTGTCCCTTGAAAAGAGGTCACTAGCCTAGTAGGGCTAACATGGTTAACAAAGGGCAAATAAGTCACTAAAAACAATGTAAAAGTACAAAGGTGGTATATTTAGCCACCCATCTCTCCTGTGATGCATTTTAAATAGGCAAAATGGAGAGGCAGTTGTAGCAGAGAATTTATCAACATAATGATGGTATTAAAAACAAGGCTGGTAGAAATGCCCTTTACAAAAATTCATTTTAATTTCAAAAAATTTCTATTTTTGGTATAAGATAAATATGAAAAGTCTTCTAGAGGGGAATAACTGGCAGACACTCCAGCGTATAGAGAATTAAATTGGTAACTGTTCTTAAATGCAGCTATTCCATCTGAGTTAAACGAATGCATTTCAATTACTAGCACTCAGATTAAGAACTGCAAAGTAATAGCCTATATATAATCAATTCTTGTTGTTTATCAAGTTAACAAATACATTTATTAATCAATTTTAAATGCATGAGTTTTAACATACATAGTCCAATGAGTTGTTTTTGTGACATTTTTGGCTACAGCCAGGCTTTTAAGACAGACTATTTTCATTTTATGCATAAATAATGTCTTTTAATGTAGTTAAACTTTGTTTGTTTTTTTGACATGTAAGACCTATATATTTAAAATGCTTTCAATAACATTGACTCGCTATCACCTAATTTTATGCCATGTGACTTGTTCTTTTAAAAGATGAAGTGGTAGATTGTTACAAGAGGTTCTGATGAAGTCTTTATGAAAGGTGCTGTTAAGACTAAAGCACTTAACCAGATTTTTTTATTTTTAACTAATTAAAGTGATTATTTCCTGCATCTTGGGGCCTTACTTTGCTGGTGTGGATAATTTGTTTAAAGTTATAAAAAAAAGAAAGATTGGTATAGGGGAAAAAAAGAGATCTGACATGGTGCAGTATTTAGAGCTTGGAAACGCTGAGGTAAAATGAAGTGCTTATTCCAAACAGAAAAAAAAAAATCACAAAGCTTTCAGGATCACCCCTTCATCAATTTGACACTGGTTTTACCTCAATATTTTCAGGCTTTGGATTTTTTTACTACTGTTTTGCATTTTGTATCTTGCCCGGTTTCCCTATGTGCTGTTCCTGTTTTTTTGGATTTATGGTGCAATATTTATGCAGAAAAGAAAGCCAAACTAATCAGTACAAAAATGCAGTTCCAAAGGTGTTTGAAGAAAAATACAGGCAAAGACACCCAGATATGGTAAATTTCACAATTTAAAAATATAAGATCACATAGGTAGAATGTAACTGAAAATAAATAGCAGGAAAGAAATTAAATTATAATCGTTGTGATAGACCAACTACAGAGTGAAAGATTTGGTATGAAAACTCTGACACTGGCAATATTGCAAAATAATGGGCTAATGAGTCCCAGTGACAGAGTAGAAATGGAGCAGGTTGCATCTGAAGAAGATACGCTACAGGGAAACATTCTGGAACCTTCTGTAGAAGACTTACATGAATGTCCAGTTTGAACTGTACAGCAAGGGAAAACGCAGGAAAAAGTGGAAACCCTGACACAGGTAATATTGCAGCATGATGAGCTAATGAGGTTCCAAATGGAGGAGAAGCTTTTGGAGGAGGATTCATCTGAAGAAAATATGTCACAGGGAGATGATGTTCATCATTAGGCCCCTAGTGCAGTAGCCTAAGCTATATGAACTGTATCTTGACACAGATCAGATGTCTGGCTAATATTCATAGCTCTTGATTGCCTTTCATGTGCCCCTACATCTGAGGAGGTATAAGGGCATGCCAGTATGTATAAAAGCAGATGCATGGGTGCCAAAATCCACAACTTGCTTAATGTTGACTCTAGACTTGAAATATGCATATCACTGTATTCCCATTCATGGACATTTCAGATGCTTTTTTTTAAGGTTTCCATTTTTGGTTCTCATTTTAAGTTCTGTTCTTTATCTGTTGGTCTACCCACAGTCCCAAGGATAGTTACAAAGTGTTTAGCACCAATCCTTTTGCAGGCTACAAGGCATTCACATATTTCTCTACTTGGACACCTGCCTTATGTTTAAAAACTCTATTCAAAACTGTCAAGAATAGTTTTCACCTGATTTTTGACAAATTACATCTCACTTCTTCCCACAAAGTAACATTTCTGTGATGCTTGCTAGATAAATGTCCTGATTAAAATCACTGTTGCGGTATTCTTGACATATGGGTTGTCATTGCTGATGTCCAGCTGAGGTACCAAAGCTTTACCTTCCTTTTGTTGTACATCTGACACATATCCTGAACTGGAATGGATATGGGCTATGTAGGCAGATGGATGAGTGGATCTTCAGACTATCTTGCCACCATTCTGAACGCAGGTCATGCATTCATTTGAGTGTTTGTTGCTTGGTCATTGGTACCTTTGTTTTGATCCTTTATCCAGATAAATGCCTCATTGGGAAACCTTCCTTTTTATCTTATGATATTTTGTTGAAAGTTTTAGATGTCAGTTAGGAGTGCTAAGTGCGAGTGCGGTAGGCAGATTCCATGCAAGGACTTGCATGCCAAGGGTCTTTTTTGCTTGAGCCTGGAACACGATCACAAACATTGCTCAGTTTGCCAATCATGCTTTCCAAAAACACTTAGGCCAAGGCTTTTTATTCTCAACACCTTTCTCAAGACCCAGCATCTTAAACTCTTGGCCCAGTCCAAGATGGCTGACTGTACATCCTCGGATGTCCATCTGCCGCCAAAGAAAAAAACTAAAAAGGCCTCAAATGGATCCACGGTCCAACATCTAACCAGACCAGACATACCCATTGTAGTAGAAAAACCTGAGGTACATCATTATAATTCACAATTTCCTGCTACCAAGACCTCATCAGAGGATGGTATGGCTCCTGAGTCCTCACAGACTGCCAATATATCCAAGGAACCACTTCTCATCATTTTCAAAGGACTGCATGGCTCCTCAAATTTTAGTTAGGGAGGATATACCAGACTAATGGAATTTAAACAGGATTCCAAACCTCTCCGTCTTATCCAGGTGAATGTCACACCTAAAAAGAAAAAAACAGAAGACTAGCCATGTGTCCTCTCCAATAGGAGCTAGGAAAAAGGAGTGGATAGACTTCTCACAATGGTTGTTCCAAGTTATTATGTCGGCTAGTTCTCAAAAACTTACCCCAGTTTTCTCTTCTTGTGATGAGGAAAAGTAATATGACTCTGGCCATTCTCTGGACTGTTTCACTCAGCTGCATTCTCCAAGGAAATCACTTCTGATGAAGAGGAATCCTCAATGGATTTTCCTATTGAGGAAGCTTCCTTTGTGTTTACTGTATGGAACATGATGAAACACTTTGAGTGCCAATCCATGCAGATCTCTGATGTTCAGAAGAGGTATTATACTGTCTTGGAGCTGGGTGTTCCTGCCCCTTCTCCAAAAAAAAAATTTTCATCTGCTTTTACTGTACTTGTGTTTCTACCTACTTTATTTTACTTTTGCATCATCTTAAAAGTACTCAATTGTATTTATTACTGCATGGTGTAACTCATTCTAAGCCTTTTGGTTTAAACACTTGGGCTTCGGACCAGTTGTTTTGCACTGAGAGGGTTTGTGGTCTGCACTGTAGTGGCAGAACAGGTAGCTTACATCCTTCTAGGTTGGGAACTGCTGATTGAGGGCTCAGTGTCTGTTATTCTAAAAGTGTATTAATTCTGGTTTAAGCATTTGGGTTTTCAGGCCAATTATTTTACATTAAGAGGGTTCGTGGTCTGCACTCTTGTGGGAGGAGAGGCTGGACTCTGCCCTTCTGAGCTGGGAATTTCTGGTTAAAGGCTTATAGTGCATGCATATCTGAACTACTTCTTACTGAAGTTGGTGTGCCTTGTTTACTGTGGCATAGACTGGATTTGGGCCTGCTGGATCTAGCTTTGTTTGTGTAACTTGAGCACTAATCCAGGCATTCGTATTCAATTGTATTTATTACTGCTTGGTAGTAACTTGATTAAAGTGTAGCTATCATTCTAAGTCTTTTGGATTAAGCACTTGGGCTTCAGACCAGTTGTTTTACATTAGGAAGGTTTGTGGCATGCACTGTGGTGGCAGGACTGGTAGCTTTCATCCTTCTAAGTTGGGAACTGCTGATTGAGAGCCCAGTGTTTGTTATTCGTAAAGTGTATTAGTTCTGGTTTAAGCACTTGGGCTTCAGGCCAGTTATTTTACATTAAGAAGGTTAGTGGTCTGCACTGTTGTGGGAGAAGAGGCTGGACTCTGCCCTTCTGAGCTGGGAATTTCTGGTTAAAGGTTTATAGTGCCTGAATATTTGAACTGTATCTTACTGAAATAGGTACACCTTGTTTGCTGTAGCATAGACTAGATCCAGGCCTGCTGAATCTAGCTTTGTTTATATGCTTGTTGTTTGTTTGCTTGTTATTTCCCTGGAATGCTAATTCCACCTAATACGCTGCTTCTCAGCGCTTCTGTGGATCACTAGTGATATCTGCATTGCTTACTGTACTTATTTCCTTGTTTCACTTGAAAGAAAGTTACTGTTTGTCGTTTCTGCATTTAAGTTACCTGTAACACATTGCACTTAAGTTACCTGGCACTTGCTCACTAAAGCAATTATATAAGTCAGCACTAAAAATTAAAAGCACTACACCCTCACTCCCCACTGGCCCTTGTTTTCAATTATAAAGGAATTCCCAATATTATTCTAGCATGTCCAAAGGTCAGTTGTCAATCTCCTCTCCGGTCCAGCTGGTGAATCTGGGAATCTTGAGGCAATGTTACAACTGCCTCATGTACACAGACAACCCTCTCCTCCTCCCAACAAATTCCAACACATGTGAGAGATGCAACCATATAGCCAAACTGGAGGCTAAGCTCTCTCAACTCAGTACTGGCATAACCAGTCAGGAGGAGGAGAAGGAAACCACACTCACTACAATTCCAGTCTCACATAGACCTACCACGACAGCAAACCAAACACATAATCACACAAAAACATACTCGGAGGCTCTAAATAAAGATCTGCCTAAGCAGCAGAGACCTCCACAGCAGACACCCAAGCAACCGCTACCCCAAAACAAAACACTTGCAACACATATCTCACAAAGCCAGTGTGCCGAACAGTCACAGCCCTTAAGACTAAACAACACACCTGATACACTTGTAATAGGTGACTCTATCGTCAGGCACACTGACGTCCCGCTCACCAGGCTGAACAAGGAGAGGGTCACGGTGAGCAGCCTATCGGGCGCTAGGATCCACCACATAACACAAGCACTCAGGTCACTCCAAGGCAAGTACAAATATGACTCAGTCATTGTCCATGCTGGTGTGAATGACCTGAGACGTACCTCCCTGGACTACATGAAAAGTGACATAGAGGAGCTCTCTGAGCATGTAGCCCAGGCCGGTATGACCCTGAGCTTGAGTAGCATCTTACCCTCACCAAGAATGATGCTACAATATGAAGACAAGATGATCAATTTCAACAATTGGCTTAAGTACTGGTGTCATTCAAAGGGGATCCAATGCCTGTCAGCTTGGAATGATATGCTCGACAAGCCACGATGCTTCGCTAGGGATGGCTTGCATCTGTCACCCCTGGGCTTTCGGATATTGGCAAAGGCCCTTGCTACCCCCATAGTGCCTTTTTTTAGGCAAGGCTCAAAAGACAAACCCACCTCCATAGGTATCACAAGGTATAAGAAACTAAGAGTAATGCTACTCAACGCCAGACGTCTAAACCTCAAGATGCACGCACTCAAAACTCTCCTTAGCATGGAGAACATCGATATCTGTGCAGTAACAGAAACCTGGTTCAGGGCTCCCGAGAGCACCCCAGCACTACCAGGTTATACCTCATACCATGCTTTTCGGCCCCAAAACTTGGACCGAACCACAAAAGGAGGGGGAGTATCGATATTCATCAAAGATACCCACACCTCCAGGTTGGTGGCAAAGCACGAAGCATCAGAGACTATCCATGTGCAACTAACAGTGGGTAAAACTGCCTTCCAATTTATAGCCTGCTACAGACCACCCTCCCAAACCCAGGAACCTCACTCGGCCTTCCTGAGAACACTGGAAAATATGAAGGTCTCTCCAAACACCATTATATTGGGCGACTTCAACTACCCAAACATAGACTGGGAGCATTAATCTAGCTCCAACACCCTAGCCCAAAGGTTCCTAGAATTTATAAACTCAAATGCTATGGAACAACTTGTTACCACTCCCACAAGAGGGGAAAACATACTGGACCTGATCATCATCAACATGGGGACTCTATGCTCCAGACCAGAAGTGTATCCCTCACTGGTAAGATCAGAACATAAACTAATCTCACTGGATATTCACATCCTGACCCCACTCCCTGCCCAGAAAACCACAGTGAAAAACTTCTGTAAAGCAAATTTCACACTCCTCAAAACCGAGGTGGAATCCTTCAAAGCCCCTGGGCCTGTGGAAAATACGGCCCAGACCGCAGAATCCTTTATAAACGCATTCTATGAACACCTTCAGGAATGCATGGATCATGCGATCCCAAATAAAACCAAGACCCAATGCTCCAAAGGCAGACATCCTGTCTGGTGGACCCCAGCCATAAACAAACTATACAACAGAAGGAGGAAGCTACTAAATGATAGAGCAAAATCCCAAAAAGGGAAGGCATCACTGATCAGTATTAGCAAAAAGCTACGGGCACTCATAAAATTGTCTAAGGCCAGCTTCGAGAGAAAAATTGCACAGGACACTAAGGATAATCACAAGGCTTTCTTTAGTTATGTTAGGAACCTGGGTGGTAATTCCCAGATATGCTCAGAATTAGTCCAAAATGACAAAAAATACACTGAACCCACAGACATTGCCAACATCCTAGCTGACAGGTTCAGCGCAAACTTCTCCCCCCCCACCAAAAGGGCAAATATCTATCCCAGCAGAGTGCTGCCCCCCTGACATCTCAGATGCTCAGGTAAGAGCCGCCCTCTCCAAAGCAAAAAACACAGCATCAATGGGACCAGACAGTGTCCCGGGCTGCGTCCTACATGAACTCCAAGTACAGCTAAACCCAAACATAAAACTACTGTTCAATCTCAGCCTTACTACAGGATATGTGCCCAAAGAGTGGCGTACAGCAACAGTGGTCCTTCTCCATAAAGGTGGTGCCTCAACGGATCCTGGAAACTATCGCCCCATAAGCC
Source organism: Protopterus annectens (assembly GCF_019279795.1). Classification (NCBI taxonomy): domain Eukaryota; kingdom Metazoa; phylum Chordata; order Ceratodontiformes; family Protopteridae; genus Protopterus; species Protopterus annectens. Next base: position 1,323,258,375 of record NC_056731.1, on the reverse strand, counting down.
TGACTAGTTTGGTCTGCAAATGTCATGGACCTCATAAATAAAGATATTGGGGACCTACAGACACTGGATCCTACCCAGTTCGGCTTTGTTAAGGGCAGATCCTGCCTCTTAAATCTGGTTGATGTCTTTGAAACAGTCACCAAGGCCATTGACGAGGGGAAGGTGGTCCACACTGCCTACCTGGACCTCGCAAAAGCCTTCGATACAATACCCCACTCGGGCATTATAGATAAGCGCACCAGCTTAAATATAAACCCCTATGTCACTAGATGGATTGCAAACTGGCTCAAGGACAGAACCCACATAGTTAGAATTGCTGGAGCCATGTCAGACTCCAAACCAGTTACAAGTGGTGTCCCACAAGGCTCAGTCCTGGGACCTCTCTTGTTTGGTATATATTTCTCGGAGGTACAGGTCAACACGGAAGGACTGTGGCTGACCAAGTTCACAGATGACTGCAAACTGGGCGCCATAATCGACTCTCCAGCTGACACAAGCATCCTCCAAAAGGGCCTCATAGAAACAGACAACTGGTGCCAGAGCCATGGCCTCAAGCTAAATGCCAAAAAGTGTATAGTCATCCCCTTTGGCAAAAACAAAGTGCCCACAAATTACCACATAGGTGGTAATCCATTAAGTACAGAAGAAGTAATTAGGGACCTGGGGACCCAAGTTGATAGCAATCTCTCATTTGACAACCACGTGGCCAAAGTGGTTAGAAAAACATTTTTTATAGCCCAGCTAATCATGACGATTCACATCTAGATCAGGGGAGGTCATCGTGCCTCTTTACTCATCCCTCATCAGGCCCATAATTGAGTACAATGCCCCTTTTGGGATGTACCTTACCAGACACCTGCAGCAACTGGAAAGCCCCCAAAAGTACCTCACCAAGAGGATGAAAGGGCTCGAACAGATGCCATATGCTGCCCGGTTAAAGAAACTCCAGCTCTACTCAGTGGCATACCGCCTGTTCAGAGGCGATCTGTGCCTGACATATAAAGCCATGTCCAACCCGTAATTAATGGACATGCTGCACCTCAGAAAATCCAAATCCCATCGAGCTACACGCTCGAGAGACTTGAACCTCAGCACTGAAATAAATAGGACATGCTGGAGGGACAGATTCATAACCCAGAGGCTCCCTTCACTCTGGAATAAAATCCCAGTTCAGGTTAGTCAGAGTCCCTCATTAACTCTCTTCAAGAGGAATCTTGATGAGTGGATGGGAGATCGTAGGTTTACCCCGGGTATCACTTCTGTGTCACTGTTAGACAGAGGCACAGTATACTAACCTCGAAAAAGGGCATAGCAAAATAAATTTAAAATGGGTGGCGAAAGCCAAACACATTCTGGCTAGGCTTATAAATGCCCTAGGGCAGATAGCCTAGTATGAACCTATGAACCTATGAGACTTTCCAGGATGCCTTTCAGTCCTCCTCTTCTGCACCTGATTCTCAACCAGCAGCTCTTAAGAGACTGTGGACAGGTTTTACAAGGTGCCTGATGACCTAAAATATTTATACAAGAACCCAGTGACAGACCCTTCTGCAATGTCTTTCTTTTCAGATAAGCCCGCTAAACTTCTGCCCCATGCAAATGCCCTAACTACTGACAAAGATAGTAGGGCTGTGGATAGATGGGGAAAGAGGGTTTACATTTCTGATGCCCTTGCCTTTAAGGCAATTAGTTACCAGACTCAAAATGACAATGTATTTGATCTCAGCCCTGCATTCCTTTAAACATTTTTAATGTACCCTTCTACAACAGATTCTAAGCATCAAATGAAGGCACTCAAATAGCCAGGCACAGCATTAAGTGCAGTTATTATGTTGTGGATGCTTCTTCTTGGGCAGCTGACACTGGATGTGTTATTTACAGATATGCATGGATTCACAGTCAGCCTATACCTGAGGATTTCAAATCTAACATTTTAGACTCACCTTTGGACAGAGACTTACTGTTTGGTCCTCAGCCTGCCAGCCTTTTCAAGACTGTCCATGACCATGGCAATACCATGAATGGCTGCAGACAGATCCTACTCTTCTCAGTTCCTGGATTCCATAGAAACTCCCTAGCTAAATATATGTCCTTCATTAGAAGGTATCGTAGGGCATTTCAGAAACAAAGGGAAACCCCTAAGTAAAAATACTCTGGAAAAACCCTATTGGAAACTTCCAGCAGGGAGGTCCTCTCTTTGGAAGCAAAAACCTGTGACTACCTCTGCAGCACCCCCACCCCCACCCTCAGTCCTATTACTTTTCTTTCCCAAAGACCGTCTCTCTCCCTGACCAGGTGGGAAGCGTCACATCAAGAATGGCTATGCCATGTCTTGGGAAAACATTCCCCCACAGAAAGCCATGCCACAATCTCCTCAAAACTAAACATCCCTTTTGGCCTCCATTATTCAGGACCTATTGAATCAGAGCACCATCAAACAAGTCAAAAAGGACTTCATAGGAAAAGGGTTTTACTCCAGGATTTTTCTAGTTTCAAGAAAAGAAGGGCAGTGGAGACCCATCCTAGACCTGTCTGCCCTAAACACTTACTTGAAGGTGCCATCTTTAAAAATGCCCTTTCTTCATACTCATATACCTTTCATCCTCCTCCAGGCTTTCTTGGTTTCATTAGTTCTGAAGGGCCTCTACTTACACATACCCATTTGTCTTTCTTGTAGGAGATAACATGGGTTTTACTCTGGCTTATCACAGTTTCAGTTTACTGCTCTGCCTTTTGGTCTTTCCAGAGTGTTCACAAAATGTCTAGCTCCAGTAGTAGCTTTCTCTTGCAGTCAGGGAATTAAAATTTTCCCCTACCTGGATGATGTACTGATCTAGACTCTCTCCGGAAATTCTTCTTCAGCATCTACACTTCACCCTCCATCTTCTGACAGGTCTTGGTTTTACTATAAACTACAAAAAATACACATGGTCCCTACACAGGACCTGGTGTTTCTGGGCTGCTGACTGGACACAAAGAAAATGCATTCCTTCGTTCCCAAGGAGGAAGTTTACAGTCTGTCCAGTTATTTCCAAAATCTCTCCTCCGCAACCCATTGCTCAGCAAGAGAGCTGATAAAGATTTTTGGATTTATGGCAGCCAGTAACCCTATGATCCTGCTAGCCAGACTTCACATGAGGAACATCCAATGGTACCTGAAATCTGTGTGGTCCCAGCAGTATCACTCCATGGACACCCTGATTCCCCACTCCCATTTCTCAAAAAGGTGCTACTTTGGTGAAAGGGACATTCATACAACCTTGTCAACAGGTCACACAGACACCTTGGGTGAGGCATGGGGGGCTTGAACAAGATCAAACTGAGTGTAAGAGAAATGTCAACCTCAGTTCCTAAAGGAACATATCAATCTGAAAGAAATGAGGGCTCTTCTGTGAGATTTTTAGATTTCTGCCCACCTTTGGAAACCTGGGCCACTCCTAATGTACACAAACAGCACTACAGGCATGTGGTACATAAAGAAACATGGCACCGGGTCTTACAGCTGTTCATATTAGCACAGGGGGCATGGAACTTGTCAACCCAAATGAACTTAATGCTTACACCCACATAAATCCTTTCTCAGGATAATGTGCTAGTAGACTCCCTAAGTTGCTCCCTGGAGGACACTCATGAGTGGACTTTGAACAGAAAGGTTTTCCACACTATCGCTCTTTGGTGTGGCACTTCTTAGATAGACCTCTGCATCACCAACAAACCTTCAGCTCTCTGAGTTCTGCACCTGAGGCCCTTGTCCCGCAGCATGGAAGACAGATGCCTTATCTCTCCTTCCAGTGGACAAGGATGTTCTTGTGTGCTTTTCCTCCTCTGCCTCTTCTCCCAAAAATTATTTTCAAGGCACAAAAGGAAGGGGCCAAACTCCTTTTACTGGCACCATTTTGGCTGAGGCAACATTGATTTCCCCTACTGCTTCATCTGACAAAGGGAAATTACAGGAGAATCTGTTTTCAATGATACTTGATAATTCAGCAAAAAGGACTGCTGATCCACCCCTATTTTCCATCTCTCAACCTGACATTATGGATGATAGGATTTTAATTCCTCAAAGAAACCTCTTCTCTGAAGAGGCTGTTCAAGTCCTATAAGTGAGCAGGTGACCCATTACTAGAAAATCTTACACTGCTGAGTGGAAAAGGTTTTCCTGTTGGTGTTGCAAACATAGTCAGGACCCACTGTTATCACGAGCTTCTGCTGTACTTCAGTATGTCTATGAATTTCTTTGATCAAGCTTGGTCTACACCCCTATAAAAGCTCATTTGTCAGCTATCAATGTATATCTCCCTCTTAGCCCCCCACTTATGGCTATACTGAAGGTCAAGCTTTTCCTCAGGGGAGTCCTGCATCATAACCCACCAAGAAAATCCATCCCTCCCCCCTGGGATCTTAATTTTTCATTAGAAAAACTTACATTGCCTCCCTCTGAACCAGCGTCTTCCTCTTCTCTAAAATTCTATACTTGGAAAACTGTCCTCCTCTTCTGTCTGTCTCTCGCTCTCTCTGTCTCAGAGTTTCTGAGTTACAAGATCTCATGGCCATTCGCTCTTTTCTTATTTTTCACAAGGACAGGGTGACTGTTAAGGCTACTCCATCCTTCATGCCTAAGGTATTGAAAGAGTTGTCCTTCAGTCAAGCTATTCATCTTTCCACTTTCTTTCCCAATCCACAAAAGAAGGAAGGAAGGGCTCTTATATTCCCTAGACATTCACAGGCAACTGAGATTTTATATCGCCAAAACTAAAGCCTTCATGAAGACTGACCAGCTGTTTGTATCATTTGTGAGCATTGAACTGGAACAGTCAGTTTCCAAACAAACTATTGCATCTTGGATTTCTAAGGCTATGTCTTTCTGCTGGATGTACTATGGTAAGACCATCTTGTACTAGATTACATTCCACTAGAGAAATGGCTTCCTCAGGGGCATTCCAGAAAGGAAGAGATTCCAGATTTATTTTAGAGGTGACCACATGGTCTTTTGTACACATCTTTACCAAACACTACAAAACTGATGTTTTCTCCAGGTCCAGAGCAGCCTTTCACTCTGTCAGTTCTGTCCTGGTTGTTGGATAAGTCTTATTGGTAGCCAACCACCTTTCTTTCCTCCTTCAGCTCTAGGAATCACCCATATGTCAGGAATAATGCAACATTGATTTCAAGTCATGACGTAGTACAGTTGTGTGAGAACTTAACCATAACAGCAGATGTCGTACTGATCACTGTTGCAGTATTCCATCCCACCCTCCATCCTCTCTTCTCTTTTTCATTTCAGCCTTCACCTCCCCCTTTGCTTTAGCGTTTGCTCTGTTCCATGGGAAACGGGGGGGGGGGGGTTCTTACCTATTTGAGTTACACTCCTCCTAGGTGACCAGTCTCCTGTCTCAGTAATGTTCAGGTACTGTTTTAGAGATAGTCTGAGGATCCACACTCATACGAACATCTATATACCCAAATACATACGAGGTGAGGATATGCATCTGACTTACGACCTAGGGGAAGGGAAGGCTATTGTGCGTTGGCCACACATCATATGTCAAGAATACTGCAACAGATGCAGTAAATGTGCCATCAGTTTGAGAAAAAGCATGTAAACATCAAAGAAATTATTGCATTCATAAATGCTTTAAAGACTTTGAACCATGTGTGGACTTCCAGGTCCTCTTTTGATAATCTGCAGTGTGATACATAAGGAAACAAGGGGAACCAGGTGTTGTTCCATATGGAGATTTACTGTGATAGCCTGAGAGCTTGCAGTTTAGCATAATCTATCCCTGCAGGCTGCTATTATTCCATCAGAGTAGAATACTGTGGCAGACACTCTGAACAGGTCCAGGCAGATCCCCCTAAATAGATGTTACATACAGAGGTCTTCCAGGAGATTATCCGCCTGTGGGGAACTCACCAAATACATCTATTTAGCTCCAATCAGAACTGACAGTTAAAAAGAAAATCTGCTTCAAGACTTCTTGCAGAAAGGCCTGGAACACCGTTGTCTTTGCCTTCCCCCTTCCTGTCATAACCAGAGTTCTTTTAAAGATCCAAAAGAAGTCTTCATAAGTAACCCTAGTAATTCCCTTTCATCTCATAAAGAGGGCCAAGGGCAATTACCAGAAACTTCCCCACAGAATGGACTTACTCACACAGGGTGGAGAATCTCTTATTCATCCCATCTTACAAATTTTACTTGTGTTTGCCTGAATGATAAAGTTTGATCCCCCTCATGAACCTATTTTTCTGAAGATGTGCAACAAGTTTAAAGGGAAGCTAAGAAACCTTATTTAGCTATGTGGAAAGGATTTTATTGTTGATGATATAACAGCAACCAGGACCCTTTTAAGACTGAAGCTCCATTAATTCTTCAAGATCCATGTGAATTGCTCAAATTTGTCCTTTCATATTCATCTATTAAGATTCACCTGTCAGCCATTTCTGCTTCTCTCCCTTTGATCTCCCCTTTCCTCCTTATATCAGGTAAACAATTTCTCAAAGGGATACTTCATATTCATCCACCTAGAAAAACATATAGCTCCACCTTGGGATCTTAATTTTGTACTAGAAAAATGTACCCCTTTTCCTTTTGAACCAACACATCAGACTAATGTAAAGTTTTTAACAGGAAAACAGTACTTAATTCAGCTAGGAGAGTTTTTGAGTTGCAAGCTGTTATGGGTAATTCAGCCTTTTCTTTCCTTTCATAAGGACGGGGTATCCTTAAAAAACAACCCCTCCTTCATGCCAAAGGCAGTATCAGAATTCACTAAGTAAATCACTCTGTTCATCTGCCTGTGTTCTTTTCTGAAACAAAAAATAAGGGTGAGAGAGAATCCTACATACTCTAGATACCCAGAGGCAACTCAGGAACTACACTGACAGGACAAAGGACTTCAGAGATGGAGAAACAGACAAATGCAGATTCTGTAGTATGGAACTGGAAACAGTTGCACATCTTGCTACTGGCTGAGATATTCTCATGGGTAAGGCTCTGTATACTGAAAGACACAGTAATGTGGCAAGATCGTTGTTTTAGGACAGCGCAGTTGTGCAGCTGTTGCATTGTCACCTCACAGCAAGAGGTTCTCCTGTTCGATTCTCAGCTGGGGTTCCTTTTGTGCAGAGTCTGCATGTCCTCCCTTTGCTCATGTGTGTTTCCTCTGGGTGCTCCAGTTTCCTCCCACTTTACAAAAACAGAGTGTTTTTCCCAGGCCTCCTCTGAAAATTGGCTTTGTTCCAAGTCAGACTTTGCCGGTAAACAAATGTTAAATAAAAGTAAATAAAATAGTGATTGTACAAATGCTACATTATACAAGTAGATGAGAAGTACTGGACACATGAGCTACAAAACATTGCTGAAAATGATGACATTGTGATCACATGGGATCATCTAATACCAAGAGTTAAGAATACAGAAGTAAAAAAAAACAGATTTAGTTGTCCAAGAAAAAAAGGACAAAAGTAGCATTAATCTTTGAAATGGCTACATCCAGCAATTATATTGTCCTATATACTAAGAGACACAAAGTCATAAAATACGAAGATTTGCAAGCAGAAACTGTGGTAATGTGAGCTAAAGACACCCAGGCAGTTCCGATAATAGTAAAAGCAAAAGACTAATAAAAAAATAATTTTCAGGCACATTTAATATGCTACCTATACATGTAACCTTGTATGATCTACAGAAGGATGCATTTATGGGTACATTGTGGGTCCTAAGAAGAGCACTCTCGGCAAACATCAAAGACTGAAGCAATGCTGATTTCTTTAACTTTAATCGTGACCTGACTCAGGAATGGGGTCCATTTCTATAATGGTATTAGAAACCCAAAATGTTTGGAGAAATTGGAAGACAGAGACTTTATTCTTTTTAACACCTTTATTAAATTATCACTTAAGACATGGGCAAACATACATTAACAGGAAAGAGACTTTATTCTTGGTACGTTTTTGCCATCCTTAGTATGTGTGGGAACTTGCTAACCCATACAAGATCCACTGTTGGGAAGGAGGCCATGGATATATTAAAAAGGAGTGGTCTTAACTCAGACCATTGTGGAACACATATATTGACTAATATGGAGAGTAATATGTGTCTCTTATCCATAATTTGCAGGAACAGTTGAGGACACCTAATGCTGATCCACCTAGCAATATAGTCGTTTACATTTAAAGTAGACAGTGTCTGAATTATGGCTTGGGAGATGATGTCAAGAGCTTTAGCAAGATCAGCAAGATCAAGGTAATGACATTTACATGAGCCACATTATCCATAGCTTTGACATTGTTGTAAAAGCTGGCCAAATTTATTGCACATTAGCAACTAGATGTTAAGGTCTGCTGGTTCATATCTCTGTGTACCAAAAAGTAAGAAGTGATTAGATTCAGCATGGCTTACTCAAAACATTTGCTGATATGTATGTATGACTCCCGAATATGTAACAAAATCTAGAAAATTTAACATTTTTGCATGGTAGTGTTTGTATAGTTACTTTTATAACCCAAGCAGACTCCAAAGAGTTTTTCCTCAGGTAGTTTGCAAATATGGGAGATGTAATTGGGAGGGAAAAGGTACCTGGGAGCATATGTTCTCTGAGTGTAATGAGTTGGCACACTTTAAAAAGTCTCTATAGAATACTGTGTCAGGTATACGGGGCAAGCAAATTAATATAACTAAGGAAATTATTTTTTGAGCTGGGATACGGGATCTGAATTGTCTAGACGTAGTTAAACCTTGTTAAGTTTAATTCTAGTGGCTGCCAAAAAAGCAAATACGAGAAAATGGAATGAATATTCTAAGAGAGATAAAAGAATGGGAAGTGGGATCTTTAGAAAAGGGTAGGAGTAAATTACATAGAAATAAAAATAGAAACTGTAGGAATAGTATGTGCAGAAAAAATGTTTTGTAGGAAGAATGAGGTTTAAGAGAAGGCAAGAATTAAACAATTTATGTAATGTTGGTTTGAATATATTATATAGAGTAATACATGTGATATATAATGTTTGTAAATGTGAACTTGTTAACAATAGTTTGCCTATTTCACAACCAATATTTCAATAAAGGTGTTAAAAAAAAATATTTGCTGATATTGCTAGTCAGGCTAACTAGTCTATAACTGTCCCCATTAGCAGTTTCACCACTCATAAGAATTGGTCCATGATGGATGATCTCCATATCGAACTATGGTAGGTACAAAGCTTGTTGAAAAGTTTAAATTAAATAAATGGGAGATAACTGTTGTAATGACCTTGCAGCAAAATGCTGCAAAAAAAGAAAGAAAGAAAAGAAAAGTAATCTGTCTGGCCTTGCTGCAGAGTCATTTCTAAGCCTGCTAAGAACCTGTAAGACAGAATTTATAAAAGTAAATGGACATTCTTAGTGGTATAAGATATCAACTGAAACAAGAGTGATAGCAATGTGCATAGAAATTTTAAAGAAGTTCTTGTTAAATACTTCAATAGTACTTTATCAACAATTCTCATCCATTTATTTGTGAGCATTGCATTACTCAGGGACTCCTTAAAATGATATCTTAAATTCTTACAAAAAACACTGGTTTTATTCTCTGAAGTGAATAGGCCTAAGATTGGTCATTGTTGATCAGTGTTCTATCTTGGTAAACAAATTTAAGTACATAAATGTTACTGAGGGTTGTAGGGTACTTATTGTAAGTAAAGCAACAATGAGTTTTCTTTTCAGTTAGCTTGTGCATGTCTTCTCCACCAAGGTGGAAGACTGTTATTGAATCTTAGTCATGTGCAAGTTGATTTTTTTTTTACCCATCTGGATACTTTTTGTGGCTCATTTGTCCTTAGTGCCTGCTGTTCTCTTCAATGAAAAGAGTTGATTAAGAGAAGCCATCATTTAGACATCCATTACGGATGTTTGAAGATTTTTCTCCTTTTTTTGTATCTTTAGCATTCCTGCGCACACTCAGTTGTACAAGGGAAAGGGATATGCAGTGGGTTACTTGCGATGAATGTTTCATCACTTTCCCATTAGACTTTGCCATCAAGCCGCCCTGCCCTCTAACCCCAAAGTACAAGGAAATCTCACTTGCCAACGTACCCATGAGTATGTATAACCCCCCCCCCCCAGATAAGGAGAAGTGGGCCACATCTCTTCACCTGTCTCTCTCCCTTCCTGGCTCCCAAAGTGTGGGGGCTGCTAATCAAGCCCATGCCATCTGGTTTGTAGTTGGAACATCTCTCTGTGCCTAACAACCAGTACCCATCTGGTTACTTAATGTTTTAAACATCTTCTTTTAAGTAATATATAGGGGCAGTTACTGTAATACTGTGCCATATCAGTGTAACAAGCTTTCGAGGGTCTACAACAGTTCGTTCAGCTGTCTGTAAATGTATTTTCAATGATTACTTCCTTTTATTATGAATAATAGTTTTATTATCCCAGTTAGCTGTTTCAGCACTTATAAAAATTGGGATGTTTTCACTCATAAAGCAATAAATAAAATGAAGGAAAGTCATTTCTCACATTTTACACATTAGTGAAATGGTTTCCTGTACCACAGTCCTCATATATATATATATATATGTTCAGGAAATTTCCTTTTTTCGTGTTTATAAATTCATAACTTAGTATGGACAAGCTTTTCAAGGCTTATTTTACTGTCTGTTGCCAAATCTCTTTTCTGTTCTTTTGCACACAAGTTTTTCATATTTCAAATTCTATGTTATTTCTTATCGCTCGTCCAGTTAGGATGAAATAGACGAGCCTTTGTGGGTTCTGCAGAAGCAGCTTTATTATTTACAAACACATCAGGATTGAGGCTTAATAACTTTAACTTCGATAAACTTATAAACAAACTAGCTGTTGCACTCATACATGCTTACTCTCTGGCTGCACTCTCAAAATGGCACTGAGGCTAGCATGTGCTTGCTATTTATATGCACATTCAGTCCTTGGAAATGCTTCTTAAAGGTACAACACAGCACTCTATTCTACAGTCTCTCTCTTTGAGAAGTGAGTCATGCAGTATTGATGACATTAAATGACATGCAATTGATACAAATAATTCTTTGTCATGCAATTATATAGAACTAGATACATATACACAACTACATCCAAGTTGCTGTGAATTTCACACTAGGTCTGGAAATGTGACCAAATCATGTGACGTAGAAATTAGAGTTATCTTTAGCAATTGGGATTGCCTCTGCTGAATGTTCAACCTTAGGTACATCAGGAACATCATCAGAAACAGAAGTAAGAGTCAATACACGTTCTGCAACAAGAACATCGTCTGGATTGCTCTGAGGTCTATAGTCTGTAACACAGGAACAATGCTGCAATAATGGTTCTGATACAGGAAGTAGATGTCTGTGATTTCTCCTGTACTTCACACCCTCTGATTTCACAAAACAGGATCTCAGCTCGGCATATACTTGTTACTTGACCAATCCAGTTGAAACCTTTCACTGTTTGTGTCCTCACTGTCTCTCCTTCTTTCAATGAATGAAGAAATCTGCTCAATTTATCATAACTGGACTTCTGGAAAGAACACTTTCTGAATAATTAATCTCTAATTGTTGTTCTTAGCTTTAGGCCTCAACAAACTAAAACTGATAAGCAATGTTATTCTGGTTTGCCTAGATAGAAGTCTCTGAGCAGGCGAGCCAAGCATATCGTCACGGGATATGTTTCTGAGATTAAGTAAATTCAAAAAGACATCGGTATTATCACACTTGGACTTCTCCAGTAATTGCTTTGCATAATGTACTACATGTGCAGCTAACCAGTTTGACTGTGGATATTCTGGACTACTAGTAACATGTACAAAGTCACATTCTTTTGCAAATTTCTGAAACAGCTGACTGGTAAAATAACTTTGTGTGGGCTGAGAAATGACGTTTCAACTTGGTGATAACAGTAGTGGATGTTAGATTAGGTAGTAAATCAATTTCATACCAGTTTGAATAAGAGTTTACCAACACTAAGTAATGCTGATTGTTCCACTTGACTATATCAGTGGCTACTGTTGACAAAGTAGTTCAGGAACTTCACTTGGCTGAAGTGGTTCTTTTTGGAAATGAAGTTTAGTACTGTTGCACACTGAACAAGACGAAAGTACTTTATCAATGTCTTTTACTAGAGAAGGCCAAAATACTAGTTCTATCGCCCTTCTTTTGGTAGATTTGGAACCTGTGTGACCAAGATGCAAAATCTGGATATATTCATGTTATAAGGAAGCAGGAACAACAATTTTAGGACCTTTCAAAATAATGCCATCTTCCATAAACATCTCATCTCTGTAAGGAAAATAAGTCTACACTTCAGGTGGTACACTAGATTGGTTTGACGGCCATCCAGCATTAATGTAGTGGTTGAGCTTTTGCAAAATCGAATCAGTCTTTTTATGATCTGTCAGCTCATCAAATCTCGTGGTAGAAAAATTACCCACTTCAGTGACATTGAAGTCAAAATTCTTTACATTAAGCTGTTCCAATGTATTTCTGGGTGATCTGGATAATGTATCAGCCAGATAAAGAAGTTTTACTTTTGTATAGACCATTTTGAAGTTGTACTTTTGCACCATTCTTTGTAATCTCGCTGGAGCTGAATATATAGGCTTCTTTAAAATAGTGACTAGAGGTTGGTGATCAGTTTCAATCTGAATATTTTGACCATAGATATAATCATGAAACTTGGAACATGCAAATACTATTGCCAAAACTTCCTTCTCAGTTTGAGCATATTGCATTTCAGTGTGGGTAAGAGTTCTAGATGCATAGGCTACTGGTCTACCTTCTTGAAGAATAATTGTGCTAAGACCAAATTTTGAAGCATCACAGTTACTGGTTTATTGACATCATACTATCTTTATGTAGGTGGGGTAGCAATTTTCTGCTTAAGGTCTTCAAATGCTCTCTGGTGCTGTTCCACCCAAGACCATGTAACATCTTTGCACATCAGCTCTTTCAAAGGTGTTGTCAACTCACTGAAATATGGTATAAACTTGCCTAAATAGTTGACCATACCAAGAAAAACATAGAGCTTGAACATTATCTGGTGCTGGCATCTCAAGAATGGCTGCTTGCTAGGATGGGTCATACCTCTCAACTTCTTAGCTCAAGAAATCTGGACATAGCCTAAAATGATGGAGGGACAAAGGCCCAAAAATAGGGGCAGATTTTAAATATTGCTCTTATATACTTAGAAAGTTGCTAGAATAACAGCATTTGTGTTAGCATGCATTTTTTGAAGAATATGAAGTCTGAAACTCAAATGTGTGTCATTATTTAGTGACTTCAGTCCTCAGTGATTTGCCACAAAATCATAAATTTTATGAGGAACAGACCAAACATATGAGGCTAAAATCTGGACATTCTGCAAAAATCTGGACAGTTGAGAGGTATAGTCTGGTCTCAAGCCAGTGCTAGTAAGTAAATGACCTACATAGGTAACTTCTGGTAGTCTAAATTTGCTTTTCAGAGGATGAGATTTAAGTTAATTTCATGTGTTCTGCCTAGAACTTTCTTAAGGTGTCTGTCATGCTCTGCTTCATCATTGCCTCTAAGCAATAAATTGTCTACTATTATGGCACAAGGATAACCTGAAAAAAAATGCTCCATTGCACACTGAAAGACTTCACTTGCAGAATTTATTACAAATGGCATACTGAGGAATCTATATCTGCCAAACTGGATACTGAAAGTAGTCAGTAATGAGCATTTGCGGTCAAGCATCACTTGCCAAAATTAACTTTTTGCATCCAAGACAGAAAAAACAGTGGCATTAGGTATTAGGGCTGCAACTTCCTCGATTGTACGCATTGGATGATGTGGTCTCTTTAATGCTTTGTTCAAATCTCTTAGGTCTATATGTATTCTGATTTCATCTGAGCTTTTTTTGTGGGCTGCTACCATGGATGACACCCAGTCAGTTGGTTCTGTGACTGGACAAATTACACCTTGCTGCACCATTTTATCCAACTGAGCTTTAACTCTGTTCTGCATAGCTGCCAGACCTTTTCTTGCTGGTCTGACCACTGGACTGATCTCTGGGTCTAACTTCATACAATACACAACTGGAAGTTTGCCCAAATTGCATCAAAAACATCAGCATACTCTGAGAAAATAGCTTCAGTAAAATTGGAACTAGGATATGTGTTTATATGATGAACTTCTTTGGTAAAGGAAAGCAAATTCATTCTCAGACTGTCTCTGAGACCCAGTAATGACTTAACAGGTCTTTGGACTACATAGAATAACAAGATGTAACAGTTCCTAGCCAAACAACATGAAAGCACTACTAAGCCTTTAGTTTCAATTTCTTCACCTCCATAAGCAACAGGTGTCACACAACTAGCCACATTTAGTTGTTCACCAGTCCTCACCTTAGCAAATGTGTCTGCTGACATAACATTACACTTTGAGCCAGTATCTACTTTGAGCTCGGTGGATTTACCATCGATCTGGACAGTACAAAATACTTCATTCTTTGCCAACAAATTTACTTCATCAGCCTTTTCACCAATTACTGACACACCATCTATGTAGAAAGTAGAATTGCAGCTCTCTGTATGATCAATTTGCCTTTTTAAGTGACCCTTCTTTATAACTGTGTGATGTTTACTTGATTTGCAAAACTTTTGAAAATATTTTACACTTGTGGCGTTGCTGACCAATGCTAAGCCCTTTTCTCTTTTAGACTCATGATTGGCACTACAATTGCGACATGCTGTCTTCTTAGAACTTGCTGGAAAAGTATGGGACTTCCCAGTAAAATCCGCAGAGGCTGTAGCTGCCATGTGCTTAGGCCTGCTGTTGCTAGTCACGTGTTGCATCCTGTCTGCATTTGCTCTGGAGCTTGCTGAAGCCATGCTCTTATCACTTGCAAGCATACTTGTATGCATTTCTGTAACTTCATGGATCTGAAAAATCTCAATAGCCTTGCTTAGCATTAAATCACTGTCACGGAGCAAAATCTTTCTCACAGCAGTGCTATTAATGCCACACACAAGCCTGTCCTTTATCAACTCATCTTTTAAATCACCAAATTGACACATTTTAGCTTTGCTTCTCAGGTCAGCAATATAAGCTGCAAAAGTTTCCCCTGGTTTCTGATCTCTTGTGTAAAGCAAATGCCTCTCTAATGTAACATTTGTCCGGGGGTTACACATTTCCCTGAATTTGCGTTTTTAACACTCGGGGTCTTCCCTTGATTCAGCCTGTACAACAATATGACAGTTTTCACCTTCTCCTTCATATACTACTGGTGCATACACAAATGAATGCTCTCTTTCAATGGCCTCAAACCCAGCTAGGTTTGGCAAAATGAATGCCCTGGTGCTTGGATCCTTGTCAGAATAAGCTGCTTTTATAAATATATCATACTCTTACTCAAATATTCTCGAATTCTCTTACACGTTCTGATCAAATACAAGTGGTAAGGGTTTTTGAAATCCATCTGCCATATTAACACATACCAGTGAGGGCTTTTGCAAGTATGCATGAACACACACACATATACATGCCAGTAATTTATGCCAGTATTTGTAACTATGCCCAATAGTACAACAAGCCTCTGAATAACTGAACTTTGTGAAATAACTTTCTCGGGCACAAGAATACTCTTGAAATTACGGTACTGTAAGAAATCATCTCTTATCAGTGTAAGAAATATTTCAAATCTCAGGCCCAGCAATACTCTTGAATTACTGTACTGTAAGAAACCAACTGTTATCAGTGTAAGAAACATTTCAAATAACTGCACTGTGTGAATGAACTGGGCAGAAGAAGCTCAGAGTAAGAAACATTTCAAAATAATTGCACATTGCAAATTAATAGTACACAGCACACTGAAACTCTCCCAAAATAGCAGTACTTTGCTAAATAATACTTTACAGTGCAAGAAACACTCTGTAATAGCAGCACTTTGTGAATAGACACACCCTGTGCAAGAAACTTTTCGAAATGGCTGAATTTTGACTGTACTTTACAAAATAGTTGCACTTTGCACACAGATATACTCTTCAGAATAAATGCACAGTAATAAGCACTGTAAGCACTTTACACACTTTGAGATACTTCAAATAGCTTTAGTTATGCCTTGAATACAATGCGAAATAGTAGAGCTGATGTTAATCTTCATTCATTCCTTACTGATGGGTTATAGGTTCCGTCCTCAGAACTGAGCTGACCAATATCAAGCTCACGTCATCCAAAAACTCTCGAGCCAAGGTCCTACCCAGAATGGTCTGCTCCCTGTTACCTCAGATCTTGTTTGCCGCATTGCTGTACAGCCATATCAAGCCACTCTCTCGGCTATGTGTCTAATTTTTTGAAAGTTTATATATTATTACTCTAAATTTTTCTCAAAAGTTTATTCTAATATTTTCCTATCATATTGCACACTTTAGACTCTCTCCCGTTAGTCTTTTCCCTTTATTACCCTCTTTTCTTACCTTGTGGTAATTCTCCATTACCATTGTTGGTATCCTTCTTTTTCTCTTTTTACCCTTTTGTTGAGAAGCCCTTATTCTTCCTTTTGGTACTGTGCTTCTTCTCCACACCAGTTATGTTGGATAAAAAAAGTAGCATTGGTTTCAAGCAGTGCAAGGATTGCGGCCATAAGTTACCGATTTCCGATGGGCATGGCTTATGTGAGTACTGTCTTAATATCTCCCACTTGACTGTTGATCCTCCATGTGGAATTTGTAAAAATCTCTCTACCAGGACTCTCAACAAGAGGAAGAATAAGTTAATTTTGAAAGGTCTCCTCAAGTCTCCTTTCTCTGAGGTTATTTCTGGATCGGTGGGCTCACCCCCTCCTGTTAAACTCTGCAAGAGGTGTTCTTCCTATTCTTCATCGAAGTCACTCCCTTCTTCTCCCTCTGAAGATCAGAGGGAGTCGACTCACAAGAAGGTGAAATTGATTACTACTCCGGTGCTGCCCCCTGTGACCCTGTCGGCCACAGGCTCGGCACGGCCCCAAATGATTCTAACTACAGCCATGTCTCCTTTATCGATAATGGCACCGGAGTTCCCGGTGCAGACAACTATGGTTCTGACAGTTCTGTCGCAACCCCTAAAGGTGCCATCAATACAGGTTCAGTCCCCTTTGGCACTGTTGGTACAGTCATCTTTGGCTCCAAGTATGACTCTTCTGTACTCCACGGTGCAGACTTTATCGGCACCGACATGTGCTTTGGTGCAATCCTTCAGGCACCGTCCTTATTGCCGGTACAGACACTTTCCACTACAGCACCGTACCCTTTGGGGCAGACCTTTGCCTTTATGGTGCAGACACCTTCAACTACTACGGTGCTGACATCTTCAGCGCAGACCTTTTCCACACCGTTTTCTTTGGTGCAGACTTCATCAGCTCCGAGCTCTGCACCTGTTGAATTAGCAAGGACCAAATATTCCCCTTCACTGGATCATTTTGCCAGCAGTCAGTATAGTCCTTTCCTAGAAAGGCCAGCATCGCCATCAGCTTTCTCCATGAGGTCAACCAAAAGTCTTTCTGAACAGGATGTGTTGCAACTTGTTGACCAGTTGCTTGTATCCAGAGGTCGCTCTCAACCGTGAAAGTCCACGTTCCCTCATTCAAGTGAACGTATATCTCCTCAAACCCCAACATATACTCCTCCTTCGACTTCCACTCAAGTCTCAAAGCCTGTTACTCCAACAGCAGCTTCCCTCCCCTGACTCCAATAGTGGATCTCACTTTGGAACCAGAGACATCCTTGTGGCTTTCAGTGCACTGGGCATTGGGCTGTTCTCAGGCCAGCGGCTGTGCCGTTAAGGAGGGCATTCCTAGCTCCATGCAGATTTTCCTATGGCACCTTCCAGGGATGTTCTCTCTCTCTCTCTCTCTCTCTGTTACGGTTCACGGTCCTCTTGAGACTCCTGGTCTGGGGGCGGGCTCGTCAGGGAGGAGTGTAACCCCGGTTCTGAGGTTGTCATGCTCGGTTATGGGCTCCCATCCCTCCTTGGGCAGGCCAGCCTTCCAGTTCATTGAGAGGGTGCTTGCCTCCGCTGGCAAAGCTCATTTGTTGGAGTCCTCTCCTACCTCTGTACCGCAACTGCCACAAGATTCAGCTGCCGGACACCGGGCACAAGAGCCTCAGGTTTCTCCTCCTCAAGAGACCCCCTCTTTGCAGTCTTCCCCAGAACCTCCCACTGAGGAAGTACCCTGCAAAGCATTGTGTAAGAGGAAGTACATGGACTACACTGAGGAGTCATTGGCTGAAGATATGGATTTTGATGATGGGGAAGGGTCCCCATGGTCACCCTCTGATGAGGTGTCCTTTGACAACATCCTCAAGATCCTTAGATCTCAAGGGTGACTGGAAGCCCTCTAATCCTTCCTCTGAGGAATCTGTAATTCTGCAGGCTTTTCGTGCCTGGCCCCCTACCTCCTGGGTCACCCCACCTGCTGATGAGCTTGTCCAGCTCATCGTGCAGTAAGCATGGAAGGCTCCTGACACCATGGAAGCGATACCTAAGAGACCAGATAAAATATTATTGCTCCCAGCTGAGCACCCCCATTGGTCACGTGGTCTTCCAGTAGATGCTATGGTGGTGGCAGCTGCTACTAAAATGATTTGGCAGAAGAGAGCCAAACTGTCCATCCACCCAACAAGAAGTCCCAGGTGATTGACAGATTAGGGAAGCGTGTGTTTGCTTCATCGACCTTTGCCATAAGGTCTTTGTATTATTTGGCACATTTTACCAGGCTTCATTGAGATCTTATCAACCAGCTCTCTGAAACCTTAGCAGGAGCTTTTTCTGACGAAGTCCATGATAATGTGGCTTCTCAGATAGCCACCCTAGAGTCCATTTCCAACTCTTCCATGCATCTTATTTCTCACGCAACGGAAGGGTCGGCTAGAGCGGCAAGCACAGGTATAGTCGCCAGATGACATGCTTGGATGCACCTTTGCAACTTTGCAGACTCCTTTAAGGCTTCCTTCATGAATGCCCCCATAGAGGCCGCTTCTTTGTTTGGCCCTAAAGTCAAGGATATGCTGGCAAGGTGCGAACAAGCAAGACCCTGTCTGCCATTGGTGTCAGACACTCCACTCCTCAGCGATTCTACTCCAGAAATCAGAGGAGAGGAAAGATCTGGCATACGAAATCACAGGGTTCTTTCTGGCATGCACGTGCCGAGTTCTCCCTTAGAGGCAGAGGGGAAAACTCCAATGGAAGATACCCCTTTTGGGGCAGAGGAGGTCCGCAAAACCGGGGTTCTAGAGATTCTATCTCTGGCCAACCCTATCAGCACTCCTGAAGCGTTGCCCGACTGCTTACCTCTGGAAGCAGTCGGGGGTCATTTCTCCTTGTACCCCACTGCCCGGCAAAAGATAACAACCAACTGTTGGGTACAATGGATTATATACAGAGGCTATCACATCCTCTTCCATCTTTGCCCATTCTCATCAAGAGTATTACCCGACATTCCACCCAGTCAAAGGGAAACAGCAGCATACAAAATCCAAAAGCTGCTACAAAAAAGAGTCATTCAGATGGTTCCCCCCAGACCAGATGGGATCCGGTTTTTACTCAAGGTTCTTTTTAGTGCCAAAAAAAGGCAGGGGACTGGAGACCAATTCTGGATCTCAGTACTATGAACAAATTTGTAAAAACAGAGAAATTCCAGATGGTCACGGTTCAGTCTATCTTTCCTCTTCTGGAAGAAGATGATTGGATGTGCTCTGTAGATCTTCAAGATGCACATTACCACATAAAAATGGACAAATGCTCAAGAAGATACTTCCGCTTCCGTATAGGAGCCAGTCACTACCAGTTTCGAGCCCTGCCCTCTGGTCTCTCTACAGCCTCGAGTGTTACCAAAATGTATGGCAGTGGTTATCGCTCACTTGCGCCTTCAAGGATTCCAGGCATTTCAATATCTAGACGACTGGCTCCTCACCACCCCCACCAAGCGTCTACTGGAAGAAGCCCTGCAGTATACTCTCTTAACAGCTCGAAGCCTGGGAATCTCTATAAACTGGGAGAAATCCAAAACAACCCCAACTCAGTCTTTGGAATGTATAGGGTTACTGTTGGACATGAGAAATTGCACAGCATCGCTTCCAGAACACAGACTTCAGAGAATAAGACAAGTTCAACCACTGCTCTGTCACCACAAATCCCCAACTCGATCTATACTCCAGCTATTGGGGTCAATGGCAGCCTCGATTACCATTGTTCCTCTAGCCAGATTCCACATGAGGCTCCTTCAATGGCCACTTCTCACTCAGTGGTACCCTCTACAACATCCTTTGTCTTTTCAGATAAGTGTAACTCAGAGATACAAACAAGATTTACTCTGGTGGACGTCTTGAAATCCCCAATAATGGTCTTTCCCTTTCAACCTCCATCAACCAATAGCTAAGGTGACTGCAGGCACCTCCCTGAGGGTGGGGGGGCTGTATCAGGGAAACTCAGTCCAAGGAACCTCGTCAGAGACAGAGGCCCTTTTGCATATCAATGTCCTGGAACTGAGGGCGGTGCTTCTAGCGTTGCAAGCATTTCACTCCATCCTTCCATCAGGGACTATTGCGATTCAATCAGACAACATGTCAGTGATCGGGTACATCAACAAACAAGGGGGCACCAGATCTTACCCGTTATACTGAGAGGCCTTGAGAATATGGCAATGGGCGATATCTTACAACCGCTTTCTGATTGCAATGCACATTCCCGGGAGCTCAAATGTGATAGCGGACAAATTGAGCAGGTGCATTGTACAGCCACACGAGTGGTCCCTCAATCCTCTGATAGTGGCAAAAATCTTCAACTGTTGGGGCCAGCCTTGCTGCGACCTATTTGCCTCCCCAACCAACTACAAGTGCAGCAACTACTTTGCCCTGATCCCCCCTCGGGGACAATCACCAAGGCACGCTCTAGTCCATGCTTGGCCCTCGGGTCTTCTTTATGCTTATCCCCCCCCCTCATTTCCCATTTTCTAAAGAAAGCAAGACAGTTGAAGAGCAAAGTGATCCTGATTGCTTCATATTGGCCTCAACAAGTCTGGTTTCCCTTCTTCTGGACTCACCTGCTAGATCAACTGTGGAACCTCAGTCCATCTCCAACATTGATCTCCCATCTGCAGGGTCTGATTCACCCCAATCTAACAACCCTGAAACTGACAGATTGAGTTCTCCACTTCCAATGATTGCTAGGCATGAAAACCTTTTGTCCCCTGTGAGCAATATTCTGTTTGGATCACATAAATCATCCACCAGACTAATCTAGCTTAACAAGTGGAAAAGTTTCTCTGTATGGACAGCAAATAAACAATTAAACCCCTTGTCAACCCCAGTCTTGGTGGTATTGGATTACTTATCACATATTTTCTACTCTGGGGTGTCTGCCTCTACTATCCTTGTACATTTAGCTGACATTTCAAATTTTCATATTGGTTTTCAAGATTCTTCACTTATGTCACACAGACTCTGCGAGACTTTCTTGAAAGGGGTTATCCACCTAAAACCTCCCTTTAGAGAACCTGTACAACCTTGGGATTTGGCTTTGGTTGTGCAAGCTCTAACAGCTCCCCCCTTTGAACCTGAGTATTCATGTGATGTAAAATATCTCTCTTGGAAAACTTTGTTTTTTGATTGCAATCACATCGGCCAGGCAATTGTCAGAACTCCATACCTTATGCATCAAACCTCCCTATCTTATCTTCCATAAGGATAGGGTATCACTCAGAACTAATTCTACTTTTTTACCAAAAGTGGTGTCAGAGAAATCTATCAGTCAGTCTATTGACCTTCCAGTGTTCTTTCCTGACCATTCTAACTAGGGAGAGTATTGCCTGCACTCCTTGGATGTTCATAGGCAATTACGATTTTATCTGGACAGAACAAAATCTACCTGTAAATCAGACCAACTGTTTCTGGCTTTTTCTGGACCTAGACGGGGTCATCCTGTATCAAAAGTTATATTGGCTTCATGGTTGAGAAATTGTATAACCTTTATCTACAACAAAAACAATCTCTCCTTGCCTCATAGAGTCAAAGCACATTCTACAAGATCTATGGCAACTTCAGCAGCTTTCCATGCTAAGGCTTCCCTCAATGATATTTGCTCAGCTGCAACTTGGGCCAAACCTCATACCTTTATTCTTCATTACAAATTGGACTTGGCCTCCAGAGGTAGAGCTTCCTTTGGCTCCATGGTGCTCAGGAACGAGGACCACCCACTAATACAGGTAGCTGGGGACTCTGTCCCATCAGTAAGAAATGAACGAAGATTAACATCAGATAAATAAGTTATGTCTTACCATAACGTTCCATCTGTGTTGTTGATCTTCGTTCATTCATTACTTCCCACCCTCCGTCCCCCATCCAGAGGTTCTTGGTTGAGCTCATGTACTCCTTTCTTGTAGGTCTGTTATGACCAGAGGTAGCCTCTACTTTTAACTCGATCTGAGGTAACAGGGAGCAGAGCATTCTGGGTAGGACCTTAGCTCAAGAGTTTTTGGTTGACACCAGCTTGATATTGGCTGGCTCGGTTCAGAGGACTGAACCGATAACTCATCAGTAATGAAGGAACGAAGATCAACAATACAGCTGGAACATTATGATAAGACATAACTTCTTTTTATGCCAAAGCACAGCACTTTGCCAAAAAACATGCAGTCACCTTGCTTTATTTATGCTTAATGTGCCCTTTTTGCCCTTATTATATTCATTTTGCTCATTTAATCTTTTTCATGCCCATTATAAGTTTCTTATACTCGTTTTACTCTAAACTTGCCCATTTTGTTTTAAACATGCTCTTTTTGCAGGTAATTCCAAACCCCTTATGTGCTTTTCTGATGCTCATTTTATCAAATATCTTAATTTTAAACATTTTGTTTAATAATAAACTTTTTTGCCTGCCACTTATTTAATAATTGTGGTCTGTGCCCTTGTAATGCCCGGTTTTATCTTTTTTATAAAATAAATAGTAAGTGCAAGATTTCTTTACCTTTTATTCATTTCTGGCATTTTTTTGTGCTCGGTTTTCTTAATTTACCTTCACTGTTAACCCTGCAGTTCTGAAAAGCAGTATCTGAAATCCCAGTTCTGACTCCATGTTGCTCATCCAGTCAGGATGAAATAGACAAGCCTTTGTGGGTTCTGTTCAAGCAGCTTTATTATGTACAAACACATCAGTACTGAGGCTTAATAACTTTAACTTCGATAAACTTATAAACAAACTAGCTGTTACACTCAAGCTTACTCACTCTCTGGCTGCACTGTCAAAATGGCACTGAGGCTAGCACATGCTTGCTATTTATATGCACATTAAGTCCTTGGAAATGCTTCTTAAAGGTACAACACAGCTCTATTCTACAATTCTTTTCCTTGAATTGAAATAATTTCACTGGTTTTTATAACAGCCTGTCTCTACTTTGATCATTTTTGTACAGTTAATGCAATTCTATCTCATAACAATGAATTCTGTAACTCCCCAGATTCATAATATGTTGTTTAGATCTTTAATTCAGTACAGTAATCATCAGTGTTTTCCATGGGACCTTACTGCCTCATGAAGTGAAAATGATCAATACAATGCATATTTTTTTTCTCAGCGTACAGTAATGATAAAATGTCTGTCTTCTTGTTAACAGTCAAATGTTTTATAGGCTTCAATCATTTCTTTTTTCTGGGACCTGCAGAAATGCGGTGCATTTTACCTTCTCAATCTTCTCAGCAATTAAACTCATTGTCAGGAACAAACTGGATTTATGGATGCACAATTTCCATTTTTCAGCATAATTGTCTTGTAATAAATAAATAAATACATTTAATATTATTAAACCACCTTAAATATTTTGGCCACTATACACTACAAATACTTTTACTAACTTAATTATTTAGTTGCAATTTACACTTTCTGTCTTCGTATCCACTCACACTTACTTTCTTTATTTCTGTGGCTGAATAAACAGAATTGATTAAACAGTATTCTTACTTATGAGAATATCACGTAACAAATGGACACTCTCCGTCACTGCTAAAACGGATATGCTTGCTGGCACTTACTCGAATAAGGCACAAAAGTTAATAAGTCCACAACGAAATTGTAATCACCCACGAAGAAGCACAACAGCATACACTAAACACACTTGTGACAGTTAAAATGCAGACTTCTTCAGAACTAATGAAACCACACAAAAACAGTTCTTTTAAAAACTTTTTGGCGCCAATACACATACAAACTTTTAAAGTGACAGTGCTCACATACTAGATTATACTGAACCATATTTGATACATTAATATGTACATACTTTCAAACTATTATGTACATTATACTTTAATACATTACTAAATTATCAATATAATGAAATATAATTAAAATTTGATAAAAATTGTTACTTTAAAAAATATGTAAATACATGTGAATGAAAGAATCAATAAATAAATAAATAGCTGAATGTTCCATAAATAAACCTTACTGTATTTGTCTGATAAAAATATATATAAATAAAACTGTAATAAAACTAATTCATTAATTATAAATGTCAGAGCGTTAAAAGGAAAGGCTTTATAGAAATAAATTCATTGATACCCGGTTCATTGGTTGCGTCTGTCAACACTTGCCAGGTACTTTCTTTTTTACTTAAAATTGCCTTAAAATTACCTCCCCTACTGGAGGGTATGACCTGGTCTATAATGGCAAAACTGAAACTATGATGACTACCTTTTTTCTCGATATGTTTATATTAGGCATTCTTAATATCATGTGTCTTTATTCTATACAAATGGTCATATATTCCTTTTCTAAATTGTCTTTCAGTTTTGCCAATATAGTACGCAGGACACATGGAACAAACTACTAAATAAATTATATTCTTTGTATTACAATTATCTCTTTTAAATCTTATATAGGTCCTATTTACATTTCCTAATCTAATTCCTTCACTCTCATTTATACAAAAACATTGTTTACATGAACCACATTTCTTAGTGGCCTTCGTACTCTTGTTTTTACCGCTATCCTTTTGTCCTTTTTGTAATAATTTCTTAATATTCAGACCCATCTTAAAAACAAACCTGGGTATCTCACCCAGAATTTGTTTGATTTCATCATCTAAAACTAAGTTTTTCCAATATTTACAAATCATTTCCTTGATTTCATTTACATACGGAGAGGATGTCAATGTACAAATCCTACTACATGGGACATTTTCATTATTTTTATTGATATTATTTATATCTTGTCCTATTCCCAATATAGGGACATATTTTTTGCCCCATTCCCTAATAACATAAGCAGATACATCTTCCAGTAAGCCTTTTGGATAGCATCTATTTAAAAACATAGAAGTGATGAAATCAATTTCATTTTTCATAATTTCAAAACTTGAAGACATCCTAGCAGCTCTTATGCATTGACCTTTAAAAATATTTTTCAGCATATATTTTGGATGTTGACTACTATATTCCATGTACCCATTTGAGAATGTTTTTTCCTATATATTTCTGATTGAAAACCATGGTCTGTATGCCTAATATAGGTATCTAAGTATGAAATTCCTTCCTGGCTCACATTATACGTAAATTTTAAGAAATTACTAGTAGTATTTAAATAAAACAAAATGAACAGTCTGGAATCCAACAATATGAATCTGTATCAGCAAGCCAAGCCAAGTAATTCCAGGAGACCGGATCCAACCACGTATCAAGCGTTTATTCAAACAATATAAAATAACAATAAAAGTTAAGCGCTTTCATTAAAGATAAAATGACTTCATCAGAACATTGTATCTAAAAACATTTGCCCTTAAATAGTTTAAAAACCCGCCTTTAGCATTAATTATTCAATTAAGTGCAGCCTTATCTTAAACAGATATACACTTCACATCCATTTGTATTTACACATTAGATGCAGTACTAAAACAAAGTATATTGTTCCTCAGGTTTATGTTGTACCATATGTATAAATAGATTTAATTGTTTAATTTACAATTTGATGTATTATATATATGTTTTCATTACTATTTTATATTGAGATATTGATTTATATATTACGCCCTTATAAGGGGTTTTGTAGGTATCACTTCATTAAGTCCTGGTAGTGGGGCTGCATTAAGTCGTATCTGCCATTTCACTTCTTTTTCTCCCACAACTGCCTTTATATTACCCCCTCTGGGGTTTGGTTTGACCACTTCCAAAATTGCAAATTTAAAACCTGTACAACCTATGTTGTGTAACAGATGTCTTGATAATGCATTATTATTATCACATTTTTAAACTATTTAAGGGCAGATGTTTTTAGATACAATGTTCTGATGAAGTCATTTTATCTTTGATGAAAACGCTTAACTTTTATTGTTATTTTATATTGTTTGAATAAATGCTTGATACGTGGTTGGATCCAGTCTCCTGGAATTACTTGGCTTGGCTTGCTGATACAGATTCATAGTATTTAAATAATTTATGAATTCTTCTATCATTTCATGCAGCCCATTCCATAAAATAAACATATCATGTAGGAACCTCGTATAATACGAAATGAATTGATAATATTTACTTTTAAACAAATTATTGTTTTCCCACTCTAACATCACCATATTAGCAAAAATGGGGGCACAAGAGGCCCCCAATTGCTACACCCTTAGTTTGTTTGAAAAATTCCTCCTCATAATATATGAAATTATTATTTAAAACTATTTCCATCATATCCATAATTAGATTTATTCTGTCCCAACTCAAATTTGAAAAATTTCTAAGACTATTACAAAAATGTTCTAGTCCCTGGTCCTTTGGAATGCATGAGAATAAATCCACAACATCAGTAGTGATGTATGTTAATTTTTCATTCCATTTTTCTGATGTAAGTTGGGAAAGAAACACCCACAAATCTTTTATAAGATGGGGAATATTCCTATAAATTGGTTTTACCCATCTATCTGTCTATCAAAACACCAATATTAAAAGTTTTAGATTTACTCCCTGAAGTAATTGGACGAAACGGGGGTTTTAATATATCTTTATGGACCTTTGGGATGCCTATAATGGTTGCTAGTGTCGGAAATTCAGCATAAATAAATTCATATATATCTTTCGTAATTCTTTGATCAATTAAATATTTGTCCAATGCCAAGTCAATTTTCCTATAATTGACATTTATCTCATTATTAGAAATAATTTCATAATTACCACTATTCATTAATATATTTTGAATTTCATTAACATAATCTATGGTGTTGTAAATAACAATCCCCCCCTTACCTGGTTTCATAATTCTTATATTGTTGTTATTTACAAGTTCATCTAAACAATTTCTTTCTTTAACCGATAAGTTATCGATGAACTATTGCTTCTGTATGTCCTGTCCATAATTGTATATATGCATTTGTCTTGTATATGTACTTCAATTTGTATTATGTAAAAACTGTCTTGACTGTCAAAGTTAAGCTGATGTTATGTAAAAATTTCTGTGATTATATGGAGCTTTTCTCCCCGGGCCTCCACTGAAAATGAGTTATTGAGCCCAGTGGACTTTCCCGGTCAACAAATGTCAATAAATAATAAATATAAATTATGATAGAAAGAGAGAGAGAGATAAACATCCCAGAGACTGTAGCTGTAGTATCAGAATGAATAACTTGATGTATGCTTCTGATACCAGCCTTCACTTTTGATGCTACTTAGCATGTTGTTTGTTAATGAGAAATGAAAATGTGGCAACATACTGTCTGCTGACTTTCCCTTTGAGGCTTCATAATATTACAGGAAACCACTGGACCACACAACTCTTCACATCCTGATTATGCTATACTCACAGGGTTTTCTACACACTTTACCTCATACAGTATTAAAAATCTTTAAGGTTTTCACTAGGAGTAGGATCAAAGAATAAGATCATGTGACGTGGTTTAAGATGTGTTTCATCCAGCTAATGTTCAATATAATTTCGATTTCTCTGTTTTTCAGGTTGGAAGAGATCCTGCCATACACGTATGGGATACTCAGACCCTGAAATGTTTGTCACTGTTAAAAGGACATCATCAAAGAGGGGTGTCTGCAGTAGATTTCACTGGCAAGTATAATTAAAAAAATGCAAATTACAACCTGATTATAACTCTGTAAATATCAAATGCTTTGGTTTGTCATAATAGGAAAATTAACATATGGAAGCAAAGTGATGAATTAGTGAATTCCCATTTCCCAAACAAGGACTCTGATGGCTGCCTTGTTTAATCTACGTATTTTAGAAAGTGTCCCCCTTTCCTAAATTAAACCCACTGCCATATCTCTGTAGCTAGTTGTTCTGATTTGTCTGCAGATATGTTTTGGATTTTTCCCCACTTTTCATCAGGTATATCTTTAGTTTCAGAAATGTTTGAATAAGGCAGAATGCAAAATGGATGTGTGCTAGAAAAAAAATCATGTAATTGTAAGAGTCGATGAATATTTTTCAGTGATAACCATAACATAGCCAGGAATTGTTTAATGTTAGTATTTGTTCATTGCTGGGATATGTGCAAAAGGTATCACCAGTAATTTGAAAACAAGTGGTGCTGTCACTGGGTTAACTGGCACATACAGTACTCTGAACTGTTTTACATCATATGTATGAGAAGGAAAGTTTCCTGTATTATTCTCAAATGGCAAGTGGATGCGAGCACTCTCACTGCAGCGAGGTAGCTGACATGGTAAAATAGCTGTAATAACAGCATAATATTTGACTGATCAATGCACTAGTCACTTCTGCAGTGAAACTGGAAGTAGAAGACAAGTCTCCATAGCCTCAGTTATATAACACAGATTACAGATGACATTGCTACCACCTTAGGAAATATCACCAGCAGAAAATACTGTGTTGAAGATGTCATTATCATGTGTGCCGTTTCTTTCTGAACACCTTAACACACCACTACACCATTTGGTTGCAAGAAGTACCCTTTTACCATCCAAAACTGCTTTATTAAAGTGCATACACTGCACTGTCATTTATGAACAGAACCATTGCACTTTCATAATTTCATTGTTTCCATCCTATTCTGTATGCCACGCTCTCCATTACTATGGGTAGAATCATCAATGTGCCTGTAATAGTTATTCCACCCATTTGTCAGTGTGACAATAAAAACATAGTCAGATTACTATATTCAGTAGCTACATAACTGCACTGCATTTGTCTGTGTGTCATTCATTAGTTCATAGGTTGGTACTAGGCTATCGGCCCTAGGGCCTATACAAGCCTAGCCATAACAATTCCCTGGCTATTTCTTCCCACAGTTGGGTTATGTAGTCACCATTTTGGACTTGTCGCTAACACTTTCAGCATTTTATCAAGTGATTACACCCCCTCTTTCAGGAAAGAAACACTAAGCAGACAAAAGTGAATGCCCACATGATGACTCGTTAGTAAAAGTTTCTTCTTCACAATGTCAGGGTCATGGCTTCATTCTTCATCTCCATTTGTTGTCTGAGTGGATTTTTCATGTTCTTCTGTTATCTTTGTGGACTTGCTTCTGCAGTCCACCTTTCTTCCAGCTGCCCAAAAGAACATATCAGTTTCAGGTTCTGGTTTAAGCTTTGCATCTATATTGCATTTAGACTTGTGGCCATAGCCTGGATTATGGCTGAAAAGCTACTGTGAAATATAAATTAATCTACCTAGCTAACAAACAAAAATTAATTAAAAGTGCAGCATGTAGTCAGCTGTTTGATGCAGAGGAAAAAAGCCTTGAGAATGCCTCAGATGAACTATGTGCTGGAGGAGCAGGACACACAAGGATGTTATACAGAGAGTTCACAGCTTCAGGGACTAGGCAGCTGTGGCCTGGAAGTGAGTGCATGTGCACTCTAGATAGGGAAAAAGGTTGAGGGGAAATCTCATCCCCATTGCTTGATCTTGGCAGGTGTCAATGCTGAATGGCAGAGGGTGGGCATTTGATGAGCAACAGAGAAACCAAACCTTCAGATTTTTGCCTCTCCAGTCTACAAACCATTGCCCCTACTGCTGGGTGCTGATGAAAGAGGACTGTAGCAAGGCAACTCCGTTTTGAAAAGGGAAACCCTTTACTGGTTTATGAATGTTGCTGAAGCAAAACTGAAGGAATAAAAGGATAACTTGGGGTGGCTGGGAGCAGCCGGTTGGTCAAGCATGAGGATAGAATACAAGATGCAGTATATAGGCTTGTGAAATTATCTCCTCAAAGCTATATGTTAGTAGGACCAATAGTAGGACCAATAGTAGCATGTTAGAGTAGTGAATTTCCAGAAAACTGAGTTGGTGACCTTTACTGGTGAAGTCATGAGCAGTGAAATAAGTAGTATTGTTACTGTTTTGAGTTCCTTTTTTTCTAAGATAAACTGCATATTTCTGTTTCCTGGCAGACAGATGTACATTCTGCTGATGCCATGTAGCTGCTAATTCCGGAACAAGTGTACATTTCTAGCTTGCACCTTAATTAGTTGTAATGGCAGCTTGACAGTTGTAGAAAATAAATGATGAAAACATTCTTTAGGAGTAGGCCAAGACTGATATTTCAGCAAAATAGTTGTACAGATATTCTAAGATTATCAGAAGATAATCCTAACTGTTATGAACAGCAAGAAAATAATTCCTGATGACATTGCCAAAACTGCACTCTTTGGAAATTTCATCATGTGTAAAGCAAGTGCTGGGTACAGTTTGAGCTTAGTATAAACATAAGGCATAGAAGAACAGTGTAAAAACATTGCTTATACTTCAACCGACCTGAAATGTAATATAATTTAAGATGCATTGAAATGTTTAAATTAAAAAAACAATGTTGAGTGAGAAGGAGTTATGACGTGGATAAATAGAGAATTAATGGGGATGAGGGGATGGATGCTTATAGAGTGGGCTGTATCTTCAGATGTAAAGATAAGAATCTTTAGGGAGGAGACACTAAAACTTGTTTATGATGTTGATACTTAAGATTAATTTTCGTGAAGGAACATTAAAGGTAAAGAGAACAAAGAGGTATGTTTTCAGAACACATCTCTGGCATAATAACTTGGTATTATATCCAGTCTGTGTAGAAATTAATGAAGTATGTTATGAAGAAAATGGAAAACTTATATCAGAAGATAGTACATATTTTGTATGATTTAAAATTACGTTATCATCTTAAATAATCTTTTTGATCAACATTGGATATATTTTTGTGCATTGAAACTGCAAGAGACAGAGACAGAGAGAGCATACCTCTTAGCTGTAAAATTTACGCAGAATGTCCAGATTTTTGCCTCATGAGTTTGGTCTGTTCCTCATAAAAATTGTGTTTGTATGCCAAATCATTGGGATTATCTTCTAATTAAAGTCACTAAATAATATAATGACATGCATTTAAGTTTCAGTCTTCATATCCTTCAGAAAATGCATGCTGATGCAAATCCTGTCATTCTATCAACTTTTTAAGTTTATAAGAGCAACATTTAAAACGTGTCCCTATTTTGGGTCTTTGCCCCCCCCCCCCCCCATTATGTCAGGCTTTGTCCAGATTTCTTGCACAAACAAGTTAAGAGGTATGAGAGAAAGCAAGAGAGATAAGCATTAAACAATGTGAGTGTCCTCATTATTCCCAACAAGAGAAAGTTCTCAACATTTAGTAAAAGCAATTCTTTCCTCTGAGGTTTCCTGTTGAAAGTACACAAATGCAGTTGCAATCCTCATTCCTTTCTTGTTCTATATTAAGTGACTTGCTCAAGGTCACACAATAGATAAATGAAGGTGGAAAGATTCAAACCTTTCACCCTTGTCAAAGAAAGCAGCTCATTAACAATTTGGGGTTGAAAACAGTTTTTAACTAAGTGCAGAAATCATTAAAAAACTGATGTAGAAAAAAACTGTAATATGCAACAATGACTAGCTAAAGACAGTGCAGAGGATTAAAGGCTTAAGCTCTTAACAAGCTGCTGCCTGTAGTCTGTAGTCAAAGATGCTGGGTTTGAGTCTTTCTCCCTCTGTTTTCCTGCTGTGTGATGTGGATCTGGACAATGTTCCTGGGTTGCCCTAAAGTAAATAGATTTAAAAATGATCTGACATAAATATGAGACAGAGCTAAAGATGCTTATTTTCTAAGTGATAAGATTTATGAAGCTTTAATAACTGGTTTTATTGACCGACTGACAGACTGTAATTTACCACAAAATTAGTAGTTCTGCAGTGCAAACAAAGTTGAGTTCTGCAGAAATCCAGCAGGTAGGAGTTCTACAGTGATAAAAAACTATGAAACTGTAATGACTGTCTTTATATTGCCTGACTGGTGGACTGTAATTTACCAGAAAATGACAGACTGATTGTAATGTGCTAGAAAATAAGAAATTCTGCAATGCAATTCAGGTCGAGTTTTGCAGGGGTCTGGCTATTAAGAGTTCTGCAATGTAGTCTAGGTCCTGTTCTACAGAGGTCTGGCTTCCAGGAGGTAAACTACAAGGGCGCACACATACATGGTGCAAATCCAAGCCCCAATTTCTGCCTTTTTCCTCCCACCTGATGATAGACCTAGTGCTTTCAATTCCAGTGATGCCATCTTTGCTTTCTAATGCTTTTTTGAGTCTGTGCACTTCAAAAACTAACTTTGTTCATGAGATGTGGCCTTTCTGCAAGTGTGCAGTTTGGCATTCTGGGTTTAAAACAGTGTAAAAAAAAAAGAAAAAAGAAAAGTGTAAAAGAAAAAAGTGCTTTAACTTTAAATGACCATTTTGCAGTTGCATGGTTAGGGTTTAACGCATGCATGAAAGTGCATGTAAAGTGTGTACTTGGAACTTAAGCAGTGAAAAGAATAAAAAAAATTAAAGAAAAAAATGTTTTAAAGAAAACAATGCTTCAACTTGTGCAGTATAGTGTGTAGCCAGCCATGGGCCCCCTAAATTCAAGAACCCTAGGCAGTCACCCAAATCACCCCTATTGTAGTCCACCACTGATAACCAGGTGTATACCATGTAAAACATGGTGTGAACTTTTTCAAAAAATATATTTATTTTTTCCAACAAGCGATACTAGAATGTAATTAAAACACTCTACCACATTTATTTTATTTTTATGATGATATGTTTTGTTAAATGTCTCTCTGTTTTTTTTTTTCAGAATACCTGTATGGTAAGATGTTTTTTTGCTTAATTCTGGCATTTCAGGATTTTTTTGGTATTTAAATACTGTCCAGAAATATGCACTCTCTGAGGTTGAGGGGGCAGTACTTGTATGGAGGGTCATCACTCTCAAAAGTTGTACACCATTCCAAAAATCCTGAGAATGTATTGTCTGACAGTTTGCAGACTTATTTTCTGGGTTCTGCTTTGCATAATATGGTTTGCCTTTACAACTTATATGACAACATAGCTCAATATATGCATGATGAATTTCATTATTTTCTAAAATAGAATAGTATGAAGTATACCACAAAACTGTACTACCCTGCTGCAGATGGACTTACGGAAGGGTATGAACAGATCCTAGCAGAGTTTCCACAGGATGAATCTGGTGAATGTTCCACTAATGTACAGAATTAATGCATACCGCTAGGAAATAATCAAAAAAGATTTGACTCCAGATCAGGAGGATATGTATACAGATCATGTCGGGCCAGCCTTCTGTCTGGCAGTAAGTACAGGGAGGGAATTGAGGCGATAATGTATTAACAAGCTGTTCGTGTAGTCCAGAGTTTGATTCATTCAATCTCTTTTTGCCTACTATCTGACTCTGAGCAGGTCATTTAACCAGATAGTCCTCTAAGAAATTGGGCTAGGCTCCCCAGTGGTCTCCTGAATTGCAATCACTTACCTAGTAATACCCATATGCCTAAGGATCATAGTTGCAGAAAATTATTAAAATGACTTGTACAAGCTAAAGATAGATGTCAGTCTTCCAGTTAGTTCCAAAGGTGTTAACTTATTTTCTCTAGAGTAAGAGACAAGACACAGCACAATAACAAAGAGAAATCCCAAATTAAGGATACCTTTTAAATGTTGGTACTATTGATGGGTTAGAAAATAAACATTAGCATGCATTTTCTTAAGTAAAAGTTATCTATAACTGTAGTAATTATTATTTGACTGAAATCCATTGCGTTTTCTCAGAAAATCACTAGTACTAAGATATTTGACACAATGTTTTAGCCAGAATCAGGAATATCCCTAGAAACTGGGGACAAACTGAGAAATGCAGTCAGTATTCTGATGTCCCTAAGGCTATATGGCTGCAGTTTCACACAAAGGCTTGGCTTTAAAAGTTATTGCACAACACATTTTATTAACTGCCTGAAATGAACAGCTGCTCCATGTTACTTCAGATGTTCATTAGTCACTCCCTACTCTACATCTTCAACAGCAACGTGAGCAACATTTTTCTTCACTTTATTTTGGAATAATTCCAGTGATGCTACCAGACTAGATTAACAACGTCTCTTTTTGCTGTTAAATTCATTGTTAGGTTTTCCATCTTAAGTCATTTTTTTGATTAAACAATCACAGTTAGTAATTGTTAATATTGTACAAGTTTAAGAAGAAAATATTAGCCAGAGGAGCTAGGTATGTTCAGACTTTTCTAGGGTACAGGTAATCGGCTCTTTGTTCTGTTACAATTCCTTTTCCTTTCTATGCTACAACGTTTAGTAAAACATAGCAAAATGGAACCATTTAAGGAAGAAGTGAAGAACAGAGAGTCTTATAAGAAGGTAAATGAGACTAGAATTATGGAACCTTCATCAAGGCCTTCTTTGATATAGGCACCACTAGCCAAGACAAAAGCAAGCATATTCATCTTAATGAGACCAATGCTTTTGTGGCTCCTGGGGTTGATGCTTGTGACAGCATAATGCTTGCTTTGTTTTCCCAATCCCTCATGTCACTCTCATTTTCTCAACAAGGGATTCCAGGAAGATGAGCATTTTAGCTGTAGCTGCTTTGTTAAAAATTGTCATTTCCAAATACCTCTGAAAAGATCTCTCCCACATGGTATCAGCCTTTAGACATAATGAGCAGGTATTACTATTGGTTCCTCTATTTTCATAGTTCCCAAGATTGTTCCGATTATACCAATCCTTCTGAAGAAATGTCAGCACTTGTGGGAGATAATCCAGGGAGATGATATAAAAAAACAGATGACAATTTCTGAAATGCTCTCTACTTCAAGATGTGCCATATTCCCAGAGGGTTAAACAGTAGGGAGATCAGATAGCAGTCTTCAAATGTATTTTACTTCCTTCTGCTTTTTCTTCAGATTGTGTGCAGTTTGGTGAAGACTGTTATGCTTTTTTTTACTGAAGGTATCTGAGTCAGTCAAATTAAACCAGGACTTCTACTTCTGGCTGTCTTCCACTTAAAACAAAAAGCACAGACTGACCCTCTTCCATATTCAGATTCAGAGAAAATTTTGTGGATGTGGCATATTCTTTTTTTATGTACCTCCCGACCCTGATCAGCCTCTGGATGTACCCCTTTTCCCTGCACTCACCTAGTCCTAGATCTCTCAGTTGTTGCTTACCATTTTTCCTAGCTGTAACCCTGTGCTGAGCAGGTCCCCTGACATCGTGAGGAAAGCAGCCTCTTGCAGACTCCTGATCAGGCCCAGGAGGTGAAGGATCCCAAGGGGAGTTGCGAGTACTGAGTCTGAAATGACTGAAGCTACCAGTGAAAGGGAATCCTGTTTAATAATTTCCAAAGAACTCAATGTGATACAGCCTCATTAGAGAGGAAATTTGAGGTATGTCAGGGGTCGGAACTTATGCATTTAGTCGAAGCTGTCATCATACCTAGGGGAAAAAAAAAAAAATGTTCCCTCTCCTCTGATATATACGGAAAAAGGGTGGAAGGATTTTTCACAGGGCTTGTTTAAAACATTTATGGCACACAGGCCATCATCGTGTTTTGCAGGGCCTACTCCTACTTCTATTTCTACTACCACCTTCATAAGATACACTTATCATATATGATCGGCACCATATGAGTGAAGTTTTAAGACATCGAACATATAATAAAAATAAACAAAAACAAAAAAAAAAACTACCTGAATGTTCTGAGCAGGGGGGCAAGCCACCCTGCACCCCACACCCCCCCTACTTAAATATACCAACTCCAAGATTGCACTACAGTGAAGTAAAGGAAAATATTCCCTACGGCGATCTCTGTTGAAACTTTCAAGCTTTCAAAAGTTCGCTCATATGATGTCGACCTTATGAGACTCAAACTTTTGAAAGTACAAGCTTCTGATATAGACCGATTTTTGGTACACTCCATATGGGGAAGATCCAGGATTGATTGAAATCTACCTGGTCCCAAAATTCCCATTCCTTGGACACCAAGATTCCTCTCCTGTCTTGTCTAAAAATGGACATCCTTTGGTAGATATGACTGATAAAGCTCAACCCAGGTCTACCTTTCAAACTGCAGACACTGCAACAGGAATTGTACACAGATGCAGCAGATGAGGCATAGACAGCATGGTCTGGCAAACTGAGAGCAATGGCTAATGAGTGTAAAATCAGTGCACGTCAATCTAAAGGGGATGTGGGCACTAATACAGGTCCTGTACATATTTTCCCATTCTAAGAACCCAAGTTCCTTAAGAGTGTTCACAAACAACACTTCAGGCATGTGGTACATAAACAACCAGGAGACACCAGATGCTTTCAGCTGTGCAGTCTGGTTCTTTTGGCATGGGAGTAGGCTACATAAGAAAACCTAATCTCTCCAAGAGGTTTACAGTCCCTCTCAGGATGATATTCTAACAGACTTTCTAAACAAGTCAAGGAAGAATCCCCACAAATGGATGCTGAACAGGGAGATCTTCCTAGATATAGTCCACAAATGGGGGGTCCCACAGATCTATTTGCCTCCATGGACAACAAAATACTTTCTTTTGTACCAACACTTTCTGTCCTCAAGCTTGGAAAATGGATTCAGTGTACTTTCCTTAGCAAATGAGGTCTTGCATGGCTTTCCTCTACTTCCTCTTCTTCCTAAGGTCTTAATGAAAATCCAAAGAGACAACCCAGAGATCTTTCTGGTGACTCCCTTTTGGCCAAGGCACTGTTGGTTTCCCCTTCTCTTCCACCTAGCCAAAGGCCATCATCAGAAGTTACCCTCTGCAGTGGACTTGCTAACACAGCAGAAGGACTCACTAGTTCATCCCATACTATCATCCCTCAACCTGATATTATTTATGGTAGGATTCTGATGTTTTTAGACACCAATTTTCTGAGGACGTGCTACAGGTTGTCCAGGAAGCAAAGGAAACCTACAACCAAAATATCTTATATAGCGATATGGAGAAGATTTACTGTCTGGTGTCATGCACATAAACAGTACTTTTTCTGGTCCACTTTTATTTGTGTGAGCTCTTGAAATCTGGTCTGGCATACTCCTCTATCAAGGCACACCTGTTCACCATTTCTGCTTGCCTACCTCTGGATCCTCCCCTTCAGTAAAGACTAGAGGTCAAACAGTTCTTAAATTTTTTTATTCCTAGAAAAGTTATCCTGCTAAGGACCTCAACCTTGTGTTGGAAAACCCACCTTTCCTGTTTTCAAACCAACAGCCTCGGCTTCTCTCAAATTCTGTACCTGAAATCCCATTCCTTTGGTAGCCCTTACGTCATCTAGATTAGTCTCTGAATTGCATACTTTTATAGCAACTACCCCATTCCTTATGTTACATAAGGATAGAGCGTCCTTGAGGGCCAAGCCCTCCTTTATGTCTAAAGTGGTAAATGAGCTGTCTTTCCATTAGACGGTAAATTTTCCCACCTTCTTCTCTAACGCACAAAATAAGGAAGTGAGGATTTTACATTTGTTTGATGTATATAGACAACTCAGAGTCTGCTTGGATAAGACTAAGGATATCCACAAATCTGATCAATTGTTTGTCTCTTTCCAAGATTCCAAGTTAGGGAATCCAGTCTGTAAGCAAACCATTGGTAAATGGACTGATAAATCAATTACTTTTCGCTATATTCAACATGATGAATTTTTATTTTATTTTATTTTATTTGTTTATTTTGCATTTGTTTACCAGGATAGTCCACTGGGCCATCATGAGCCCATTTTCACTGGAGGCCCAGGAAGGAAAGCTCCACAATAACATGAACATAGGGGTGTAATCATACAAAATCAGTAAACTTTCAAGAGTATATACAACAAAACTAACATCATTGACAGTTGGTTGAATTGCTGGTAAAATAAATTGACAAAATAAAGAACAACAAATGTAAAGAAACTGACTTTACATAGATGTTTCTGGCATAAGAACAGTGAGGCTTGTGCCTGGCTTTAATACAAAGTACAAATTAAAGATCAGGATCAGCAAAAAGCAAATGACAGTTAGGTTTCAAGAGGATAAGAAAAGGAGCAGGTGCTTACCTTCTCCAGTAAAGGCACTTTCTACTAGAGCAGTGGCCCATGCCTCTCATTTGTGCAGATTTTTGTAGAATGTCCAGATTTTTGCCTCATATTTTTGGTCTGTTCCTCATAAAATTTGTGATTTTCTGGCAAATCATTGAAGATTGAAGTCACTAAATAATACTAAATAATGACAGATGTGAGTTTCAGACATTATACCCTTCAGAAAATACATACTAATCCAAAACATGTTATTCTAGCAACTTTCTAAGTTTATAGGAGCAAGATTTGAATTCTGTTCCTATTTTGGGCCTTTGTCCCCCATTCTTTCTGTACTTGCCCAGAATTCTTGCATGGAGAGGTTAAGAGGTATGCAGTGGCCTTATCTGGAGCCTTTTACAATGGGATTGACTCTAGAACCATCTTAGAAGTAGTTACTTAGTCTTCTGTGCATATTTTTACCAAACATCACAGAGTGGATACCTTTTCTAAATCAGATCAGCTTTCACCAGGTCACTCCTCTCTGGATTACTCAACAGTTCTCCTGTTTCCCATCCAACTACCCTTTGCACTCTATAAGCTTTGGGAATCACTCAGCAGTTTGGAATACTGCAACAGTGATTGTGGCAATATTCTTTCCTAGCCTACCTTTCCCTTTTTCTTAGACTTCCTTCCTTTTCCTCATGGACCAAGACGGACCACTGGTTTTCTGACTTTACTGTTTTAGCTGACCATTTTATTTTATTTTTCAAGTTTCTACAGACTTACTGGGGCTAGTCTGAGGTTTTACGCCTATACACCCGCTTATGTACCCTTACATCTGTGGGCTTAGGTCATGCATTGGATGGGTGGCTCTGTGGAAGGTTTTATCTTTGGTACCTCGGTTGGACATTCAGGTTATTTGGTGAGATAACCTAACAGTTTGAAATACTGCAACAGTGATCAGTAGAAATCTGATGTTATGGTAACTTCTTACACAATTGTACATTCTTTGTAACATACTTTCTTAGTGATGAAAATGCATACAATCAGAAACCCATATTTTGCACTTGCTATTTTTTTCAAAATAGCAATAATAATAAAATCCCAACCATTCCTAAAATGAAAAAAGTCTGGTAAACAAAACATTTGCGGGGTCTAGTGTTATGTATCTTTAATATTTTGTTTTTTATTGATTTTTATTTTGTTGTTCATTAACTAGGTAGGTGATCTAGTCCATGGACTCTTTTCAACCACAACCCAGCCAGGAGCTTCAATGCAAATACAACAGTATAAATACTTATAACTTTCAGATTATAAGGTACAGTCAGGCAGAGCTGGAATCAGCACAGAGTGACCTAGCCAGTTGTCTAGGTCTGGGTGCTGACAGGGGGCTCCATAAAAATCTAAAAAAATGTGACATTTCCTGAAAATGGAAGGTGCATGTGAGTGTCTGTATATGTATATGTGTGTGTGTGTGTGTGTGTGTGTGTGTGTGTGTGTGTGTGTGTGTGTGTGTGTGTGTGTGTGTGTGTGTGTGTGTGTGTGTGTGTAAGTGGGAGCATGTATACATGGGGAATGGTCCATGACTGAAGGAACAAACACAAGCAAGAAACAAATGCTGAAGAAACAAAGAAATACAAAGTCCTTATCTTAACCGGATGATCAAACACAAATGAGGTACAAACACCTGGATTACTTTGAAAGTACAAGAATCCCCTCCTAAAACGTATCATTTTCTGGAAGATCACTAAGATTATTATTTGTTAATAATGCCAGTCATTAGAGTTTCATAGTTCTTTACTGTTTACTAAATATATTTCCAATTTTGTCTCATTTATTTTGTACTCTGCCCTCCTTTTTTAACTGATTTAACAAGTAAGAAGTGGCAACCGAGAACTGTCTAGTTAATTGACTTGCTGAGAGTCACACAGTAGGAAAATGGATATGTAAAGTCAAACCTTGTACCCTTGACTCCAGGAGACTCCTTATTAGTAGCTGAGATCCTTAATCCCTTTTACTATCTGATTTTCATTAATTTCTTCACTTTCTGACATATCACTGAGGATTACAGTCATCCAATAATGCCAGTTAATAAACGTTCATACTTCTTAGTCTTTAGAAGAAAGTATGTCATGCAGCATTTGTTGTTTTGTTAATATGTTAGGTAAATTAGAGTTGTCAGTCACTTAGGGATCTGAACTGCTAACAAACTGCTTCCTGTAGTCAAAAGTGCCAGGTTTGAATCCTTGTCTCTCAAATTGCCTACTGTGTGACTGACCAAATCACTTAACTAGATAGTGCTCCTAAAAAGGGACATTTTTAATTTAACTGATTAACAAATAGATAAACTAAAATTTGTTTCTTTCCTTCCATTATTTTTGGCTTTGTTCAGAATTCTTTAACAAAGAAGCTGAGAGGTGTCTTTGCCTGTTCCTTGTAAAATGTGTGGCTTTCTGGGAAATTCTTGTGGATTTTAATTACTTGCCAAATAATGAAAGGCATGTGAGCTTTGGACTCTGTGACCTTCAGAAAATGCTTTCTAATGTAAAACTTGTTGTTTATAAGATAAATATTTAAAAACTGTTTCTGATTGTTTGTCTCTGATTCCTGATCTAAGAAGTTAAAAGGACAGATGGTATGTGGTTTGCACTGTATGGTTCTCATTTCTAGGTCACTACTCATGTACTTGTTTATTCATTTGATCACAAGCAAACATTTGAAGTGTACACAGTCATACAAGGGGGCTGCAACTGATGGCTTTGTCTGAATGGGTGTGTGTGTGTGTGTGTGTGTGTGTGTGTGTGTGTGTGTGTGTGTGTGTGTGTGTGTGTGTGTGTGTGTGTGTGTGTGTCTGTGTGTGTGTCTGTGTGTATGTCTGTGTGGCTGCATAAATACTTGGTTTCTGCATTCCATAGTAGTCATGGTATAAAGGAAGGAAGGAATCAGTTGTGGTAAATGGGAGCATCATCATATGCTCCATGTTATTTGGGTACAGTCCTTGGTTTACTTGTTTTGTTGACTGTTGTCAGTGTAAAAGGAAAATGCGTGTCCAGTGTGCTGTTCTCTGCTTTTAGCAAAAGTAGTGTCCATCACTGTCACTGCTACAGTAACTTTTTGGCTGTATGGGTTATTTTCTTCCTGGAATACAACAACAGGAGAGCTGTACAATTGTCTGGCTCCCTTCCATACCTACACTTTGACTGCTGATTGGCTTTCTGCTTGGACACAAATTAGTGGTTAGAGTGTAGAAAAATCACAGTACTTTCTTGCTGTCTTGAGAAGAAGGAGCTTTGAGACTTCATATGAGCAATATTCATCTCCGAGCTTCATTTCTGGCAGGTAAGTCCTCACAAGGGAACTCTTCCACACAGAAATTATTTCTTTTGTAAGAAAATATTACATTTTATTTTTTGACTAAAAGCAGTATTTCCCCTTTGTGAAACCCAGTATTTTTCACAGTATTTGATGTTTCTTGTCAGAAACTGCTATTTTAAGTTTATGGCTTAATGTTAAGTTGTCAATCTCACCTTCATTCTTGCTGGATGGGTTCGGAGTCGAACCTCGCCTCCGACTCGGCCACTACTAAAGCTCGAGAGCTAATTTTACCGGCTCAAGGCAACCCTATATCCCATGATGCTAGGTGGTAACTCCCTAGATCTCGTTTGCCGCTTTCGCTAGCGAGGTGCTCTTTCACCGGCTCCTAGTAAGTGTTAGATTTTGTTTCAAAATCGCTCTCTTCTACTTAGCCTTCCCACCCCTTTTTTCTTAGTATAGCTTAGTCTTACGGTTAAACTAAAATTTTTTCCGTCGGTGTTATTTTTTGTCCCCTTATCCCAATTATCCTTCCCTTTTACTAGGTTAGGCCTTAGGACCTGCTCCTTTCCTAGTCTTCTCACAGGGATTCTGTGCTGTGGGTGTGGTCTGTGTGTGTACCCCTATCCCTGTATCCCTGTCTGTTTGGATTTTGTGTGTGTGTGTGTGTGTGTGTGTGTGTGTGTGTGTGTGTGTGTGTGTGTGTGTGTGATGTTTGAATTTTTTTTTTTTTACTTCAACAGCATTATGTCGAAGGACACAAAGGTCTCAGGCTTCAAGAAGTGTGACTCGTGCTGTCAGAAGATGTCTCTGACAGACGGTCACACTTCTTGCGTTTACTGCCTGGGACCCCTGCACCTGCAGGACTCTTGTTCTGTGTGCCATGCGTTCAGTCCAAGAGTCCTGCAGGAGCGCAGGAATAAACTAATCTTAAGGGGCCTATTGAAGCACGAGGGTTCCCCGGCTAAGTCCTTGCCGGGGAAGCCCTCAAAGCCAACCAAACCATCGGCTCCAAGTTCTAAGCCTTCGGCTGGTGGCTCACCATCTGCCACTCCATCGGCTCCAGCTGGAGCTGATGTGTCGGCATCGCAGCTTCTTGCATCGGCTCCACTCGGAGCCGATACCTCTGAGGCTCAACTTTCACAGTCGGCTCCGGCTGGAGCCGACGCGTCTATG
Organism: Protopterus annectens; assembly: GCF_019279795.1. Lineage (NCBI taxonomy): Eukaryota > Metazoa > Chordata > Ceratodontiformes > Protopteridae > Protopterus > Protopterus annectens. Next base: position 1,323,215,615 of record NC_056731.1, on the reverse strand, counting down.
GCTCCATCGGCTCCACCCATCTCGATACCCTCTACTCGAAAGAGGTCCAGATCCCCATCGTTGGAATCCATCCATTCGGCTCTGAGGTCACCCTTGCTCTCGGAGTGGAGCCATCGGAGCCGTTCTTCTCGGTCGTCCAGGCTTTCCGACCATGACCTTGAGAGAGTGGTCAGTAGACTTTTAAAGTCTCAGGCACTGGCCCAAATGCTTCACAGCCCGTCTCATCAGACAGCGGCTATATCAGCTCCACCTACTATTCCTCCTTCGACTCTCCACCAGAGTTCGGAGCCAGAGCTCCTCAGAGCCATGACCGTTGCGGTGTCGGAGCCGATACCTCCCCCTTCGGCTCCATCGTCCTCTGCTCCGATCTCCTCCATGCTGCCTTCATTGGAGGGTTCCGGGTGCCTGAACTCTCTCGCTGGCTCCGAGGGGGCGAGTGGCATTGGACCCTTGTCTGACCCCATTCTCCCTCTCGGAGGGTCGGCGCTGGTGAGCTCGGCCCAGACATCGGCTTTGGAGCCGTCCCTGTCTTTGCGGCCCGGGGTTCCTAGTTCTTCGGAGCGGAAGCCCTTTGGCCTGCCTGATACAGGAGCCTTTGAAGTGATGAGGAGCATACTAGCCCCAGTGCTTGGTCAACGATCAGCTCCATCAGCTCCTCCCACTACAGTGCCTGCTGACGTCTATTCCCACTCTCTTGCTCCCGGACCCAGAGATCAAACGCCTCAGGTTTCCCCACTGGGAATTTCTTCCTCTTCTGAGGCTTCTCCTGACCCGTCAGGTGAACCTCCACGCAAGAGGACATGTAAGAGGAAGCATGTGGACTCCCCTGAGTCCATTACATCGGATACCGACTTGGATGAGTCGGAAGGATCCCCAAGGTCCCCCTCTGAGAATGTCTCTTTCTCAGACATTCTTGAAATCCTTAAACAGAGGGGGAACTGGTCTTCCCTTAATCCTTCCGAGGACGAGTCGGTTTACCTGGAAGCGTTTGGTTCTCGACCCTCCACCTCCTGGGTGTCTCCGCCCTTCGACCCCCTTATGAAAGTGGTGGCACGGAAGGCGTGGACGGCCCCTGATTCGGTGGAACCCACCCCACGGAGGCCTGCCAAATTTATAATAGCTCCATCTGATAAACAATTTTTAAGCAAAGGTGTCCCGGTTGATGCCATGGTGGTGGCTGTAGCCACCAAGAAGGAACTAGCCAATCCTTCAGTGCCTATCCATCCTCCTAACAAGGAATCTAGGACTATGGACAGGTACAGTAAGCGGATGTTTTCATCAGCGACCTTTGCCATGCGGTTGCTGAATTATTTGTGTCACTTCACCCGCCTTCAGAGAGATGTTCTCAAAGAGCTTGGTGAGGTTTTACAGGATTTGTCAGCTGCTGGGTCCCAGGACAAAATTAACTCACAGCTAGGAACCCTAAACTCCATTGTTATCTCCTCCATGCAGCTCATTTCCTATGCAGCCGATGGAGCGAGTAGGGCCGCAGGCACAGGTGTAGCCTTAAGGCGTCACACCTGGATGCGGCTTTGCAATTTCGCGGACCCCTTCAAGGCATCCTTCACTAACTCCCCTTTTGATGGTTCGGCGTTGTTCGGGCCTCAGGTGAAAGAGACCTTGACCAGATGCGAGCAAGATGGCAAAACTCTTTCTGCCGTAGGAGTCCGTTTCTCCACCCTTTCTAGACCATACCCTAAGGGTCAAAAGGGTGGAAAAATATTGTTCTGCAAATCTCAAGGAGTCACGCCTGACGCAAGAGGTCAGTTTTCCCCTAGAGGCAGAGGGGGTAACAACAACAGATGCCACCCAAGAGGCAGAGGGGGTCCGCAGAATCAGGGTAGCAGAGAGCCTCTCTCTGACAAACCCTTCCAGCATCCCTGAGGTGTTGCCTGACTGTCCACCTTCGGAGGCAGTCGGGGGAAGATTGTCACTGTACCCACAAGCCTGGCTCTCCCTTACTCAAGACAAATGGGTACAGTCGATCATATCCGAGGGCTACAAAATTCCCTTTATCCAAACCCCAATTCAGAGAAAGGGGCCCCTTCCAGATGTTCCACCCAGTCTAAGGGAACAAGCAGGACTGGAAATTTCAAAACTGCTAACAAAGAGAGCCATCCAACCAGTCCCAGCAGACCAACTAGGATCCGGAGTCTACTCAAAGTTCTTTTTGGTAACAAAAAAACAGGGGACTGGAGGCCAATATTGGATCTCAGCAAGCTAAACAAGTTTGTAAAAAAACAAAATTCTGGATGGTCACGCTACAGTCCATTCTACCTCATTTGAGCAAGGACAATTGGATGTGCTCAGTAGACCTTCAGGATGCGTACTATCACATAAAAATTCACAGGCGGTCCAGAAGGTTTCTCCACTTTCGGCTGGGGGCCAGTCATTTCCAATTCAGAGCCCTGCCCTTTGGTCTCACTGCAGCCCCCAGAGTGTTCACCAAATATATGGCAGCAGTTACGGCTCACCTGAGACGTCAAGGATTCCAGGTGTTTCCATATCTAGACGACTGACTCCTCACTGCCACCACAAGGCGTCAACTTCTTCAAGCCAGGGATTACACTATTCACATTTGCAAAGAGCTAGGAATTTCCGTAAATTTCAAAAAGTCTGCTTTGTCGCCTTGTCAGTCTATTACCTTTATAAGCGCCAACCTGGACACCGTGCAGCTCTCAGCAAGGCTCACACAGCAAAGGGTCTTAGATATTCAAAAGCATGTCCATCTCCTTCTTCAGATCAACAAAATTCAGGCCAGGTATGTTCTGAAAGTATTAGGTCTCATGGTGGCTGCCATCACACTCCTTCCTCTTGCCCGTTTTCACATGCTTCTCCTTCAGTGGATGCTTTTCGCCCAGTCGTCTTTCCAACAACTGCCTATGACTCACAAGATCATGATAACTCCAGCTTGCAAAAATCATCTGTCTTGGTGGATGGTGTCCCCTCAAGTCCTTCAAGGCAGACCCTTTATTCCCCCCTCCCCAGTCGCCACGGTCACATCGGACGCCTCCCTGATCGGGTGGGGGGGGCATTTTCAGGGCAGGACAGTCCATGGCACATGGCAACCCTTCGAATGCCACCTGCACATAAATGTCCTGGAGATGAGAGCAGTGCTTTTGACGTTGCAAGCCCTCCACGCCTCTCTTCCCCTGGGGACTATTGCAATCCAAATGGACAATATGTCCGTAGTGTGGTATATCAACAAGCAGGGCGGAACCAAGTCCTATCCCCTGTGTCGAGAAGCACTCAGACTTTGGCAATGGGCGATCTCTTCTCAGCGGTTTCTGATAGCAACACATATCCCCGGGAAGTCCAACATCATAGCAGACAGGTTGAGCAGAGCTATTCTCATGCCACACGAGTGGTCTCTCAAACAATCTGTGACAGAAGAGATTTTTCAGAAGTGGGGCCTTCCTTGCTGCAATCTTTTTGCTACACCTCAAAACAGCAAATGCCCCGACTTCCTCACCCTCTTCCCCCTTCCAGACCATCCCCCCAGAGACGCTCTAGTCCACGATTGGCCCCGGGGACTTCTTTATGCCTTTCCCCCCTTTGCGTTAATAACACAAGTTATTCAGAAAGCAACCGCCTTGAGAGCAAAGATAATTCTCATTGCTCCTTATTGGCCTCGACAGATATGGTTTCCGTTCCTGCATCGTTATCTCTTGGAGCAGCCTTGGCATCTGGATCCAGTGCCAGATCTTTTGACCCATCCGTCGGGGAAGTTGCACCAATCCCTCCATTCTCTCAACCTCACTGATTGGTTGCTCCTCTTCCATCCCTAGCCAGGCTTCCTATGATTTCAAATCCCCAGGATATTATAGTAGCTTCCCTTAAATTTTCCACTAGAAAGATCTATGCTAGTAAATGGCAGCGTTTTTCCTTCTGGGCAAAGGCTAGAAATATAGATCCTTTCACTGCCCCTATTCACTCGGTCTTGGATTTCCTAGCTGAAATTTTTCATTCAGGTTCTTCTTCCACAGTGAAAGTTCAGCTGGCAGCCATTTCAAATTTTCACATAGGCCTGTCGGATGGCAACATCATGTCCCATAGGCTGTGCAGAGCGTTCCTTAGAGGTATTTTTTTACTCAAGCCCCCCATCACAGATCCTCGGCCACAGTGGGATCTAAACTTAGTTTTATCATCTTTGATTCTACCTCCCTTTGAACCTGCAGCTTCCTGCTCACTGAAATTACTTTCCTGGAAAACACTCTTCCTAGTCGCTATTACATCAGCTAGGAGAGTATCTGAACTTCATGCCCTATGCATTTGTTTTCCTTATTTAGTTTTTCACAAAGACAGAGTTTCTCTAAGAACTAACCCCTCTTTTGTACCCAAGGTGGCTTCGCAGACAAATTTAAATCAATCAATTGACCTCCCAGTTTTCTTCCCAAATTATTCAAACAGGGCGGAGCAAAAACTACATTGTCTGGATGTTCATCGCCAGCTCAGATACTATTTGGACAGAACTAAACAAACCAGGAAATCTGATCAACTCTTCTTATCTTATGCAGAGAATAAGAAAGGCCTTCCAGTATCTAAGGTAACCCTGTCTAGGTGGCTGTCTTCTGTGATCACTTGTATTTATCATCTCAGAGGTAAACAATTGTCTTCTAAGCCAAGAGCCCATTCAACCAGAGCACTAGCTACATCAACAGCCTTTCAAGCTAGACTGCCGATAGACACTATTTGTGTGGCAGCCACATGGGCCTCTCCTCATACCTTTGTCTCGCATTACAAATTGGACATGGCCTCCAGAAACAGGGAAAATTTTAGTTCCACCGTTCTCAAGAGTCTGTTCCAATGAGCCACCCAGGATGAAGGTGCTAGGGACGCGGTCCCATCCAGCAAGAATGAAGGCGAGATTGACAACTTAACATTCCGAAGTTATGTACCTACCATAATGTTCTATGTTAGTTGTCTTCTCTCGCCTCCTTTCTTGTGTCCCACCCACCACCCCCCTAGCCTGGACAGACCGATAAGATCTTCCCTTCTTTGAAGTGTCCTTATATTCCTTTTTCACCATCTAGGTGGTCCTAGGGTAGCTAGCGTAGATAGCGACCTTTGGGGGTTTATCTTCCTTCCTCCTCCTTTCCAGTTGGAGGACTATTTGGCCTATGCTGGGTTTTCAGCTTCCAAACGAGATCTGGGGAGTTACTGCCTAGCATCATGGGATATAGGGTTGCCTCGAGCCGGTAAAATTAGCTCTCGAGCTTTAGTAGTGGCCGAGTTGGAGCCGAGGTTCAGCTCCGAACCCATCCAGCAAGAAAGAAGGCGAGAGAAGACAACTAACATGGAACATTATGGTAGGTACATAACTTCTCATTTTTGAACTTTGAGAGTGATTTTTGTGATAAATGTGTTTATGAGAATGTTTAATTGTTTGCATAAGTTTAAGCTTCTAGAAATGCTTCAGCAGGGCAAAAAAACATTTACAAATGTTTTTAATGTTTGTGTACACTTTGTGACAACTTACCCAATATATTTTCTGTCAGTGTGCTTTGGGTTAGAGTGCTTAATTTCTAGTAAAATTCTTTGCCTTCTAAAAAAAATATATATATATATATTGTTTGCATTCTGTTTATGCTTTTACATTGAAAAAATGAATATGTTGGAAACTGTGAGTGCTGTTGTGAACACTTCTGACAACTTATCTTCCAAATGACTCATTCCAGTAATGCTTAGCGGAATTCAGACTTTTTCCTCATCTTCAGCATGTGTATTTACTCTGGTCTTGTTGACTCTTCTCCTGCAGTTCTCCCACTGTACCTAAAACCAAAAAAGGAACACAATAAAGAGCTCTGGCCACAGTGCCATAGTCATTGGTGATTGATCCAGTAGTGCCTAACCATTGCTCCTCAGTGTTCTTTCTTGCTTCGTTGGGTTCCTCTGATGTAGTCTCATCAGTCACCATGGACTGGGGATCAGCTATGTCCTGTTCAGCTGTTCCAGTGTCTGACTTGAGCATGGGAAAAACATCTTGTTTATGTCTGGGAGACATGCTTCTCAGGGTAGCTTGGGAAAAAGACCTCTTAACAGGGTAGAAGTGCAATCTCCTAGTCTAGCTTCTTTCAGAGTGACACTTGCAAAGACAAAAAAAAAAAAAAAAAAAGGTTAGACATTATTCATTTGAAGACATGGTGTCTGCAAAGATGATTTTCTTACCTTTGCCAGACTGTTATTACAGACTATGAATCCTGGTGCTCAGAAATCCTTACCAGAGGGGGACATTTCACAAGAGGATTCTGACATAGAAAGAGACAGGGCTTCATTTCCTACTGATTACCAAGACCAAATCTTTTATTGTGAGGAAATTTCGTCCTCTCTATCTCCATTAGAGGAAGTTTCCTTTACATGGACTATTGCTAGGATGAGTTGTTTTTGTGGGAACAAGTGGACATTCCCCCTGACCTGAGGAAATATTTGGATGTGTTACAAGTGAATATATCTTCTTCTATGCCCACTCTTCCAATTTTGCCAGTTTTGGAGGACGTGTTTAATGCTGCCTGTAATACTCCAGATTATCAACCTTAAGTCTCCTATTAGGGAGGTAGACTTCATAAAGTACCTCAAACTAAGACTTTTTTGTTTTCTCATCTTAGATCAGAACCACTTGCCATTTCACATTCTTTACCAACTAGAAACAGATGATCTGATGTTGTTTATTTTATTCTATCCTCAACCCTCAACTGTTGGATTCAGATCTGATCCTTGGATCTGACTCAGTGTTACTTTAGCTCATGGCCACCATAAAGCTCTCGAGCTCCTCTCTTACCCATAATACACCAACCACTAACATACCTAAGAACTCGTTTGTTGGTTACATGACTAAGATGTGGTTACCTTCAGCTATCAAGCGAATTTTGAAATGATACGTTTTTTCAACTTTAACTTCTTAAATACTATATATATATATATATATATATATATATATATATATATATATATACATATATATACATATATATATATCCTCCCTTTTTCTTCTTACACTAGGTGTAATCTCCTTTACCATTGTTGGTACTTATTCTCATTTTTCATAATTCTACACATTTTAGTGTATTCTTAATACCATTGTGGGTATTTCTTACTTTGTATTCTCCTTTACTATCTATAAAATCTAACATATTAAAAAAAAGAAGAAGAGTGATTTTCTTCTCTTTTTCTGTATTTCTACATAGTCAAGATGTCAGAAAAGACCCTTCAGGGTTCAAAAAGTGTCAAAAGTGTGGGCACAAGTTGCCTTTATGAGGTGCACATTCTTTATGTATTTATTGTGTGGGGCCAGATCACCTTAAAGTTGAATGCAGTATATGTCAAAACTTTAATCTGCTGGCCATTCCTGACCATAAGAATAAGCTTATATTGAAAGGGTTACTCCCAACACCTTTCTCTGAAGCTATTGCTGGAGTTCAACCCTCCAAGTCTAAAACTAAGGAGACTTTCATCAAATCTCCTAAACCATCAGGTTCGTCGACTCCTTCATCTTTGGAGCTGCCTATGAAAAGCAAGATCTGAAGAGCTCCTGTACAGTTTCAGTGCTAGATCTGCCAACTTCCTCTTCGGATATGAGCACTTTGGATCTGACACCCTTACCTAGGACTAGGTACTCTCCCACTAATAATCCAGTACCTTCCAGAGTTCCCTCTCATTTTCTGGAAATCCGACATTCCAACTCCCCATCCTTGGCTTCCTCTCAGTCTTCCAGAAGTCTAACCAAAGCTGATGTGGACAGGGTGATGAGGAGTTTTCTCTTGGCACAGATTCAAATGGGAGTTCTCTCAGGAAGTCAGTCTTTCTACCACTCCACCAATTACAGATTCTTCTCTGAACTGACCAGAAGCCTGACTTCTCGGTTCCATTGTGTTCCTTCTCCCTGTAGTGTTTTGCCTTTGAGGTAGTGTAGATACTGTTCTGTACTACAGCAGAACGGATGGATCCCACCCCCACCGGATCTTTCTTCTGGATCCCAGATGTCTCTGCACTTTGAGCCACACCTTTCTGTGCCACAGGGGACAGCCTGCTCAAAGTCTGCAGGCCACCCAGCAGGGTTTTAAAATCTCTTCCAATAATTCACCACAGCATTCAACCAAGGAAGTCCATAGGAAAAGGAAGTGCAAGAGGAGGCACTTGGACTCCCCTCTGGAGTCAGTTACTGATGGTACTGATTTTGATGAAGGAGAGGGTTCCCCAAAATCACCTCCTAAAGACATCTCATTGGAGACATTCTTGAGATTCTTAAGCAGAGAGGTGGTTGGATAACCTTTCTCCAGATGAGTCAGTATTCCTGGAAGCCTTTGGAGCTGGCCCCTCTACCTCCTGAGTTACTGAGCCCACTGCTGAGCTCATTGACTTGATCTGTAGGCTGATGTACCAAAATTTCAGCTTGATTGATTTTGTAAGCTTTGGAATCAATGTCAGCAGACATAATCTTCCTCTAGCAAGATTTCATACGAGAATTCTTCAATAGATGCTGGCAACACAGTGCAATTCTTTGTCAATGCATGTCAGCAAAAATAAGAATCACTCAGGCATGCAAGAGATACCATTGGTGGTGGATTCGATCAGATCAGGTTCTAAAAGGATGTCTTTTCATCCTCCCTCAGTCCAAGGCTATAATCACCACAGATGTTTCCCAGATTGGGTGGGGGGCACTTCCTGGGGAAACAGTCCAAGGCACTTTGTCCCCCACAGAGGCCGACACGCATATAAATGTCCTAGAAATGAGAACAGTGCTTTTAGCATTGGATGCATTTCAAGACTTTCTCCCTTTTGGAACAGTTGCTATTCAGGCTGATAATATGCCAGTGGTTTGGTACATCAACAAACAAGGAGGAACCAGGTCTTACCCCTTGTGTCAAGAACCCCGTAGAGTGCAGCAGTAGGCAAATTAATAAAACTGGTTTCCGATAGCAACGCACATTCCGGGGAAGTCCATTGTGATAGACAAATTGAGCAAGTCCATTTTACTACCTCATGATTGGACTCTCATGGTCTATATTATGTAGGAACCATGTCATTCATGTCGTTCTGGTGTACATTGCCTATTGCATCATTTGTTTTAAATTTTACATAGGCAAAACAAATCATAGGTTAAGGAAGAGAATTAGGGATCATGACTACTGTACAAGGAAGAAGCAGGAGTACAGTGCCATAGCAAAACATATATTGGCTGAAAATGGGAGCCACCAATTTAAATTTCAAGTTTTGCAACTTATACAGGATAGTCCAAGAATAGGGGATATAATCAACAGAACTGAAACTTATGAGTTGTAATGGATCTTATGCTTGGGAGCACACAGGGGTTCTGGACTGAATGACATGTTTCCTTTGAAAACAATACTAAAGGGAAGGAGAATTAAATGAGTCATTCTGTACAGATAGGATACACTATATGGGTTATACATATAAAAATATGTGCTTATTATGACATTTAGATGTAGTGTTTTATGTTATGTAATATAATACAACAGCTTATTAATAGTTTTTAATGTATGAAGTTCTTATAATATGATCTCCTGATGTTTTAGCTGTTGTTTCTTTAAACCTTAATTGTTTTTTTGGTTTTTAAAAATTGGAGGGAAATATGTGAAACATGACTGGTTTTCTTATAAGCTTTTGATGTATTTATATGAGAGGTTAATATGTTTGTTTTTATGCGTCTGAGGAAGTAACTAATGTTATGAAAGTGCTTACGCCTATTAAACGTTTTACATTCTGAGTGGAGTCGTTTGATTATTATTGGTTGCTGTAGCTGCCTTCTACTTGGTTTGTTGTGATTTTGTTGAAGATCTGAGCTATGTTAGGGGTTGGTGCATTATGGGTAAGGGAGGAGCTCAAGAGCATTTGGGGGGCTTCGTGCTAAAGTAACGACTGAGTTGGAGCCAAGGATTAGATCTGAACTCAACAGTTGAGGAAGAATGAAAATGTAAAACAGAGACTGAATGTTATGGTAAGTACATAACTTTTTTTTTGTCAATACAAACTGTTCGGTAGTGGGTAAGGAAGGCAAGTTATTGGACAGATTTGATGAAAGAAATTTTTCTTCTTCTGCTTTAGCATTTAGAATTCTTAACTACCAGGCACATATGTGGAAGTGTATTCTGAGTTGTACAGACAGTTTGAGAGAATACTCTGCCACTCTTCAGTCAGAAGGTAGCTGTTTTCTGAATCCTGTTAATTCTAATTTTTCACAAATATCTAAACATGCTTTGAAGCATATGTTTGGTTGTGCAGGTACTATGTCTAGGGCCACTGCTACTGCTACAGTTTTGAGGAGATATGCCTGGGTATGTAATAAAAAGTTTGCTGATAAAGTAAAGTCTAAAGTTTTAATTTCCACTACAGATGGCCCTCATACTGTGTAGGTCCTCAAACAACTTGATGAAGGAGGAAAATTAATTCAGAGACTGTCTAAGATTTTTCAAGTTCCCCATTACAAATCTCCTAAATCCTCTACTTCTTTTAAGAAGCAAAACAAACAATCCCTGCCACCTGCAGGCACACAGGGAGGGAAAAAAAAAGAAAAAAAAGATGGCAGGAGAGGAATAACAAAGATCCTTTCAAAAATGGGACAGCATAATAATTCAAGATGACTATGCCAGCTTTTTGTTTGCCACCCTGTCCTGCTCCTATCTCTCCAAATCTGTCCCAGAAATTTCCTCTATACATTACCCTTTGACAAAAGATTGTATGTAACCCTTGGGTTATAAAAGTGGTTCAGCAAGGATACAGGTGGCACTGGATACAAATTCCTCCTTTAAGAGGAATACCTCCCTATCCTCTGAACTAAACAGAGTTTTTTCCATAAAGTTGTCATAGAACCAGTGCCTTTAGATCAAAGGGACTAAAGCTTCTATTCCAAAAAGTTTCTTTTCCAAAGAAAGAGCTTTCATTGAAACCAGTTCTAGATCTTTCCTTTCTCACTCTGTAAGTGAAAGTATCAGCATTCAAAATGCTACCCCTTCAGAGTCTGCTATGTGTCATCCCTTCTGTGAGTGCCATGGTGACATTAGATTTAAAGTGATTATCATGATATTCCCATAGCAACAGGCTTCACGAAATTTCTCAAATTCTCTGTGTCTGGGTCATAGTACCAGTTCTCTGTATTATCCTTTGGATTATTTACAGCTACAAGGGTGTTTACATAGTGTCTAGCTACAGTTATAGCTCATTGGAGACTGCACAGCATTCACATATTTCCTTATTTAGACGACTTACTTATCTTTGCAGAATCTTCCCTCAGATGTCAAGAGTCCTTAACAGGGCTTCCATATCTTCTTACCAGTCTGGGGTTCCAGTCAGATAAATGTACAAAAATCATCCTTGACTGCATCAAACAGGATTGTGTTTCTGGGATGCCTTATAGACACTTCTCAGCAACAAGCTTTTTTCACAGGAGGAGGTAAATTTCTATCTGGAAACTTTCTTGAATTTCTCCAGTCAGTCTCAAACTTTTGCAGAAGAATATCTCAGTATTCTAGGGTTCATGGCTTCTATGATTCTTATGATTCCTCTTGCCAGATTACATATGAGAAAATTTTGTTTTATAAAAAAAAAAAAACACTCTGACCCATCATTTTTATCCTCTGTAATTTCATATTTCACTCTGGGGCTTTATCAAAAAGGAACTGCACTGATGTGTTAGCAAATGTCTCCAAATCCAGTTCTCCCCTTTTCTCCACAGATACCAAGTCAGCCTTTAGCTACAGACACTTCATATGTTGCTTGTGGAGTAGTTTCTATGAGGTTAAAGGCCTTTGGAACTCCTTAGAAAGTCCAAAGCATATAAATGTTAAAGAGATGTTGGCTGTGATCCATGCCTTAATGTCTCTTCTTCATCTGTGGTCCCTGGATGCTCTTAAAGTATTACAGACAACACAGTGATCTGGTACATAAATGGGGGGAACAGCAGGTTATATCCTGTGTGCAGGCTGGCTATTATGACTTATGAGATAACTCTGCAGCACTCCTTAAGCTGAATATGACCAAGACAGGCCCCTCATGAATAGAAATTGAATTAGAAGGCCTTCTTTGAATTGATCCAGTTGTAGTGAACACTTTAAATAGATCGGTGTGCCTCCTTTCAAAACAGACAACTGATCAAATTCTGCACCAGGATGTATTGCAAACAAGCCTGGAAAACAAATGCATTTTCATTCCCTTGGATGGGAGCATTCCTTTATGCATTTCTGCTCTTTCCACTGATATCCAGGGTAATTCTGCAGATTCATAAAGACTCTCCAAAAATCACTATGGTGATTCAATTTCAGCCCAGACAACAGTGGTTCTCCCTTCTTATGTGGTTGGCCATGGGTAATTACTTCAAGCTTCTTCACAGACTGCTACTAACCACACAAGACAGGGGAAGTTTGATACATCCGAATCTCAAACCACTTTATTTAACTGCCTGGATGATTCAATTCTGATAACTTTTAGATACCTCTTTCATGAGGACTTGCATCAGGTACTTAAGGAGACAGAAAACTGCTGCTAAGAAATCTTAATTTGGCAAGGTGAAAAAATTTTCTAGTTGGTGCCTAGCTAATAACTAGGGCCTTATCAGGTATTATTATTCTACTGGTTCTCACATAATTATTTGAGTTACTTTCCTCTGGCCTTTCTTGCTCTTCTATCAGAATACATCTTGTGACCATTTCAGCATGTCTGCCTCTGGAGTCTGTCTTTTCTTCTCTGTTTTTGGTGAAATACTTTATAAAGGGAGTTTTAAATCTTGGCCCACATAGAAAACAGATGGCCCCTTCCTAGGATCTTAGCTTGGTGCCAGAAAAAGTAAGTATGTCTCCCTTTGAGCCAGTTTATCCAGTAAACTTATAGTTTATTACATGGAAGACTGTTCCTTTTTGTATAACATCAGCAATGAGTAAGTTGCAAGCTCTCAGTGTGAGTGAAACCTATCTGGTCTTCCACAGAGATAGGGTCACATTAAGAACAAGTCCCTCAATGGTGCTCAAAGGTGTCTCAGAGTTTACTCTAAATCAAGCCATCAGTCTCATATTGTTCTATCCAGATCCTCAGAACAAGAGAGAAAGGATTCTACATACTATGGACATTCATTGGCAGCTCAGGTACTATCCTGACAGAACTAAGTCCTTTAGGATCAGCTGTTTATTTCTTATGAAGGAACAAAGAGGGGACAACCCATGTGTAAATACACTATTTCAAGGTTATTGTCCTTAGGTATTGCTTTTTGTTATACCCACCATACTAAATCTTTCCAGGCTGTATTACAAACTGAATTCCTTTTCCAGGTCCATGACTGGCTTTGCCAGGACCATTCACCTGGGACTCCCTAATTTATATCCTTCTTCCTTCCCCCATGTGGGCTTTGGTAAACAACCCATATAGCCAAAAGGCTACTGCAGCAGTGATGATGAAGAACATAATACAGCTGTGTAAGTTGCACTTATCATAACAATGGATGTTCGAATTCCTTACTGCTATAGTAAGTGCACCCACTCACCATCCCCCTACTTCTGTATATAGATTGTTGCTGAGTTGTAAAGTTTGTGTTTACTGTTATTTCTTTTCAAGGTTCAGGATGAGTAAGATCTTTCTCTCCTTATGGGCAAGAAAGTCATGAAGTTTTCTACACTCTAACTGCCGAGTTTCTTCCAAGGAGCGAGGCAATCAACAGTCATAGTGTAGGTTAGGGAAGGAGCCAGAGCTTTATGAAGTTGGCTGGTTGTTTTATCCTAGTCAGGATACAGTCCATATAGGCAAAATAGTACTGAAGCAGGGAGGAATTCAAACATCTAGATGTTATGTGATCCTATCTCGCCTACATTCTGTACTGATGGGCTCGACTCGGCACGCTTATGCTATAGAGCGAGGCCTCTTATTGGCTGAGCTATCTTTATCCCAGGATGCACCACCACTGATTCCCCAGATCTCATTTGCCGCTTACAAAGCTTAGACATGGTCTCAACTTGACTGGGCTAAGTACTATTTATTTAGGCTTTTTCCTGTCAGAAATTTGCTTGATTTAAACCCAAAAGCTGTTTTAACAGCTATTGTTGTACGAACGTGTATTGGTAGTTTTGGTAGAGGATTTCGTGTTTTTTCCTGTCAGGGAAGGTTTCCCGTTTAACTTAGAGGGGCCTTCCCCTGTTGTTTCTACTACCTTGGTTTTGTGTGTGGGTCAAGTACCCGTTTAAGTTAGAGGGTCTTGACCCTCTCTATCTATCTTCTTCTATAGAAAATTGTTTCTTACTGTATTTTAAAAAAAAAATAAATAAATAAATATATTTTATTTTTTAACTTTAAAATATTAAAGTAGGGATTTTGTTACTTGCTGTAACCCTTCTTTTTCGATTGTTGTAGACAACTGTGTTTGACTTGGGCTATGTCTAAAGAACACAAACCCTCCGGGTTTAAGAAATGCACGATGTGTGGTTTCAAAATGTCCATAACGGACGACCACTCCTCGTGCGTCTATTGCTTAGGTGCCAAGCACCTACAAGAGTCGTGTAGTGTGTGCCACGCTTTCTCATCAAGAGTCCTCCAGGAGAGGAAGAACAAATTAATCCTCAAGGGGTTAATCAAGCCATCCTTCGAGGAGGCTTTATCTTCCTCTCCTTCTTCCAAAAAGAAGAAAGCGTCGGCTCCGACCAGTCAGTCGGAACCGACTGCTAAAAGATCTAAGCAGACTTCTCCATCGGCTCCACGGACTTCGGAGCCGAGGGCGGAACGGTCTGCCTCGATGCCTCCAGCCTCGACCCCTCTGGTTTCGGAGCCGAGGACTGGAGCATCGAGAGGCGGGTCACCCTCATCGGCTCCACTGATATTGGAGCCGATAAGGGTTACCGGCTCAGACTCTTCCCTCGGGCCGAAGTCCTTATCGGCACCGAGGGAAATTACCTTGAGATCTCCCTCGGAGCCGATAGTGGTAGAGTCCATTCGGAGCCGGTCCCAGAGCCCTTCGGAGCCGATGGAGAAATCGGTTCGGGCCCAATCGGTATCCTCTAGATCATCCAAGATGTCTGATTCGGACATCGACAGGGTGCTCCTTAGACTCTTCCAGTCTCCGGTGTTCCAAAAGCTAGTTTCGGCTCCAGCCCATTCGGCTTCGGAGCCGATGGTCCACTCCCCTACTGTGGTTCCTCCTCCAACAGCTTCGGCACCATTGGAGCCGGCACTGATGGAACCGGTGGAGGTTTTAGGGTCGGGCCCGACCCTTGCTCCAACTCCGGCTCTTGGGTCGGAGTTCAGTACACAGACTTCCTCCTTCGGCCCTGGGGGGGAGGCTTCGGGATTGATGCTCTCGGTCCCAAGTCTCCCTCTTGGTGCGTCGGCGGCGGGAGTGCCATCCACTGTCATGGCCACGGAGGTGGGACCCTCCCAGGATTCTGGTGGTCCCGCCTTCAGGGCTATGAGGAGTGCATTAGCCAAATCTTCCTTGGCTACCTCCATGGTTTCCCCAGCGCCATCCCTGCATACGGAGACTGGGTCTTTGGCAGTCCCCCTGTCCTTAGACAGCGGAGCCCCTGGGCCTCAGGTTACCCCCGCTGGGGTTTCTCCCCCTCCTGGAGGTCCTTCTGAAGCCTCTTTGGAAGAATCCCCCAGGAAGAGATCGTGCAAGAGGAAGCACGTTGACTCCCCTGATGAGTCTCTGACATCAGACACTGATCTCGATGATGCAGAGGGGTCCCCAAAGTCATCCTCGGATGATGTCTCATTTGCGGACATCCTGGAAGCCCTAAAACAACGAGGCGGCTGGCAGTCCAAACCTCCCTCTGCTGATGAGTCAGTGTTCCTGAAGGCCTTCGGGGCTCAGCCCTCCGCCTCCTGGGTGTCTCCGCCCTTCGATGAGCTCTTGGATTTGATCTCTCGAAGGGCGTGGGAACACCCAGACTCTGTGGAACCGGTGCCTGCTCGTCCGAATAAGTTCCTCTCGGCACCCCCTGATAAAGAATTTCTAACTAAAGTTGTGGCTGTAGATGCTTTGGTGGTGGCATCTGCTACCCAGCAAGATGTAGCAGAGGCTTCGACGTCTGTCCATCCTCCTAATAAGGAGTCTAGGAGCATGGATCGGTACGGCAAGCGCACCCTCAGTTCAGCGGCCTTTACATTGAGGTCCTTGAACTACCTTACGCACTTTACCAGATTTCAGAGGGATCTGATTAAAGAGTTATCCGATACCCTCTTGGGTAACCTGCCTGAGGAGCTGACCCAGACGGTTGGCTCTCAGCTGGCTACAATGTCGTCCATCTCGAACTCGTCCATGAGGCTCATTTCTTATGCGGCCGAAGGGGCGAGTAGAGCGGCGGGTACAGGCATTGCTCTATGGAGACAAGCCTGGCTCCGCCTGTGTCATTTCGCGGAGGCCTTCAAGTCTTCCTTTGCCGACGCCCCCTTTGATGGGTCCTCCCTGTTTGGACCCAAGGTAAAGGACACACTAACCCGCTGTGAACAGGAAGGTAAGACTCTGACTGCCGTAGGGGCACGATTTTCCACTCCCTTTCGGCCTTATCCCAAGGCTAAAAGAGGAGGGAAGATGTGGTTCCGTAGATCTCAGAAGCCTTACCCCTCTCAGCAGGAGGATTCCCCTTCCATAGGCAGAGGAGGGGGAAATTCTTCCGGAAGACGCCGTCCCAGAGGCAGCAGAGGCCCTCGCAACACTGGAGACCGCGAGTCCTTTCGTGGCTCTTCAGCCTTTCATAGTCCCTGAGGGATTGCCTGGCTGTGCTGCTCCAGAGCCAGTCGGGGGTCATTTCTCGAAGCACCTAAAAGCCTAGGAAGGTATCACTCAGGACCGATGGGTGCTTCAAATTATCGCCGGAGGTTACTCCATCCCATTCTCTCATCCCCCCTTTCAGTCCAAAAAAATCCCGGACCCGCCACCCAGTCAGCGGGATACTGCAGCCTCAGAAGCTTTAAAGCTGCTGCAAAAAGGAGTCATCCAACCGGTCCCCGTAGACCAGATCGGATTAGGGACTTACTCAAGATTCTTTTTGGTGCCAAAAAAGACCAGGGACTTGAGGCCCATTTTGGACCTCAGCATCCTAAACCGTTCAGTCAAAAAGTCCAAGTTCCGGATGGTCACCCTACAAACCATTCTCCCATTGCTGGAGAAGGGTGTTTGGATGTGCTCCATAGATCTCAAGGACGCTTATTACCATATCATGGTACATCAAGCGTCCAGGAGACATCTGCGCTTCAGCCTAGGAGGCAGTCATTTTCAGTTCCGCGCGCTGCCCTTTGGTCTCACCACAGCCCCCAGGGTGTTCACCAAGTGCTTGGCAGTCGTGACTGCTCACCTGAGAAGTCTAGGATTCCAGGTGTTTCCGTATCTAGACGACTGGCTCCTAACTGCCACCTCCAAGCATCTACTACTGCGGAGCCTACAAGCCACTGTATCACTGGGCAACTCCCTTGGAATCACCTTCAATTGGCCAAAGTCTGTGTTGCTGCCATCTCAATGAATAAGATTCATAGGGGTAGAGATAGACTCAAACCAAATGCGGGTCTATCTACCTACAGACAGAATTCAAACCATACAGACTCAAGTTCGAGCCTTACTTCCCAGGTCCAAAGCCCCAGCCAGAATGGTCCTGCAGCTATTGGGATCTATGTCCGCCACGGTTCTTCTAGTCCCCTTGGCAAGGCTGCACATGAGAATTCTCCAGTGGCTTCTTTCAGCTCAGTGGTCCTTTCAGGAACTCCCTCTCAGTCACCTCATATGGATCACGGAAAAATGCAAACGGGGCCTTCGCTGGTGGCTAGTGCCCTCCAATCTGGATCAGGGACGACCCTTTGTTCTACCTCCTCCGGCGGCCACTTTGACCACTGACGCCTCCCAGATGGGGTGGGGGGGGCATTCCCTGGGCAGGTCAGTCCAAGGCAAATGGCACCCGGAAGAGACTTTACTTCATATCAACATCTTAGAAATGAGGGCAGTACTTCTGTCTCTTCAAGCCCTTCACGATTAGCTCCCTCATGGCGTAATTGCTGTTCACTCAGACAACATGTCAGTTGTCTGGTACCTGAACAAACAGGGAGGGACCAGATCCTACCCTCTTTGCAGAGAAGCCATGAGAGTTTGGGAATGGGCAGTCTCGACCAAACGCTTCCTAGTGGCTACTCACATACCGGGCAAGTCCAATGTGATAGCCGACAGATTGAGCAGAACCATCCTCTCTCCCCACGAATGGTCTCTGAATATGACAGTGGCAAGTCAGATTTTCAACAAATGGGGAGTTCCGTGTTGCGACCTATTCGCGACTGCTCTGAATGCGAAGTGCAAAGAATTCTTCTCCCTAAACCCGACTCCGGGGGAGAGCCCCATGGACGCGCTAGTCTGTCCTTGGCCCACCGGCTTGCTTTATGCCTTCCCTCCAGTTCCTCTCCTTCCCAGGGTGATTCAAAAGGCATCTCTCTTGGGGAGCAAAATGATCTTAATTGCTCCTTACTGGCCCCGTCAAGTATGGTTTCCTTATCTTCGGAATATGCTCTGGAAGGTCCATGGTTCCTGGATCAGATCCCAGACCTACTGGTTCATCAGTCGGGACTATTCCACCAGTCCCTACACACCTTAAAATTGACGGCTTGGCTCCTCCTCTTCCGACTATAGTTAGGAGTCATACATTGGATCCAGATGTTGTACACATTTTGTCTTCGGCTCATAAATCTGCTACAAAGAAACTGTATTCTAGCAAATGGAAAAGATTTGCTATTTGGGCTCAACTCCGGGGCCTGGACCCCATTTCTATTCCCGTGGTAGAAGTACTAAAATTTTTAACTTCTCTTTTCAATCAAGGCTCTTCAGTTTCTACCATCAAGGTACAATTGGCAGCAATTTCTAATTTTCACCAATCGATAGACCCACCTTTAATGAGCAACAGATTGTGTAAGACCTTCTTGAAAGGTGCTGCTCTACTAAGACCTCCGATTTCTCATCCTGCACCTCCATGGGATCTCGATATAGTGTTACGTGCCTTGACTTCTTTCCCCTTTGAACCGGCAGCTACATGTGATCTAAAGTTTCTATCATGGAAGACAGCTGGTGGCTATTACGTCTGCCAGAAGAGTTTCAGAGCTTCAAGCTTTGTCAGTAAAACCCCCGTACTTAGTTTTTCACAAGGACAGAGTATCCCTCAGGCCAAATCCTTCCTTTGTCCCTAAAGTTTGTTCTAGTTTCTGCTTACAACAATCGTTAGAGCTTCCAGTTTTTTTCCCAAAATACTCTAACAAAGCGGAGTTCATATTCCACACACTAGATGTCCACAGGCAGTTACGTTTTTATTTAGACAGGACCAAACAATCAAGGAAAACAGATCAGTTGTTTGTATCCTTTGCAGACAATAAATTGGGCAAAGCTGTCACAAAGGTCACTATTGCCAAATGGATCAGGGACTGTATTACTCAAGCTTATTTTTATTCTAACAAAGAGCTTACCACCTCAGTCAAAGCTCATTCTACAAGGGCTATGGCTACTTCTATAGCATTTCATTCTAAGCTTGCTATTAGTGACATTTGTGCTGCGGCTACATGGTCTTTCCCGCACACCTTTATTTCCCACTACAAATTGGACGTGGCATCTAGAGGACGAGCTTCATTTGGTTCCACAGTGCTCAGGAGTGTTTTCCAATGAGCCACCCGTGATTTAGGTGCTAGGGACGCTGTCCGATCAGTACAGAATGTAGGCGAGATAGGATCACATAACATCTTTTAGTTATGTACTCACCATAACTTTAGATGTTTGGGATCCATCTCGCCTACATTCCTAATAACCCACCCTCCTTCCCCCTTCCTTGGAGATCAGAGGATATCAGAAGGTCCGAATCCTGTTGTTTCATCTTGAAACATCTAACAATGTTATATGAACAAGTTGTGCATGTGTGCATGAATGCGGACAAACAAGATCTGGGGAATCAGTGGTGGTGCATCCTGGGATAAAGATAGCTCAGCCAATAAGAGGCCTCGCTCTATAGCATAAGCGTGCCGAGTCGGAGCCAAGGGATCGGCTCCGAGCCCATCAGTACAGAATGTAGGCGAGATGGATCCCAAACATCTAAAGTTATGGTGAGTACATAACTAAAAGTTATGGTAAGTGCAAGTTACACAACTGTACTTTATACATTTGTCTTTTGAGTCTCTGTAACATATAGCTGCTGATTAGTGCTTTACTATATGCTATTTGACAAAATTGTTATTTTTGTCTTGTAGTTTAAAGGGTCACCAGAAGCATTTTCATTAAATGTGAGTTTCAAGGGAAAACAAGTTTGCTGCTGCTCATGCTAAGCCTGTTTTCAGTGTGAGGGTTTTTTAGCAAATGGTTGCTAGTGTTTTGTGTTTTTGCTGTAAAATTTGAAAGAAAGGCATTTAATTAAATCCAGATCTATGGTCATTCTAAGAGTAAAGTAGCAAATAGTATGTATACTGCCAGGTGTGAAAATATTTTTATGGTAACTGGGGAAAGAGAGTCAAGTAATGGGATATTGGTATGGCTGGGGAGGAGGTAGGACCATCCTGCCTAGGGCCCCATTTGACCATGATTCAGCTCTGTAGTCAGATATTTAAAAATGGGAAAATTGTTAAATACTCGTTTATACAGGCATATTTATAAAGAGGCATAAACGCAGATGAGAAACTATGCTGAACTTGCATTCTAATGTAGACAGGGAGTTACAGCAAAGAGTGAGCATTTATACTGGTATTATGTAATGCAGATATAGTTTCATAGATATAATAGAAAGGCTTAGTATGACTTATTGTTTAAGTATACACAACATTAGTTAACTTGTAGTTTTATTATCAGTGTTGTTTGTGATTTAAGAGCTCCACTTCCTTGTTTTCCTCTTCTATATGAAGATACTGCACACTAATGGTCTAATCTCTAATTCAACATCTTTTGGACATTCAGATCATTCATCTAGCACCTTGTTCAGAAAGAGAGATTGCATATTACTCCACATTTTTCCTGGTTCCAAGAAAAGAAGGCCCATTGTTTATCTAGCCCTTGAACAGATTCATAAATAAAGATAAAGTTCAAGATGTTGAGACTACCATCTCTCCTAGACCTTTTAATACAGGATACTTTCTTGGTGACTGTGGACATGTAGGATACACCTATGGCTATTCTGTGCCATTTCCGCCATGTAGCAGCATAACTGTGATGTTGTATGAAGATGGCATTCTCTTTGAAAGTTTTCCCTCCAGGCAGTGCCTGTAAGATGCACTGTGGGGGTGTCAGCAGCCTTGGCCAGTGTTCAAAATCCCAGGGGAGAGAGATGAATACCATCTTTAGCAATGCATTGACATTGTTGAGCATGTCATCCCAGGCAGACATGCAACGGATCCCCTTACAATGACACCACATGCTAAGGTAATTATTGACGTCCATCATTTTCCGTGTGTATTGAGCCATCATCCTAGATGCAGCTGAATGCTATGGGCTTACCCGCAAGAGACGCAGAGTGTCTAAGCTCAGTCATGTGTCTGCATGCAGTCCGGTGACATATGTCCGTAGTTGTACACATCTGCAGGAACTTTGATGTAATCATTATGTTACCTAATATACCAATATGCAGCAATGTGTGGTATGGTGTATTGTGTCATCCCACAGACAGCTAACTGTAACCTTTCCCATATGTAGCCTGGTGACACGGGCATCAATGTGTGTCACAATGTAATCACCTATGAATAATAGGTTTGATTTTGTGGTTTGGTTCAGGTGTTTGACCAGTGAGGCAGTGGTGCATGCACTATTATGTGTACTGTGCTCTCCAGAGGTAGGATTTTCTGAGGTGTCTATTGTTTGAGAATGTGTCTGGTAAGGAGCTGCATAGATGCAGGTGTGTATGATGTGGGTGTGAGTGGTGCAGGACGTGAGCTGTGCATATTGGCAAAATGCTCATTGCCATATTTACTGACTGCTGTTTGAGACACCATACAATCAAAATTTGAATACAGTCACATCTGTCGCACGTTGTGTTTGTGTGGCATAGGAGTAAAGGGGTGGAGACACTTTCCACATCTCATCTGCAGTCATTAATAGTGCCATTAGCAATACAGTCATACTTGTGTGTATGTCACAGCATGCCATCGTTAGGTAGTGTCATGACAGATGGTGAAATGTAACATGTAACCTTTATGTAGGTCCCCTAAGTTAACACAGCTCCTGACACTGTGCCATACAATGCTTTGCCAGTTATGTGGACTTGGATTGACCATAATCCTGTCATTAGGCT
The DNA here is from genome assembly GCF_019279795.1 of Protopterus annectens. Classification (NCBI taxonomy): domain Eukaryota; kingdom Metazoa; phylum Chordata; order Ceratodontiformes; family Protopteridae; genus Protopterus; species Protopterus annectens. The sequence goes on along the minus strand of NC_056731.1, from coordinate 1,323,193,401 downwards.
TGGTCCCAATACCATAACTAAAGTCCTGCAAAGTTAGGGTCATGTTGCCACACCTTTGGGGTTGACAGCCTGAAACACAGTGTTTGTAGTCACTCTTTCCAGTGAAGATGTGGATGCCGCTGCATGCACAGAGGACTTTTTCAACTTTGCTGACATTACATTGGCCTTGCAAGTGTACAATGCTTGTCAAGCAACCAGACAGCAAACTGGTTGTTGTGTGACACAATGTGGGAACACAGACATGTGTTCCAGGTTCATAACTGCACAGTGTGACATACCTAAGACATGTGACAGGTGACACACTTTAGCCAAAGGTGGCCAGTCCTCTGCAGTAGGTCTCACAGCCATGTCATACAGATATCCACCATTAATCTGTTGAAGGGAAGGATGCATGAATTGCTGTGAAATTGTCATCTAAGATGGATCACCGCCACTGTGGTGCTTGTTTCAGCAAGCCTGGACATCTGTGTCACAGGACATTGCACATTATATTGTGGCACTGCAGCTTCACTCCTAATCACCATCTGGACAGTTCGCTAGTGACATACCACCAACCCTGGTAAAGAAGGCATGATACATGCAAAGGCCAACTGATTGCTCAGGTTGATAATCAAGGCATCTACCTGGAGAAGGGTATGTGAAGGTCACAGAGCCTTTCATGATGTGGGACAACTATATGGATGAACAAACAGTCTGTGTCCTGCTTCTCATCATGAAAGTAATAGTAACGTTTTGCGTGTGATGACAGAAAAAGTATTGTTGCATGGTATCCCACGAGAGAGTGGTTGTGGTGAGACCAGCATTAGTAGTAGCCAAGCGCCAGCATTCAGGAGACTCCCCTACTTTCCACATTCTTCACAAGGTAATTATGTCCTTTCAGTACACACCACTTGAGTAGTGTCCAACTGCAGAATACCTTTGTAAAACCTCCCGCCTTACCTTGATGGGGTATACATATTACGCTTCCCTCCATTGTTTGTCTGTGCTCTGTACAGACATCTTGGATGAATGTTTTCTTGGAACATGATTGAAGTAACTGCAATACTTAGTTGCACAGAGGACAACTAGCGTGCAGTGCCAAGCAGTGTCCCCAGATATCTCAGTCATCTCATATGTAAAGACATGAAAGGAGTTAGCATGGATACAATCAGTAACAATGTTGTACATGTACTGACACTGGACCAAACACACTTTGTTTTGCTCAAGGGAAGATCATGCCTACGTACCCTAACCGGTGGACTTCATTGAGTGTTACACTATGCAATGGATTATGTGAATATGACTCACTCCACTTTCCATAGCTTGATAAGGTGTTTGACAATATTAGGCCAGCAAGCCTTGCTGAAAACTGTGTAGGTTATTTACAGAGTGGTATGTTAGCTGGTGGATAGCCAAGTGTCTGATAGTCATAATCTGGAAAGATAGCATTGGGTAGTCTTATGCTGCAATGATGCCAGTCACCAGTGGACTTCCCTCAGACATCATTAATGGAGTACCCCTTCTAGCCCATTCCCTTCTCTGCAGTCACGGCAAATGTGAGTAACCTCTGACTGACTATATTAGCAGGTGGTTGCATATTAGGAGCTGTCACTGAATCCCACACAGATCCAATAGTTATCCAGGATGGCCTGAGACACACATTCAGTTATTATCAGAGCCACTGACAAATAGTAAATGCCAAGGACTGCACAATACTATCCTTTTGGAAATCATCCATCCATGGAAAATATAGTATTGTCTGTATATCTTCACACAGTTGAGCCATTACTCATAGACTTATGGACACAGAGAGTAATGTAGGCTTTGACTTTCACTGGTCAGTAAGATTTAGGGATCCATTCAATTTTGTACAACCTATACAGAAAGGAATGGCATGTACATCCCAGACTATCATTGTTATACTGTATTTGGCTTTTATCACACCTATCATTGAGCGCAATCACACCTTTGCTATGTCACTACACAGGCATATATTACAACTGTAGCAGCCACACAGGTAGTATGGTAAACCAATACACATTGCAGATAACAAGTCCTATGCAGTCCACGTCAAGACTGTACATGTGTAGTCTGTCTCATACATGCTTTGGTTGGGATGTGTATGGCTGCCATACAGTCAGGTGCCAGATCCCACTGTGTACCTCCCACTTATCCAAGACAGGGCTAACACATGTATTACCTGTTCTACACACCCACACTGTCACTGTGGTATAAATAGTACATGCTAGAGAGACAGGTATGCAACCCTGACACTACACCCTATATGTAACAGGCTCCTCATGCATGCGAAGCACACATCTGCTGTAATGCACATCATATGCAAGTTACACAATGAGATGCAGAACAAGACAATCATAACTGGTGTAGGACAAATGTCTGTAATGGACACATGAAATTTGTAGATGGGTCATCTCCATCACCACAGTTTGTAGATGTGTTAGCTCCCAAAACCCTGGTGACACTTATCAAGGGTATCAGACCTTTTCACAGATTAGGGATGCATGAATAGGCTGAATGATGGCATTGTCCTTGCTAGCATATTATGCACATATGAACCTATGGAGCCATGCACCTATAGTGCTGTACCTTGCTGAAGACATATTTCTTCTGTGCTGACATTCCATTCTGTGCTGTGACATCTATGGGTTTATTGCCGCTGTGTATCCATAGGTGTCCCCTACAGACTCCTGAAATTAAACTATAAACAGGTCCATGACACACCTTTCATTGTGTAAGTATACAGCCATTACAACATCATACAATGTAAGGTACACAAACTTATGTGGCTTACTCATTACAAATATCAGCATACAGTATCTGTCAGTAACCAGTACAAGTGGCATGGCAAAGCAACACTGTATACACCCCGGAGATCACTTCTGTGGCTCTGCTCAACAGGGGCACAGGAAAATAACTTTCTTGGGTGGCATAAGCCAGGGAACCTTTTTGGCTAGGCTTTCTTAGGCCCTTGGGCTGATAGCCTAGTACCTACCTATGAACAATTACATATTAATTTATACAGTCATCCTGTGCATCAGACACATAGCTGCATCAGTGACGAGGATGGCAGGGATGTGGCACATGTACCATCACTTGCACAGGGTGTTGTGTGGAGATGCAGAGGGTAAGTTGACCCAATAGGTTGAAACCATGTGTGTGAGTCAGGAAGGGAAGCAGACAAGATGGACCATACAAATGTGCTGTGTGTGTCTGCAGATGACCTGAATTTTACAGTGGTGTGTGAGGGTTTGCGTAAACATGGTCAAGCTCAGTACTAGCCCAACATGCATGTATGTTGGACAGCTTTGAACCATGCATGGTAGAGCTAGCTGACAGTTCATCGTCTCACCCCTGAAGACTTGAACTGGCTCTGTCAGAAGTTGCACTGGCACCTCCATGCCCAAGGTCAAAAGTGGTACTAGTGCCTGATGGTGACTGCTGTCTTCTGGGACCATGTCTTCCACAGGAACGCCCAGGAATATGAGCCCATGGCCTGCCATGTCTTGGTGTGGACAGCACACTCCTGTCTGGAGTGCTGGGTGTACTGCCACTAGGCCACATGGACTTTCAGCAGATGGAGTTGCTGACCTACGTCCACAAGTCCGATGCTCAATTCCAACCAGACATTCCATCACAGACAATGTGTGCTGCAAGACAGATATTCTGCGATCTGTCTCAGACCACCTTCTTTCCTTTGCCTCAGTGAACCGATCCAGGGTATCACCAGTGCAGTGGAGGCAGTTATTGATATCAGACTGTGCTGTATCCATAACCCTGTGCATTATTCTGGATTTCCTTTCGGAACATGCCTGTGACGCCGTGACAGCCCAAAACATACGCCAAGTAACCAATGATGAGACACATGCAACAGGTGATAGAAGGACAGCAGGCCTCCTACGAGCACCCCTTATCAATCCGCCTCTGTGGAACCTTGCCAGCTATGTGGCTATAGCCAATGTCTACACTCATTGGAGCCATAGTTGCCACACTTTCCTGTTCAATGTCCCCACCTTCTGACTGTCCAATATCTGTGGCCTCCGGGGACTGGGTATGTGTAGGCATACTGACTGTGTGCGGTGATAATGAGGGCAGAAGAGGGTTGCAAACCTCTGGGACAGATTCAGCCCCTGAAACCCTGACCTGTGCCTCACTTTGGCCACCATCATCATCAGAGTCTGAAGAGACACTGACATCAGCTTGTGTAGGGGACAGAGACCAACTCCCCCCCCCCCAGTCATCTGTGATAGGAAAGGGAAAAGCAGTACATTAATACTTGCACTATTATGCTTTACAGTACTTTGTTGCAATATGTGTAAAGCTGTATACATTGTTGTCATTACAGACGTGTTTAACCCTCAACCTCATATAGTAGGACATGAGGACATTACTTTTCCCACAAACATCTGTAGTTACTTGTAAATAAAAACTCTTTACACAGCAATCTCATCAGCAACATATGGCAATCTGTAATGTCCTGACAATACTGTCACATCTATCAGTGTGGTCACACCTAAAAGGCATAGGTATGACTCTAAAGTGTGTACAGTCAAAAATATCTGTGCAGTTGGCAATCATGTTAACAGTACAACAGCCCAGCCAGTGAAGTGTCAGATCCCACTGTGTACCTCCCACTTATCCAAGACAGGACTAACACATGTATTACCTGTTCTGCACACCTACGCCATCACTGTGGTATAAATAGTACATGCTGGAGAGACGGGTATGTAACCTGACACTACACCCTATATGTAACAGGCTCCCCATGCATGTGAAACACACATCTGCTGTAATACACATCATATGCCTGGGATGACACTTTAGGGAATACATTGCAGTAAATCTACATTTGTAACAAAACAGTGTTGTGCTTAGCAGGAGCAGGACCACAGCCTTGTTCGATTCCTGAGGGACCTGTGAAAAGTTGAGCGAGAGGTAATGTAAACACCACCGCATGTTGCACTATAACAGGGCAATATGTCCATATGTAACCAAGTAACATGAACTCAAGTACAACAGACAGTCACATAAGTTCAAATGTCAAGAATAAAGCGAACTGAGTAACGTAGCAAAAAACAATACGTTTTAATGAAAAATAAAGCTTTCAGGTCACAAGCCCCTCATCAATGTTAACATCGTATTCTAATAGGCACATTTAAATAGTAACAATTCCGCATCATAGCCAATCAACTAAAACAATTAATTTAGTGAATTTAAAGAAAACACTTTCAAAAATCAATTAAATATAAAGCAGTAATATAAACCATAAAAAACATTTGTTATTAGTCAGCTATTCCCATTTGTGCCATGACAGATACTGTTGTATGATCACACACCCAACACAGGAGTCCATTGTAGTGTGTCCCCTAGGGGAAACCTTCCTGATAATATGTCAAAACAACAGTACCAAACAAATACCAGTGTACTATTACAACCACTATAAAGGGACATTCCAATGAGACCAGGGTGCCACATTGACAAAAAGGGTCTATATAATTTGAACAAAAGTTCAAAATCTCGATCGCTGTAAACAGTGAAAATGCTGATAATCGATGTCTGTTTTGTGAGATTGTGGTACAGTGAAAATCGGGAAATTTACCCTTTCCTCACTGTAGTGCGATTTTGAGTTGGTATATGTAAATAGCAGGGGGTGTGGGGGGCACAGCCCCCCACAATAAAGGATTAGATTATCGGCATTTTCGCTGTTTACAGCAATCGAGATTTTGAACTTTCGTTCAAATGATATAGACCCGACAAAAAACATTCCACCCATGATGTACTGTACATCCTCTGTAGGTGAAACAAATCTGGGGTTCAATGACATGTGATCATTACAGTTCTAAGAAAGGCTTAATGCTGTAATCTCCATTCCCCCTAAGTATATTCACACATATGTATCATGTTGTAAACAAAAAGGTTACATACCTGATGGAGTACAATACTCCTTCTTTTGTGTGGATAAAGAGTGACTCAGTTATGCATTGATGGCTTCACAATGTAATTTAAATGCTACACACCGCTGGATTTGATGCCAGGACCATGTGTGTCAAAACCTACTGTTTGCAAAGCATTTACCAGACTGAGCTACTGAGTCACTGTTACAGCATGTGTATTTGACAAATATGTGCAGATATGTAAAAGTTTTTGGCAACACGTTTACTGTTTGAAGAAAGTCTCATACAGACTGGTTCCCTAGCCAGCGTTTTGCCTTTTTAACATGGTTCTCATTACCAGGTGATTGGCTCTTAACCAATCTGTGGTTCTGAAATGCTAATTGTAGCCAATATAGCTAATATGCAGTATACTCAGGCAATGACATGCAACCACTGAGCAAGATATAAGGCCTTCATGTAGATTAGAAGCCCTTTCTGATATGTTGTGCTGGACATTACTGGGGTCAGGATACTACATCATCGCAGAGGGTACGTCTGTAGCAGCTACTTTTACATACAGATGTGCATGCTACAGGCTGCAGCTGATACTACATGCAATAGGCATAGGCAGAGAGTGTGAATAGTTTCAAGGACAACAAGCTGTGAGAGTAACTGTGGGAGTTGTGGCAGCCTTGTTGTAGAGGCAGAGCCAGAGTGAGGGTACCTATTCCACTGCAGATTAAGGCATGTGGCCACGGTGGTGCAGCGGTTAGCGTTGCCACCTCACAGTAAGAGGCTCTCCGGTTCGATTCTTGACTGGGGTGCCTTCTGTGCAGAGTCTGCATGTCCTCCCTGTGGTCATGTGGGTTTCCTCTGGGTGCTCCGGTTTCCTCCCATATCCCAAAGATATGCAGTAGGTGGATTGGACACTCAAAATTGGTCCTAGGTGTGAGTGCGTGTGTGTGTGCCTTCTGTGGATGGTTGGGCGCTGGGCTGGCAACTCGGCACCGTAAAACTCCACTGCCAATCATGAGCGGACAGATGATCCGCTGTGGTGACCCCTAATCGGGAAAAACCGAAAGAAGAAGAAGATGTTAGGCAACAATATCAGTAACAAAGTGCTAGGCAATATGTTTGTTGTATCCTTGAGCAAGACAGGGGTTAAGTATATCATTATGTCATCCAGTTGGGCAACTGTCAGGCCATGGTTACATTATGGTAGTCATTTGGAATGTGTGTGCTGGCAGTCCTTGTTATTAGCAGGACCTCCATATGTGCATGTTAGTTGTGAAGCTGTGCTAATCTGTATTATCATTATGAAATGATTGTGTGCTGCACTCTGATATTAGTGGGCCCCACTTGCATTACCTAAGTTAATATTCTCTGTGAATGCATATGAATGCATGACCTGACATTTTATTTATTTATTTAACATTTGTTAACTGGGAAAGTCCAACTTGGGATAAAGCCAATTTTCAGTGGAGGCTCTGGGGAAAATGCTTCAGACACATGTGTTTTTAACATGGGAGGGAACCGGAATACTTGGAGAAAACCCACACAAATGCAGGGAGGACATGCAGACTCCACACAGAAGGGACTCCAGCCGAGAATCAAACTGGAAAATCCCTTGCTCTGAGGCAACAACAGTACCACTGCATCACTGCGCTGTCCTTTATGCACTTATAATGTTGCTATAGGGATATGTCAGGTGTGTTCCTATCTGCAGACCTGTGACTTCCATAATTGAAAAGCCGTAAATTTCATTTGAAATGCATTGTGTGGATAAAGAGTGCATGACTCAGTTATTCATTGATGGCTTCCCAATAATGTAATTTAAATGCTACACACCACTGGATTTGATACCAGGATCATGTGTGGCAAAACTTACTGTTTGCCAAGCATTTACCAGACTGAGCTACTGAGTCACTGTTACAGCATGTGTATTTGTGAAGGTATAAGTGCACACTTAGAGGCTGTGACATACCTCCATTACATCCATTATTATGTGCCTGGCTTTATAGGGATGTATTTCTCCACTAAAGTCCCAGTTGAACATGTATTTTGCCATTAATGTTTTAGCAGATGTTGCTGATAAAAGTGCCCAATTACCTGCTATTAGCGGCCTTGGTTACATCCAAGAGTCTGTGTCTGACTTTCTAGTGATGTAGTCTTGTACCAGACTCCAAGTTACTCTCCTAGTTGTTCCATTAATTTTTCAGCAAGTTTGCATGATGCTGCATGATGCACAGCTCTGCTTAAACACACTTAATGACGGTAACTTGCAATTACTAAGTTTTACTTAAACAACCTGCATTAATTAACAGCTGTGTAGCATGACAGGTTAATACACTGGTCTGCAGATGTGATGGTCTTGGGTTCAAAATAGGGGGCAGGGTTTATTTTGTACATGTTTATTGTCATTTAAAACACATATACCAATATAGCTCCATTTAGCTGAGCTTAGTGATGCTGCATGCCACCTAGCACAGCGTCGCACAAAAAATATTTAAAGAAAAGAAAAATGGGGAGATAGGACAGTGGTGAAATGGGATGCAAGCAGGAGGGAAAATACTGAAAGGCAGGTAGGTTTGTGCAGGAAGGGTGTAGGAAAGAACCATAGCTACCCATTCTTTGTACAACAACTGTGCACTTTGACAGAATTTGTAGATGAATCTGGACTGTCACCCCCAGAGAGATAGAGGGGTGAGGACAACATAACTGTTTTGTCAAGCCAGTTGGACCAAATTACATGTGTCTGGTGGACACGTTTGCAAAATGGAGAGTTATGTATGGGATGATTTTTTTTTTATGGGGCAGATGCCCATTTTTTTTAAAGATGAGAGTGGAATGTTGGGGAAGAGACATAGGTACATGTGGGGGAGGTAAGTTGGGAAGCTGAGGAAGCTTTTGCAGACAGACAAGACAGACAGGACAGCAGACAGGGGTAGTGTGTGTGACACAAGGGAGGGGTGAACTGCTTGGATGGGGAGTGTGTCGTGGAATCCCAGCCTCAGGTGCCTCCACAAGGTAGCACCATGACTCAAGTCCCCACCCATGGGACTGTCTGCAGTGCTGTTTCACTGCCCCTGGGGTGGCAGTGGTGGAGGCTAGGTTTTGGAGTGAGGCTGCCCCACCTGGGTTGCAAGCATGCCCTCCATCTAGTGCAGGTGGTGTCCAAAATCACGGAGCATAATCCTGCGCACCAGTCCTGTAGTTCATCATGGGTGACAACACCCCCTCCACCACTGCTCCCAGAGGGGGGCCCAGCTCTGGCCTGTGGGGTGGAAATACCCAACTCTTCAGGCAGTGCAGGGGCAGCAGACGAGGGCACCACCAGGCTGGGTCCCAGACATGCTGGCTCCAGGTGCCACGGCCGAAGGAGCCAAGGTAGGTGGATCACCTGGAAATGGCCTACCATGTTGCTCTGTAGTAAATTAGTTATAACAATAAATTAAGGTTAGCAATAGCCAAAGCAATGTTAGTATTAACATAATAGAGCATAATATTCATTAATCCAAAGACATATTAAGGTATATTTTGTGGAATACGACATTAAATAATATAACATAAGTATGTTACCAGCAAACCAGAATGAAATAACCCATAAGGCCAATAAAACAGTTAGTTTAACAGAATATATTAATATTAAATCATAATAATAATAAATAATATTTATAAATTAAAGAAGATAAGGGGTGGGGAGAGAGAGAAAAACATACCATTAGTGAAGTCACAAATGATATTAATACACAGTGTGCTAATACATACTTCTACAGGTGTGCAGTGTCAGTTGTGAGTAGAGTGACTCAAATCCATCTATAGTTGATGAAGCATGTACATACCACTCAAGCTGTTAGCATGGGACAGTATGGGTCAAGCACTAACAAATACAGCACACAACTACATGGAACTGTTTCACATAATGTGGACGTACATAACTACCTAGATGTTCTGTAAACAGAGTTGCAAATACATTGCGTTCCAGGTAATCATTTAACTGCTAATCACAGACCAAACAGATTGGGCAGTTGTCATTACATTATGAAAAATCATGACAGTTAAGCGATATGTTTGTGTACATTAAGTAGACTAGACAGCCATCATGTCTTAGTTGGCAGGCAAGGGAGTAGAACCCAAAAGCTGTGGCTGCAGGGGACATGTGCACATAATGTAAAAATTAACTGCAGTGACATTAGAACAGACATGCAATGAATACAGCACTATTGCATTTATTTGAACACATTGCTTATGAAACCACAGTCATGCTTTACACTTTATTGTTATTGCTCCTTGGAATCTGTGAAGTATACACGTGATGTCTGCCCAGAAAGTAGGCTACCTTACCCACATACTTTGCTCCTGGAGTGGGAGGAATAGAGAGAGCATTATTTGACTGAAAGTGGCCTGAAGACAGCTCTGAACTGTACTGTTGGTTGTGCAATATATTTATCAAGCAGTTACTTTTGCATTCTTTATTTCAGTTTTACAGTTGACTGCAGTGACATTAGAACACACATGCAATGTATACAGACGTACTGAACTTATTTGAATACATTACTTATCAACCACAATCCTGCTTTACACTTTATTGTTATTGCTCCTTAGAATCTGTGAAGTATACACATGATATCTGCCCAGAATGTGGGCTACCTCACCCATATACTTTGTTCCTGGAGTAGGAGGAATAGAGAGCATTATTTGACTGAAAGTGGCCTGAAGACAGCTCTGAACCATACTGTGGGTTGTGCAATATATTTATTAAGCAGTTACTTTTGCATTCTTTATTTATTTCAGTTTTGCAGCTGAATGCAGTGACATTAAAATACACATGCGTTGAATACAGTCCTACTGCAGTTATTTGCCATCTAACTTAATCAAACTCTCTGAATCAGTTATTCTGGTTCTCTAATTATTTTAACAACAGACAATTTGTTAGATGGCAGACTTCCTGCCCACCTTTCCTACCTATCCAAACAGGTGTACCCCATTGATCCATTCTAGGGCCCCCTTCTCCTTAATATTTTTGCTAACAATCTCTGCCACACCTGCTACACCTCTTCTCTGATTCAGTATGCTGAAGATTCTACTCTTATTACCCTCCTCAACAACCCTACTGACCTTCACTCCCTCACCCAGACTTCTTTTAACACCATTGAATACTGGTTAATCAATAGCCGACTCATCCTTAACCCAAAGAAAGCTAAGCTTTTTCTTTTTCTTCCAAAATCTATGAACAACCTTAAAACTTTCTTCAGTCTCTTTTCCCTAGACAACATCATCATTCATGCTGACTCCCATACCAAACTTCTAGGAATTACAATTGACGATCAACTAAAATTTGACCACTAGCTCAAGCCTACTGTATGCTTATATTCACCCACCTCCAAGCAAATCTTTTAACCAAACTTGAACAAAGTTACAACCAGATAGCCAGATTTACCTGTAATTTCCCATACAAATCCCATCACTGCATTGCCCTTAAACAACTACAATGGCTTGAATTCCAACTAATCCATCTTTCTCAGCTGCTTTACAGATTTGCTGAGTGCCCCTCCCTGTCCACCCTCCTATACCTATGCAAACCCTCATGATCCCTCCATAGTGCTGACCATCTGCTACTTGACACCTACAGGTCTAACAAAACAATAGGCAGATTATTTTATAAATCCTCTGTATCTCAAACCTGAAACAAACTCCCAACCAATTTATGTTCTATTCAGTCCTCATTTCATTTTAAAAGAGAACTGAAGAACTACCTTGCTAACTCTCCTTCCTGCACCTGTCACCACCCTACCCAACACATACTTGCTCAGTTGTTAGACCATAACAGTTTTCTTCTCCTTAATGTAACTTTCATAAATACTGGTACTGTGGTGCCTCAGCTCTGCCACTGAGCAATACTATACTTAAATCTCATCTCTGTCTTCCGTACCTGCTATACTTCCCACCCACCCACTTGCTCTTCTCATATTCAGCTTTCTTTCACTCTCTTGACTCCCCTAAACTTTCTTCCCCACCCCTCTAATTCAACCCTTCTGTTTATTACTCCTTCCTCTTCCTCTCTATCAACTCGTTTTAGTCATTAAAGATGTTTAAGAGTTTTTTTTCTGATGATCTATTGTAAATCTTCATTTTTACTACAGCTTTCTACCTGTTGTACTTTTTAGCTATTGTTTTTTCTGAATTTTATGCTTTGTTAATTTTCCACTATCACATGAATGTGTTTGCTATGTAATCATATTCATATATGGCATGAATGCATGTAGTTATGTATACAAATTCACATTGCTTGTAATGAAACTTTGTTATTGTTATTTTGTTATGGAGCTTTTCTCCTTGGTTCTCCACTGAAAAGGGGCCACCAGCCCAATGAACTAACTTGGTTAACAAAAGACAAATAAATAAGTAAATTGCAGGTGATATCTACTGTTGAAGAGAATGTAGCCCCGTATTTGAACATATTAAAAACATTGTGGCACTATATTTTTTCTTATAGGCATTGATAGTTACTGGTAGTTTACATAAGGGGGAATAGCGCCAGGTTCTTGAGCTGAAGGAGATACATTGGATTGTCACATTGGGAACATTGTATGCTCCTGGTTTGAATGAGTACCTATAAATAGTCAAATATTAAACATCATGAAATAGTAAAGACTGTAATATAGGGGCATCAATTATTGCTAATAACTTTTCAATTTGTATCTATATAATTTTCTGTTGATTTCATTTTTGGATTTATATTACAGGCGATGATTAGTTATAGCATTATGAGAATTATTTAGAATTTACATCAATGTCTGCCGTCTAAGTTGAGTTTAAAATTATCCTCTTTATGCCATTCAAACATTAACCAATAGATGCCATTTGCTACTACTCTTACAGAGTGGGCCAAGACTAAAAAAAAGTGTAGAGTTTTTCTCATGCAAGTTAACAGCAGTCTACTAGATGACAGTATTTACAGAGGATATTTGCTGTGTTGGCTGGTAGTGTCACAGTTTTTGGAACAAAGAATTTTTGGTTGATGATTGATGTGTTAAATATTTATCTGAATATTTAAACTGGCTAGTAAGTTTATTAGATTTTGCAGTTTTATATTTAGGTTTTATGTTATAAATTTAGTTTATAATGAATTATGGTTTAGTTGTTAGACTGTATTTTATAGGATTGTTTTGGACATAATACAATGATCTTTATATAACATACCTCTCATCTGTCCAGCTTTTCACAGAATGCCCAGATTTTTGCCAAATATTTTTGGTATGTTCCTCATAAAATTTGTGGTTTTCTGGATTTTTGAATTCACTAAATAGTGACAGGCACTTGAGTTTCAGACTTCATTTCCTTTGGAAAATGCATGCTAACACAATATCTTTTATTCTGGCAACTTTCTAAGTTTATGAGAGCAATATTTAAAATGTATCCCTATTCTGGGGGCTTTTTCCAGATTTTTTGTGCTAAGAGGTTGAGGGGTATGAATACAATATTATGTTTATGGAGAAGTTCTTGGTGAACTATGTATGAATACTTTTGTTTATCTGATGGCTTATGTGTCTCATTTTTAGGGATGTGTTCATTGTTTTAATGTGCAATCACATGATACTTTGATTATGTAAGTAGTTCAAATCAAATAACACTGTGTGAAACCGTTAAGTCTTTGTCGACAACTGCTTGGATAAAGCTTTGGATTTTTATTTTTTGTATGCTGGAAGTTGTGTTTATAGATAGATATGATATGATATGATATTTATATGTGTGTGTCAGAACTAACCCTTTCTGCCTTGTTAGAATTTAACATTTTGTAACTTGTTAATTAAAATGGTACTTTTATTACACTATAACCAAACAAAATAAAATGTGATTATTTTTCTGTATATAATTAATAACACATACAATTTTTTTTTCATGTCTGAAGGTTTGATGCACTGAAATGCTGATTTTGAAACCAATATTATGTTCATGCCGTTGCTTGGATTTAAATGATTCCATTGTTTGAGTAGCACTTTAGAAGTTGAATTCAGGCAATGGATTATGTGTCTTTCTAATCATATTATGTAGCATCCTCTGTACTTCATCAGAATATAAAAAGAAAAGCATATTTATTTAGATGGGAAGTCTTGAAATGTACACATAGAAGAGTGTCAGTAAGGAAACCACATCATAATGAAGTTGTGTTAGTGATCTGCTTAGTCAAAGTCTGTTGGTGTAATGTGGCATGAGGCATACCCTCAAAACCACATTGCTTACATGGAATACCTTATTGCTGTTATTATAAATGGGTTTGTTTTGAGTTTGGTGTTATAATCATATACTTTTATTTAAAGAATTGTTGCTCCTGGTGTAAAATACTTTTTACATTAATCAGCTTGCCCCAAATTAGTCATGGTGAATAAAAATATTCATAGATGTGTGTGCCCTTTCTTGATATGCGAAACAAAGATAAATGCATATTTCAGCAGGAGCACTTAAGTAATTCTGTGTTTGTGGTCTGTTAAGAATGTTCATATTTACTTTTACAGCACCATGTTGAGTTGTTTTAACAGTAGTGGTTAGTATGGGTGGCCACTAATTTTACTTGACTTTGGAATCACCTTTAACAATATTATGTCATTATGGAGACAAGAAACACAATACTGTATTATGCTAATTTTATGTCCAAGTCTTGTAGGATGTTATGTACTGAGTCTGCCATCTTCCAAATGTAGACACACACACACACACACACACACACACACACACACACACACACACACACACACACACACACACACACACACACACACACACACACACACACACACACACACACACACACATTTTATTTAGCTTTTGTACACATGCATAATGCAGATTTGTTTGGAGTCTGTTTTATAATAGATTTATATAGTTATTAAGGACTAGCTTCAGGTGTTTTTTTAGATTTCATCTAAAGCTACACATCACATCTATATCAGACTGCCACTTAAAAACAAAGCTCTAGATCTGCAACTGCATTTACAGTGTCCCTAAGGGAAATTACCATTTTCCAAGACTTCAGTGTTTATATCACCTTTACATAGTCAGTAAATTATCTCATTGCTGGCCAACACCTGCTTAGAGTATATGGTACTAACAAAAAAGCAGTCCTTCACAACTATAACTTCTGTAGCAGAGGTTTTGACAGACTTGAAATAACTCATTTTATATAAAACACACACTAAGACAACAGACTAGCTGGTGAGTTTATTGAAAATAATCAACTGATAGCTCTCTAAACATATCTTGAGAATGTATTCTTTATGTAAATTATTTCATTTTGCTTTCTTTGCTTCTCTTCCTCAATTCTCTGGTCCCCATTTAACATCTATTCTAAATCATACAGTATACTCTGCATCTAGCCCCCGATTGTGCCCTAGTCAAATTCCATAAAATATGATGTAAAGTGACAGGAAGCTAGGACATATCTAACTGTTGCTTTGGTATTTAGATGATAATGGAATAATTTACTTTGTCTTATTTTGTATTTGAGTTTATATGACTCCAGGTAATCAGCATTGTTTTACCTCATTGTACTATGACTTGTTGGGGTACAACTCGGTTAAGAGCCAAATCGCCAAGCACAACTGGTCAGGGACTCGACCCAGTGAAAAAAATAAATGTAAGCATTTTGTTCAGTGGGGACAAGTTCCTCACACCTCTATAAACATATAGTAGCACAAACATGAAGAAGGGAGAAGCCTCCTAAAAGAATGGAATCGCATTGTTGTTACACAGAAACCATGCTAGAGTAATTTCCTGGGTGAAAAAGGTGATCAGAGAGTTTAACTTTGCCAAGTTATTCTTGGCAAGTTGGTTCCTTATCTATTTTGTACTTGATGAGAAGTAGGGAAGCCAGTTTAACAGTCGTAGCAGAGCAGTGTCTGCTTTCATCTTGTCATGCTGACTTGATTAAGAAATCAAAATGAGTCCATTGGTTCATAGGTATATACTAGAGTAATTTCCACTGGGGCCTTTATAAGCCTATCTGGCCATCCCAATTATATCATGCAAGTTTATATGCCCTAGAGGTTATTTTAAGGGATATATGTAAGCTAGGGCAAGATTTACAGACAGCCTCTGTGCTAGAGCCAGGATGTATTTCTGATTTCCAGTCCCACTAGGGTAGGTTTCTGTTGAGTAAGGTTAGGAAAGAGCTCTGCTTCACATGGATGGGAAGTCTGTTCTAGAGAAGGAAAATTCTCGGAGACAAATACCTGTCCCTCCAACATGTCCTAACTATGTCACAAACAAAAGTTTAAATCCCTAGATCGAGTAATTCTGATGCTAGTTGTTTAACAGATATGCGAAAGGTCCATCAGAGTGTGATCCAAAGATGCCTTGTATGCTAGGCATAGATTGATTCTAAATAATCTGGTGGGAAACAAAGTATAGAGACAGGGCTTTGAGGTCATCTGCACAGGACATGCTATTTATACCCTGTATTATTTTTGTGAGAAGCCTCTGTTGACATTCCAGTTGTTGTGTGTGCCTTGCCAGATACAACCAAAGATACTCAGTGTTGACCTGATGAAGACTGAATGCAGTGGAATGATTACTTTCTTGGACCTAGATGCCATACCTTTGCTTTTAAGTTGGGAAACATAGAATAATTTCCTTATTATCTTAGACACATGTTGGTCAAAAGCCAGGTTACTATCGTCATATGTACCCAAATTCCTGCCTAGTGGTACTTCTCTTAGAGATATGTTATCAATGAGGTAATTTCTTAGAGTGGCTGATTTATTTAACATTTATTTACTGGGAAAGTCCAACTTGGAACAAGCCAATGTTCAGTGGTGGCCCAGGGAAAATGTTCCAGATGCATGTCTTTGTAACATGAGAGGAAACCAGAGCTCCCAGAGAAAACCCACATGAATGCGGGGACAACATGCAGACTCCACACAGAAGGTACCCCAGCTGAAAATCAAACCAGAGAACCTCTTGCTGTGAAGAGACAATGCAAACTGCTGTACTACTGCTTCTCAAAGAGTACTATTATACATTTCTTGGCACTGAGATTTAAGTTGTGACTTTGGCACCATTCATTTGCCTATGTAAGTCCTTCCTGTAGGATGTTAGAGTCTTGGGGGGATTCTGTGACTGCTGCTAGTTTGCAATAATCTGCAAACTTGGTCAACGAGATGTTCTTAACTTTGGCCTTGACTTCTGAGAAGTAGATGCCAAAAACAAATGGACCCACCACCGAACCTTTAGGGATTCTGCTAGTGACCTGCTTCTTTGTGGAGGTGGTCTCACCTATCCTAACTTCCTGGGTCCTGCCTGAGAGCCAGCTGGCTATCCAGTGCATAACACAGGAGTTTATGCTTATATCCATGTATTTGTTTATAATGCATGAGTTGGGTATTGTATCAAATGCCCATCAATACAGTGTTTTTGATCTTAGAGAGAGCATCTAGGATCTGATTCCCAATAATAGTTGGGGGATTGTTTGATGCTCTTTCCTGGGGGGAGGTGCAGGGGAGGGAGGGATAAAATTGGAGCTGAATTTGCAACCAGCAGATTTGCTATATTTTCCAGCTCTGTATAGACGGCTCCATTTGCAATTAGTTCTACACACTGCGGTGTGCTGCTTTTGAGGTTTTTCACATAGCTAAAGAAAGCCTTGTGATTGTACTTTGCCCGGGTGGCTGTCTTTACCTCATATTTGGCTTTAGTAGGCTTAATTTGCTCGCTTAGTTGTTTGTTTACATTGATGATAGTGTTTTATCATGCTGGGCTTAGCACTTTCTGATTTTTACTAAGACTTTTTTTCGTTTGATGTACAACTTGTTCACATTTGGATTTTACAAGGTGGTTTGTTTTTTGAGTTAGCTCTGGGCTTATTTCTGATAGGTACAGCTGTTTCTCTGCATTTATTGACATGATAGTACAGGGTTCTTGTGAACAATTCCACATAGGCAGCTATGTTCTCAGGATTTGTAGGGGCTTGAAACTTTGACAGGTTATCACTTAGTAGAAGGAAGTTTGCCTTGGAATAGTTTCTGAATGTTATGGGGTTAGCCAGTGTCAGAGAATTTATTTTTGTTATAAAGGAGACAGTTTTATGGTCTAACCTTACTAAAGAGGACATGATACTGCACTTGGGGTGGTACAGCATTCTCCCTTGTTGGTGAGTACCAATTTGAGTATGTTTGCACCCGTAGTGGATGTATAGAATGTGTGGTCCAAGGTGTTTGTGTTTATAAAGTCCAGGAATTTCTGGGCCTATAAGTTTGGGATCATGTAAGTATCCCATCTTATAGTGGAGTAGTTAACGCTACCTATGGATATGGTATTGGGTTGAATGATGAGTGCCTGCAAAAAGTCCAAGTATGAGTTATTGGTTGCATGGCTCCTTGAGGATGACCTACATCTTCCAAGGATATGATATGGGACTTTGTGGAAAACTGGACATGGAGAAGCTCAAGCTTGCCATTCTGTTTGACTAATCTTGAGGTAAGTTTGTAGTTGATACAGATTGAGACACCTCTAACTTTGATCCCTACCTGTGCAGTAGCTGGTCTGAATGTGTGAATGTCATTGTAGCTCTGCAATGTCGGGGTATTCTCCATGACTTTAAACCATGCCTCAGTAACTGCACACATGTCCACATTCTCCACAGTGAGGAGGAGAGCCTGGAGGGTGGAGGCAGTGGAGTTTCTTGTCTAAACTTAAACACATGAAAGAATACAACAAATAATGAATATATGTAATAATAAAATACAGGTATATGAAGATTTGCTATAGAGTAATCTGTTATTATAATTATTTAATATGTCTTATATGTCTGTCATCAAAGAGGAATAAAAAGCTAGAGATGACGTTAAATAGTTGATAGCTAATAAAGTGTGTTATTCATTATCAAAATAAGCTAAGCTGAATTTTGTGACCAAGTTACTTTCTTTTTTGTGTCTATACCTAAACTGTATATGAAGATGGTGTAATGCAACCAATAAAAAAGAAGTATACGAAACACCACGAAGAAAAACAATGGCTAGTGATAAAATATCTGTTTTATTATAAAACCTAGAGCACTCCTAGAGCCTTGGTTTCAACAAGCATTTACAGTATAAGAAGATGTTTCCTACCTTTCCTGTAACTAGTATTCCAGATACAGATTTGCTTTATCCAGGACTGTATGTAAGCTTCTGAGCCCCCCAACCCTTTCTGTGTTGGAGGGGAAGCCTTCTAGCTTATCAGTGGGAGTGGTAAGCACTAGGTAACCTGTCTACCACATAAGGAGTGTTTCTGGCCCAGAAATTGTAGTTATTGGCCATTTGGGCAATCTCTTCCATCTCTCTCAATTTTCTGATTTGAAAGCCTGCATTTGTACTTGTTTCTGTCTTGTAACTCGTCTAGTGCAGATACAGATTCTTAGTATTAGCACTTAAATTTCCTTATTCATGCTCAGCACTTGTTCAGAACTTGTAAGCACTAAACAAGCTACTAATTATTATAGCACTCAATCTTCCTCATTACCTAGAGGAAAACAGTTTTTGTACTTACTTTTCTCACTTGCTTAGAGAAAAACAGCTCTTGTACTCACTTTCCTCACTTATCTAGAGGAAAATAGTTTCTCATTCAGGCATGTCCAAGGGTCAGCTCCCAGTGTTCTCTCCTGTCTATCTGATGAATCTGGGCATCTTGAGGCAATGTAGAAATTGCCACATGTATACAGACAACCATCTCCTCCTACCACCCAACACTACAACCTGTAAGAGATGCACTTATCTAGCCAAACTGGAGGTAAAGCTCTCTCCAACCAAGACTGAACTTGACAGTCATGAGGAGAAGGTAAACATTTGTTCCACACCACACTCATCACATAGTCTCACTAAATCTACACCACCTAAATCCATACATAGTAACACAAAAACATTCGCAGAGGCTCTCAATAATAATCTGTCTAAACAACAGAGACCTCCAAAGCAGAAACACAAGCAACCTCCATCCCCTAACACAACCCAAATGACACATAGCCCATAGACTCAGTGTGCCACTCAACCACAGCCAATAAGGCAAAACAACGTACCCAACACACTAGTCATAGGTGACTCTATCATCAGGCACACTAATGTCCCACTCACCAGGCTAAACAAGGAGAAGGTTACTATCAGCTGCCTGTCGGGTGCCAGGATCCGCCACATAATCCACGCACTCAGGTCACTCCACAACAAGTACAAATATGACTCTGTCATTATCCATGTTGGTGTGAATGACCTGAGATGTACCTCCCTGAACTACATGAAAAGAGACATGGAAGAGCTCTCCAATCTTGTAGCCCAGGCAGGTATGACCCTAGCCCTGACTAGCATTCTGCCATCACCCAGAAAGATACCACAGTACAAGGACAAAATGATTGACTTCAACAATTGGCTAAGCTTCTGGTGTCATTCTAAGGGGATCCAGTATCTGTCTGCTTGGGATGACATGGTCGACAGACCATGATGCTTTGCCACAGATGGCCTGCACCTGTTGCCCTTGGGATTCCAGATACTGGCTAAGGCGCTTGCTGCCCCTATAGTGACTTTTTTAGGCAAGGTTCAAATAAATTCACCACCATAACAGGAACAGGCAAGCAAAAACTGAAGGTAATGCTACTCAATGCTAGAAGTCTAAATCTCAAAATGCACTTACTCCAGGCACTCATTAAAATGGAGAACATCGATATCTGTGCAGTGACTGAGACCTGGTTCAAGGCTCCAGAGAGCACCCCTGCAATACCAGGCTATAACTCATGCCACACTTTTCGGCCATGTAACCTAGACCGAAACACCAAAGGCGGAGGTGTGTCCATATTCATTAAGGATATCCACACCTCCAGGCTCGTTGCTCAGTACAATGCATCCAAGGATATCCAAGTGCTATTAACTCTTGGCAAAACTGCAATCTAAATTGTAGCTTGCTACAGATCCCCCACCATGCCCCAGGATTCCCAGTCCTCTTTTCTTGATGTACTGGAAAATATTAGGGTTCAACCGAACACCTCAATAATGGCTGACTTAAACTACCCCACCATTAACTGGAAAACTACTTGTGTACCAACTCCTTAGCTCAACGCTTTCTGGAATTCATAAACTCCAATGCCCTGGATCAACTTATCCACACCCCCACCAGGGGCAACAATATCCTAGACCTAGTCATTACCAACATGAGTGACTGGTGTTCCACACCTGAAGTCAACTTCTCGTTGGTCTGATCCGACCATAAGCTAATCACCGTTGATATCCACACCCCGCCCCCACCCCCCATTAAGGAAACCACAGTAAAAAATTTTTCCAAAGCCAACTTCATGCTTCTTAAGACAGAAGTAGTGAACTTCATGACACCCATGCAGATGGACAGTACAGTTACAACTGCTGAATTCTACACAAATGCACTCTATAAGCACTTACACGAGTGCATGGATTGTGCTGTCCCAAACAGAACCAAGACGCTATCCTCCAAAAAAAGGAAGCCAATCTGGTGGTCCCCTGCCATAAACAAACTGTACAACAGAAGGAAGAAACTGTTGCAAAAGAGAGTAAAATTCCATGAGTTGAGGAGCTCCCTGGTCAGCCTCAGTAAGAAGCTGAGATCCCTTATAAGGTCCTCCAAAGCTAGCTATGAAAACAAAATTGCCACTAATTCCAAGGACAACCACAAAGCATTCTATAGCTATGTCAAGGATCTCGATGGAAACATCCAGATCTGCTTTGAGTTACAGCACAAAGGCATGAAAATTACAGAACCAACTGATTTTGCCAACATCCTGGCAGATAGGTCCAGTGCTCACTTAACCCTCCTCTCACCCCCCTAAAGGGCCCATATCTATACAGGAAGAATGCAGAGTCCCTGTAATCACAACTATCCAGGTAAAAGCTGCACTCTCTAAAGCCAAAAACACAGCATCCATGGGACCAGACAACATCCCAGGCTGCGTATTACATGAACTTCAGAACGAATTGGCTCCCCACTTAAGCACCATGTTCAATAATAGCCTTGCATCAGGCTTTGTGCCTACTGAATGGTGCACAGCAACAGTTACCCCACTCCACAAAGGGGGAGCCACCACTGATCCTGGGAACTATCGACCTATTAGCCTGACGAGCCTAGTCTGCAAGGCCATGGAACGTGTCATCATGGAACTCATAAACAAAGACATTGGTAACCTCCAAACTCTGGATCCCATCCAGTTCAGGTTTGTGAAAGGCAGATCATGCCTCCTGAACCTGATCAACTTTTTTGAGGCAGTCACTAAAGCCGTAGATGAGGGTAAGGTGGTTCACACAGCCTATCTTGACCTCGACAAGGCTTTCGACACCATCCCCCATTCTGGAATTATAGCTAAACTCACTGAACTAGGTATAAATCCCTACGTCATAAGATGGGTTACCAACTGGCTCACTGACAGAACCCACACTGTAAAAGTTGCAGACTCCAAATCTGACCTCAAAGCAGTGACAAGTGGAGTACCACAGGGTTCCGTCCTGGGACCTCTTCTGTTTGGTATCTAATTCTCTGAAGTACAGGATAATAGAAGGCCTCTGGCTAACGAAGTTTGCAGATGACTGCAAACTAGGAGCCATAGTCAAGTCCCCAAATGATGTGGACATCCTACAGAAGGGCCTCGCTGAGACAGATGCCTGGTGTCAGAGCCATGGCCTCAAGCTCAATGCCAAAAAGTGCAGTGTCATCCCCTTTAGTAAAAACTCTGTACCCATGAGCTACTACATAGGCAGCAATCTACTTAACACCGAATGCGTGATAAGAGACCTTGGCACCCAGGTGGACAGTAGTCTTTCCTTTGATAGTCACATCGCCACAGTAGACAGGAAGTCTTTCTACGTGGCACACCTCATCATAAAAGGGTTCTCATCCAGGAAAAAAGAGGTAATTGTTCCCCTCTACTCGATACTCATTAGACCCCATTATAAAGTACAACGTCCCTTTTGGAATGTACCTCACAAGACATCTGCAGCAGCTGGAAAGGCCACAGAAGTACCTCACAAAGAGGATTACTGGCCTCAAACAAATGCCCTACACTGACCACCTCAAAAAACTCCAGCTTTACTCCATAGGATATCGCCTACTCTGAGGTGATCTCTGCCTAACATATAAAGCTATGTCAAACCCAGAGCTGTTGGACATGCTACACCTAAAGAAATCCCAATCACTCCGAGCTACACGCTCTGGGGACCTGAACCTTGTCACCACAATAAACAGGACATGCTGGAGGGATAGATTCCTGTCCCAGAGACTTCCCATACTCTGGAACAGGCTACCCATCTATGTCAAGCAAAGTTCTTCATTAGCACTGTTCAAGAAAAATCTTGATGAGTGGATGGGAAATAGGAAATGCACCCCGGGGATCACTTCTGTGTCTCTGCTCAACAGTGGCACAGGAAAATAACTTTCTTGGGTGGCGTAAGCCAGGGAACCTTGTTGGCTACTCTTACGTAGGCCCTTGGGTTGATAGCCTAGTACCTACCTATGGACCTATGGACCTATGAACAATAGCAAGGCTTATATTCTTAGTTGTTTTATTAAGATTTGTACTGGTACTTGTTAGTCCATTAAGTACGCACTTTGAAACAAAAAAAAATGATTTCTTCTAAGTTTAAGTGTATGCTTACATTCTAAACAACAAGAACAAACTTTGGAATTTACTGTATCATAATATGATTTAAGGGAGGCCAGGGAAAATCAAAAGGCAAGCAGACTGGTTCAATGGGTATTCACATGCATTTTATAAAATAGTTGATTTTCATTTATTTCTAGTGATAACATATTTATATAATACTCAAAAGCAGAAAATGATGTTGGAGTGGTAAAACGCCACCAGTAAAATAAAATATACTGCTCTATGTAGCCAATAATCCTACTACCAAAGTAGAAAATCCAACATTTAATGTGTAAAAACACTCTATAAAAACTGTCACTGAAGGCACAGCAAAATAAAAAACACAAGGTAAAAATGGTCATGCGCTTTCATCATAGGACTTCATCAGAACAATGAGAAAAGTAGATGTTAAGTTGTTTATCTCGCCTTCGTTTCTTGCTTGTTGGGATCGGAGCCGATCCTCGGCTCCAACTCGGCCATCTTCTATAGCTCGAGAGCTGTTTACTGGCTCAAGGCTACCACTTATCCCATGATGCTTAGTGCTAGCTACCCAGATCTCATTTGCCGCTTCAGCTGCGAGGTTCGTTGTTACTGGCTCAGGCTCGTATAAGTTTTATTGAACTACTTTTTCTGTCAGATTAGGGTTTTTTCTGGTAGTTTTTTGTTTAAAATAATAGTCGCTAACTAGTTTGTTGTAGTTTAGTGTATTTGTAGTTTTCCCTTAGAACTCGTTTAAGTTAGAGAGTTCTCCCCCTCCCTCTATCCCTTTTGTAGGTAGCGTTTTAGCTTAAGCTTTTTCTTCTGTCTGTTTGTTAGGTAGCCGTTTAAGTTAGAGGCTTCCTAGTTTAAAAAAAAAAAAAAAAAAAAAAAAACTATCTTTAACTGTAGTATACTGTGTGTTTTTGTTTTTTTGTGGTTGGGCACACTTCTTGCGTCTATTGCTTAGGTGCAGTGCACCTGCAGGACTCTTGTTCTGTATGCCATGCATTTAGCCCAAGAGTTCTGCACGAGTGCAAAAATAAGCTTATTTTGAGGGGTCTTCTTAAGCCCCAGGATTCACCGGCCAAGGCTCAGCCTGTGAAATCTCCTAAACCGACCAAATCTTCGGCTCCCAGCTCGGAGCCATCATTGGCCCATGCCTTACCTACTACTTCGGTTCCGGCTAGAACCGAGGAGACTGCCTCCCCGTCGGCTCCACCAATACCTTTGGAGCCATTGCGGACCCACAAGAGGCCGAGGTCCCCCTTCTCTAGAGTCTATACATTCGGCTCCTCGGTCTCCCCTGTTGCAGAGTGATCTCAGTCATAGATCCTCCCACTCTTCTCGGTCCTCTAGGCTCTCGGATCACAACGTGGAGAGAGTGGTCAGTAGGTTTTTGAAGTCACAAGCACTGGTCAAAATGTTGTCCAGCCTCTTCAACAGGTGTTGGCTCCGTCTGCTTCCATCAATGTTCCTCCTCCGACTCCATTGAGCTCAGAGCCGGAGTTTGTTGGGGTTCGAATTGTGGAACCATTGGCACCGATAACGATTTCTCCTTTGGTTCCGTCGTTGGCTCCGATCCCCTCGATGGTGCCATCCATTGAGGGATCTGGGCGCCGAGACTCACTCGTCGGCTCCGAGGGGGCGAGTGGCATCGGACCCTTGGCCGACTCTGTTCTCCCTCTCGGAGCGTCAGCGCAGGTGAGCTCGGCTCCTACATTGGCCTCTGAGCAGTCTCCCTCGGTGTGGAGGAGGATTTTGGTTTCCTCAGAACTGGAGCCTTCTCTGCATCGTGGCAGGGACACCTTCGATGTCATGAGGAGTGTACTGGCCTCTGAGTCAGCTCCACTTTCAACCCCACTGGTGTCGCCCCACTGTAGTGACTGCGTCAACCTCTGCCCCTCCTCCAGACCTCAAGCATGGAGAACCGGTGCTCCAG
The DNA here is from genome assembly GCF_019279795.1 of Protopterus annectens. Lineage (NCBI taxonomy): Eukaryota > Metazoa > Chordata > Ceratodontiformes > Protopteridae > Protopterus > Protopterus annectens. The sequence goes on along the minus strand of NC_056731.1, from coordinate 1,323,167,996 downwards.
AGCACCCCATTGGGTGTTTCCTCTTCTTCAGAGGCCTCCCCTGATCATTCAGAGGAGCCCCCTCGGAAGAAAAAGTGCAAGAGGAAGCACATTGACTCCCCCGAGTCTGTCAGTTCGGATACGGATTTGGATGAATCGGAAGGGTCCCCGAGATCCCCCTTTGAAGATGTTTCCTTTTCGGACATCCTAGAAATGCTTAAGCAGAGGGGGAACTGGAATGTCCTAGCCCCTACCGAGGACGAATCTGTATTTTTGGATGCGTTCGGTTCCTGACCTTCCACATCCTGGGTGTCTCCGCCTTTTAATCCACTAATGTCAGTGGTGGCTCGAAGGGCTTGGTCAGCCCCGGATACAGTGGAACCAACCCCGAGGAGACCCGGCAAGTTTATCACTGCACCCCCTGATAAACAGCTCCTTACTAAGGGTGTTCCCGTGGATGCTATGGTGGTAGCAGCAGCCACTAAAAAAAGAGTTAGCGGAAACTTCTTCTTCTGTCCATCCTCCTAACAAGGAGTCTAGGACCATGGATAGATACGTGAAGTGAATGTTTGCTTCAGCGACCTTTTCCATGAGGTCACTGAATTACTTATGCCATTTTACCAGGCTTCAGAGGGATCTCCTGAAAGAACTCAGAGATACCCTCCAGGATCCATCAGCTGAAGGGGCTCAAGCTAAAGTGGCTTCTCAGCTGGCGACTCTTAATGCGGTATTCAACTCCTCCATGAGGCTCATTTCCTATGCAGCTGATGGTGCGAGTAGAGCCACAGGTACAGGCGTGGCCCTCAGGAGACACGCATGGATGCGGCTGTGTAATTTTGCGGAACCCTTTAGAGCGTCATTCACCAACACTCCCTTTTACGGTTCCTTTCTTTTTGGACCACAGGTGAAAGACACTCTGACTAGGTGTGAACAGGAAGGCAAGACTCTCTCTGCCGTGGGCGTCCATTTTTCCACTCCTTCCAGACCATATCCCAAGGGTCAGAAGAGTGGTAAAATGTCGTTTTGGAAATCCCAGGGAGCCTCGCCTGACACACGTAGTGATTTTTCCTCCAGGGGCAGAGGAGGAAACAGCAACAACAGACACCACCCTCGGGGTAGAGGGGGGTCTGCAGAACTAGGGCAGCAGAGAATCCTTCTCTGACAAGCCCTTCCAGCATCCCTGAAGAGTTGCCCGGCTGCCCGCCTCTGGAGGCAGTCGGGGGAAGACTTTCACTGTACCCAAAAGCCTGGCAAAACCTAACGCGAGACAAATGGGTACACTCAATCATATCCGGAGGATACATAATTCCCTTCTTTCAACCCCCCTTACCATCAAGCAAATCCCTTCCAGATGTTCCACCCAATCTGAGGGCCCAAGCAGTCATAGAAGTTTCAAGACTGCTAGAAAAAAAGAGTCATCCAGGAAGTCCCTGCAGACCAACACGGATCCGGAACTTACTCAAAGTTCTTTTTGGTACCAAAAAAGACAGGGGACTGGAGACCTATATTGGATCTCAGCAGATTAAACAAGTCTGTCCAAAGAACAAGGTTTCGGATGGTCATGCTACAGTCCATTCTACCCTTTTTGAGTCAGGACAATTGGATGTGCTCAATAGATCTTCAGGATGCGTACTATCACATCAAAATGGACAGGCGCTCCAGGAGGTTCCTTCGCTTCCGGCTGGGAGCCAGTCATTACCAGTTCAGAGCTCTGCCCTTTGGTCTCACCATAGCCTCCAGGGTGTTCACTAAATGCATGGCAGTAGTCACGGCTTACCTGAGGCGTCGAGGATTCCAGGTCTTTCCATATCTAGATGACTGTCTCCTTACTGCTACTACCAGGCATCAACCCCTTCAAGCCAGGGACTATACAATTACAATTTGGGCCCAGCTAGGCATTATTATAAATTTTGAAAAATCTGCCTTATTGCCCTGTCAATCTATTACGTATATAGGAGCAGATTTAGATGCAAGAAGTATGTTCGCAAGGCTACCGCCAGACAGAGTGGCCACAATTCGGCAGCAAATTCATATCCTCGTGCAATGCAAAAGGGTACAAGTCAGGTTGGTCCTTCAAACTCTGGGTTCTATGGCAGCGGCAATTTTTCTGATACTTCTGGCCCATTTTCACATGAGAATTCTTCAGTGGCTTCTGTTCACACAGTGGTCCTTTCAACAGCTCCCCATGTCTCACATGATCATGATTACAGAAACATGCAAAAGGCACCTTTCCTGGTGGATGGTCTCCCCACTAGTGTCTCAGAACAGACCATTCATACAGCCTCCTCCGGTTGCCACAGTGACCACGGATGCCTCACTGATAAGGTGGGGGGGGGCATTATCAGGGCAGGACAGTCCAAGGCACTTGGCAGCCTCACAAGTACCATCTGCACATAAATGTCTTGGAGATGAGAGCTGTGCTCCTAGCACTGCAAGCCCTTCAGGACTCTCTCCCTTCCAGGACCATTGCAATTCAAACGGACAACATGTCAGTGGTGTGGTACATCAACAAGCAGGGCGGAACCAGATCCTACCCCCTATGTCGAGAAGCACTCAGACTCTGGCAGTGGGCGATTTCCTCCCAACGATTTCTGATTGCGACGCACATCCCTGGGAAGTCCAAAGTCATAATGGACAGGCTCAGCAGAGCTATTCTCATGCCTCATGAGTGGTCTCTGAATCAGGTAGTTGCAGATCTGATCTTCCGCAAATGGGGACAGCCTTGCTGCGATCTGTTTGCCACCCCCTTCAACAGCAAATGCAGCAACTACTTCTCCCTTTTACCGCTTCCTGGTCACCCTTCCAGAGATGCTCTAGTCCACGATTGGCCTCAGGGACTTCTTTATGCCTTCCCGCCGTTCCCACTTATACCCAAACTCATACAGAAAGCTATTCCGTTGGGTTGCAAAATGATCCTCATTGCCCCCTACTGGCCTCGACAGATATGGTTTCCGTTCCTGCACCGTTACCTCCTTGAGCAGCCCTGGACTCTGGATCCTATTCCAGACCTGCTGATTCATCAATCAGGAGAGCTGCATCAATCCCTCCAAACTCTCCAGCTCACAGCTTGATTGATCCAATTCCAACCCTAGCCAGGCTTCCCACCATTTCCCCGGCCGTGCGTGAGATTATTGTCTCCTCTCACAAATCTGCTACTAGGAAGACTTATGCTAGCAAATGGAAACGTTTCTCTTGTTGGGCAGAGGCTAGGAACATAGATCTCTTTTTCAGCCCCAGTTCACGAACTCTTGGAGTTCCTAACAGAGCTTTTTCATTCTGGGTCCGCTTCTGCCACACTCAGGGTTCAACTAGCGGCCATCTCTAACTTTCATGTTGGGTTTTCTAATCTAAACATTATGTCTCATAAGCTGTGTAAAGCCTTCCTCAGAGGGATTACTCTCCATAGGCCCCCAGTGAGAGATCCCCCTCCTCCTTGGGACCTTAATTTGGTACTAACCTCCTTGATTATGCCCCCTTTTGAACCGGCAGCATCCTGCTCCATTAAGTTTCTATCTTGGAAAACTCTCTTTCTGGTAGCTATTACCTCAGCCAGGCATGTCTCGGAACTTCAGGCACTAAGTGTTCGTCCTCCGTACTTAGTTTTTCATAAGGACAGGGTTGCTCTGAGAACTAATCCCTCCTTCCTTCCGAAAGTCTGCTCAGAAAATAATCTAAACCAATCTATAGACCTTCCTGTGTTTTTACCTAACCACACCAACAAGGCAGAATACAAATTACACCTTTTGGTTGTTCATAGACAATTGCGTTTTTACCTGCATAGAACGAAGGGTATAAGAAAGTCGGACCAACATTTCCTTTCCTATGCTAGGGGCAAACAGGGTCTTCCAGTTTCCAAAGTGACCCTGTCCAGGTGGTTGTCTCACACTATTACCTTCATCTATCAACTAAGAAATAAAGAGTTGTCTATCAAACCGAATGGTCATTCTACTAGGGCTTTGGCCACCTCTGTAGCCTTCCAGTCTAGGTTGCCCATGGACTCCATCTGTGCCGCTGCCATGCGGGCAAATCCTCATACATTTATTTCTCATTGCAAGTTAGACATGGTCTCCAGGAGTAGAGCTAACTTTGGTTCCACTGTTCTGAAGAGTTTGTTCCAATGAGCCACCCAGGATCGTAGGTGCTAGGGACGCTGTCCCAACAAGCAAGAAATGAAGGCGAGATAGACAACTTAACATAAAGAAGTTATGTACCTACCATAACGTTCCATGTTAGTTGTCTTCATCTTGCCTTCATTCTTGCTTCCCCCCCTCCATCCCCCTGTCCTATTGGACCGAAAGGAGTTCAGGTTTCACTGGCTGAGTGTTCTCTGGTTTGTTTCCTATACTGACTTGGAGATTATGACAGGTAGGTTTAACCCTCTGTTTGGAGGGGTTTCATTCTATAGCTATGGCTGGGGTTAGCTATTTCAAACAAGATCTGGGTAGCTAGTGCTAGGCATCATGGGATAAAGGGTAGCCTCGAGTCAGTAAACAGCTGTCGAGCTATAGAAGATGGCTGAGTCGGAGCCGAGGATCGGCTCCGATCCCAACAAGCAAGAAAGGAGGCGAAATGAAGACAACTAACATGGAACGTTATGGTAGGTACATAACTTCTTTTTCATCACTTACATACATATACTTGTCCCAATTAAGTGCAATCAATCAATTCTTAAAACGCCACTACCCTTTTTACATGAAACCTGTTAAAACATTTTACTACTTCAGAGTATCTAACAATAGCAAATCCAGTTATTAAACAAAACATCTTATCATGGTATATTATACTGCACACAAGCAAAATATTTTCCTAAAAAAGGTGAAAGCCAGAATAAAAATAAATTAAAGTCTGGATGCCCCTATACTTTAGTTCAGGTTTAATACTAATATGATCATTAATACCTGGGGCTACAGTAGCATTCAGTCTAAACTGCCATCTCATTTTGACTCTTAACAGTTTGTTAGTCTAGTCGCCCCCCCTTATGTCCTTACTGACTACCTCTAAAATACCAAAAAGAAAGGAGTGACAGTTTTTACAGAGTGTTTTTACACATTAATTGTTGGATTTTCTACCTTGGTCGTAGGATTATTGGCTACATAGAGTGATATTTATATAATAGTAATTTATTCTTAATTTGTAGGGAATAGCTATGCATTAATTAGTATACACTATTTTAATTCCTTAGATCATTTAAACATAATACAGATGGGGACTCATAGGTCTATCATCTTAATATATCTTTTTTATGTAGATGCTGTATAATATTTCACTTTCCAAATAAATAGGTGATGTGAAGTTGTTAAATCTCGCCGTTTATTCTCACTGATGGGTTCAGAGTCGATCCTCGGCTCCAACACCGCCAATAGCAAAGCTCACGGTTTGCCAGTAGCTCAAGAATAAGCTCCTTATCCCACAATGCACTGCTGGAATTAGCTCAGATCTAGTTTGCCACAGCAAGAGAGATCTCGGTGATCCAGCTAGCTCGGATCATTTTTGAAAAAAATAACAGCAAGTCTATTTAAAAAGTTCTCCTTTTTGTTTAAAAAAATAGTGTGTAGTAGTATTAGGTCTTTTCAATATATAATCTATAGTTTCAATAGTTATAAATAGTTTAAAAGTTTGTGCCTTGTTGGCTTCTTCATTTGTGTGGGTCTTTAGCCCTATTTACTCTTATTAATCTTTATAATAGTCAGGCTTTTTTTCTTTGGGTCTCTTTAGCCTTATTTTTGTAATCTCCAGTTACATTGTCATAGATAGTGCCCATATTGGGCTTAGTTGTTTGTGGATCCTTACAAGTGAAAGGACTTTACTGTTTTACCTTTTGCAGTTTACTTTTTGTTTTATTTAAATATGTCGGATGAGAAGGAGAAATCCCATCCTAAATCAGGTTTTAATAAATGCCCAGATTGTGGGCAGAAAATATCCGTCACTGACGGACACATTCAATATGTCTACTGTCTGGGGGCTAAACACCTCCAAGACACCGGCAGCATTTGCCACTCCTTTTCTTCAAGAGTCCTCTTAGAGAGAAGGAGGAAACTTATAGACGGGGATTGCTACAGCAATCTTTTTCTGAGGTGTTGAGTAGCCATGAGGGTACTAGTGCATCCTCCAAATCCTCAAAATCCAAATCTTCAGACAAAGTGACAAAAAAGGCAAAAATTTCAGAAGGATGGTCATCGGATCCACAGACATTGAAACCAAGTGTACCTTTGATTTGGAGCCAGTACTCGGTATTGGAGCCGGTCTCTGAATTTCCTTCTTCCCCTCTGCTCCAATCAGCACCTTCGGTGCATTCAGCTAAGTCCTCAGTCAGCCTTTCAGATTTGGACATGGATCGGCTAGTGCAGAAGCTTTTACAGGCACCAGGACTTGCCAAATTGTTGTCGGCCCTGACCAGCTCTTCGGTGCCGAAGACCATGGATCCGGATTTGTCTACTCCTCCTCCGAGCCGTAATGGACTCTCAGAGCCGAAGGAAACTGAACCCTTGGTTGTCAAATCCTTGGAGCCGATACCCACACTGGTGTTATCGGCTCCATCTACTCGGATATCCTCGGCGCCGACCGAGGACTGTAGGAGCCGACGCTCTCCCGTTGGGTCCGGGGAGGATAGTTGAACCGATTTGTTGGTGCCGACTCTTCCTCTCGGGGCTTCGGCTCAGATGAGCTTGGCTCCTACCTCGGGCTCGGAGCCCAGGGTTTCGGTGCGGGAGGATCGGACGGTACTCTCGGGTCTGTCCACTCCTCGTCGGAGCCATGGTGCCTTCGATGCTATGAGGAGAGTTTTGTCTCCAAAGACACCATCAACATTGGTTCAGCTTTCCCTCTCCCCTCAAGCTCCTGTGTCGGCTTCTTCATCTACCGGTCCCTCTAAGCATAGAGACCCTGAGCCTCAAATACCCCCACACGGCATCCCCTACTCTTCTGGGACCTCCCCAGATCCCCCCACTGAGGAGGTGCCCAGGAAGAGATTGTGCAAGAGGAGGCACTTAGACTCTCCACAGGAGTCCTTGACATCTGACACGGACTTAGATGAGTCAGAAGGGTCCCCTCGATCCCCCTCTGAGGATATCTCCTTTGCAGAGATACTAGAGATCCTTAGTCAGAGGGGCGATTGGCAGTCCAAGACCGCTACGGAGGATGAGTCCGTGCTCTTGAAGGCTTTTGGGTCTCAACCTTCCACTTCTTGGGTGTTTCCACCTTACGACGAGCTCATGGAACTGATTTCTCATAAGGTGTGGGAGTCACTGGAGGCCATGGAACCTGTTCCTCGTAAACCCAATAAAATTATGTCTGCTCCAGTTGACAAGCCATTTTTGACAAAGGGAGTGCCTGTTGATGCCATGCTGGTAGCTTCAGTCACCAAAAAGGAAATATCTGAGACATCCACCTCTATCCATCCCCCTAACAGAGATTCTAGGGTCATGGATAGATATGGGAAGTGCATGTTTAGTTCAGCGACTTTTTCTCTGTGATCACTGAACTACTTAACCCACTTTATGAGACTACAGAGAGATCTCCTGAAAGAGCTAGGAGATACTCTCCAGGGTATGGTAGCTGCAGAGGTGGCTGACAAAGTCAATGCCCAACTCGCTACCCTAAACTCAGTGGTAAACTCATCCATGTGTCTCATATCCTATGCAGCTGATGGTTCGAGTAGAGCCGCTAGTTCAGGCATTGCTCTTCGAAGACAACCTGGATGCGTCTCTGTTCCTTTGCGGAATCCTTTAAGTTTTCTTTTGTTAATAACCCATTCGATAGCTCATCACTGTTTGGGCCCAAAGTAAAGGAAACTTTAACCAGGTGTGAGCAGGAAGGCAAGACCTTATTTGCCGTTGGAGTCCATTTTTCGACCCCTACTTGGCCCTACCCCAAGGGCACTAGGGAGGGAAAATGTGGTTCCGAAAAGAACAGGCAGCCTTTCAGGACACACGTGAGAAACCCCCTCTAGAGGCAGAAGGGGGGGGTGATAACGGAAGACGCCGCCCCCGTGGCAGGGGGGGGGTCCACAGCAACAGGGTGACAGGGGTCAGTTCTCCGGTCAGCCCTACCAGCGCCCCTGAAAGGGAGCCCGACTGTTCGGCTCTGGAGGCAGTCGGGGGTCACTTGTCTTTGTACCCAGAAGCCTGGCTAAACATAACATCAGATACTTGGGTACAAATCATCATTTCCAGAGGATATTTAATTCCGTTCTCTTCCCCTCCCATTCCTGTAAAGAGAATCCCAGATGTTCCAGCCAATCTCAGGGAATAAGCAATCGTAGAGGTCCACAGATTGCTAGAAAAAAGTCATCCAACCAGTCCCATCAGACCAAGTTGGATTCGAAACTTACTCAAGATTCTTTTTGGTACCAAAGAAAACAGGGGACTGGAGACCTATCTTGGACCTCAGCAGACTCAACCAGTTCGTAAAGAAAGAGAAGTTCCGAATGGTTACACTTCAGTCCTTTCTTCCCTTCTTAGGGAAAGGCGATTGGATGTGCTCCATAGATCTCAAGGATGCGTATTATCACATAAAGATGAACAGACGCTCCAGAGATCATCTGCGCTTCCGGCTGGGAGCCAATCACTACACCCCCAGAGTGTTCACCAAATGCATGGCAGTGGTCACGGCTCACCTGAGACATCTAGGATTCCAGGTGTTTCCATACCTAGACGATTGGCTCCTAACCACTGCCACCAGGCATCAATTGACTCAGGCAATACAATACACTCTGACACTCTGCCATCAATTGGGCATTACAATAAACTTTGAAAAGTCTGCCTTATCGCCATCGCAGCATACCGTTTTTATAGGAGCAGAATTAGATACCTCAACTACCACTCTACGTCTCCCTGTCAAAAGAGTTTCTCTTCTCTGCCAAAACGTCAGCTTACTGGTGTCAAAGAACAAAGCTACAGCAGCAGAGGTATTGAAAGTACTGGGTTTGATGGCGGCAGCAATCCTGGCTATACCACTCGCAAGGATGCATATGCGAATTCTTCAATGGCTCCTCTTCGCTCAGTGGTCTTACCAGAAACTACCGGTGCACCACATGATTCTCATCACGGATTCTTGCAGGAGAGACCTTCGGTGGTAGTTGACATCTCTTCATGTCACAATCGGAAGACCCTTTGTCCCCCCCCCCCCGGTAGCCACTGTGACCATGGACGCTTCCCTGATAGGGTGGGGGGGCATTTTCAGGGAAAGACTGCCCAAGGCACATGGACAGATCAAGAATCACATTTGCACATTGAGAGCAGTACTTCTGGTGTTGCAGTACTTTCAGGACTCTCTTCCTCTAGGAACTATTGCAGTTCAGACAGACAACATGTCAGTAGTCTGGTACTTGAACAAACAAGGTGGAACCAAGCCTTACCCCCTTTGTCGAGAAGCCCTCAGGGTTTGGCAATGGGCTGTGTCATCCAAGCGTTTTCTATTAGCAATGCACATCCCTGGGAAATCCAACGTGATAGCGGACAAGCTAAGCAGGGTGATATTGCTCCCTCATGAGTGGTCTCTCAAACAACAGGTTGCGGAGTTGATTTTCCGAAAATGGGGCCAGCCTTGTTGCGACCTTTTTGCCAGCCACATCAATTCAAAATGCAGAAGCTACTTTGCCCTAATACCACCTCCCGGTCATCCCCCGAGAGATGCACTTCTACACGATTGGCCCCCGGGTCACCTTTATGCATTTCCACCCTTTCCATTAATACCCAGATTTTTACAGAAAGCAAAATCGCTGGGAAGGACTGTTATACTCATAGCCCCTTACTGGCCTCGACAGATTTGGTTTCCGTTTCTCTACCATCATCTGTTGGAAGGTCCATGGATCCTGGACCCAGTTCCAGACCTTCTGACACATCCGTCAGGGGACCTTCATCCTTCACTGCAGTCCCTGAAACTGACTGCTTGGCTAATCCACTTCCCCTAATTGCCAGGCTTCATTCAATTTCAGAAGATACAAGACAAATTCTCTTGTCTTCTCATAAGCCATCTACCAGGAAATTATATGGCAGTAAATGGAAAAAGGTTCTCTATTTGGGCCAGCACGCAGAACATTGACCCTTTCCTAGCTCCGCTATCTTCTATTTTAGAATTTTTGACAAAAATTTTTAAGGAAGGAGCAGCAGCTGCTACAGTTCGAGTTCAGTTAGCTGCCATCTCAAATTTTTACCTTGGTTTTGGTGACTCAAATGTTATGGGCCATAAGTTATCTAAGACTTTTCTTAAAGGCGTTCTTCATATGAGACCTCCAATCAAAATTATTCTCCCTGGAATATAAACCTTATGCGGTCTCAAATTAATCTTCCTCCTTTTGAGCCAGCATCTTCTTGTGATCTCAAATTTTTATCCTGGAAAACAATATTTCTTGTGGCCATTACTTCTGCCCGCATAGTGTCAGAACTTCAAGCATTATCTATTAGACCACCTTACATGATTTTCCATGCTGATAGAGTATTTCTCAGAACAAACCCTTCATTTTTACCTAAAGTCTGTTCTGAATCAAATATCAATCAGGTCATTGAGCTGCCATTCTTTTTTCCCAACCACTCCAGCAAATTGGAATACATGCTACACAAACTTGATGTTCACAGACAGCTCAGATTTTATTTTGACAGAACTAAGGATATTAGAAAATCAGATCAACTTTTTGTATACTTCTCAGAAGCAAGAAAAGGCAATCCAGTGGCTAAAACAACCTTATCTAAATGGTTATCCGATTGCTTATCCTTTGTTTATGAAAATGCGAGCATGCCATTAACACATAAACCTAAGGCTCATTCTACCAGAGCCATCTCTACATCTTCTGCTTTTCAAGCTAAATTGCCCCTTGACAATATTTGCGCTGCAGCCACTTGGTCTAAGCCTCATACTTTTATCACGCATTACAAAGTGGATAAGGCTTCAAGGGACAGGTCTTCCTTTGGTTCTACGGTACTGAAGAACATACTCCATAAGCCACCCAGGATTCAGGGTGCTAGGGACGCTACCCATCAGTGAGAATAGTCAAAAATGAGCAAACAAACTTGTAAAAATGTGTAGAAACAGGCAACCTGATGTCCAGATAGTCAATACTAACCACAGGAAACAAAGTCCAAGTTTCTTCTTAAGTCTTTCTTCTGGACATCAGGTTGCCTGTTTCTACACATCAGTGAGAATAAACGGCAAGATTTAACAACTTCACATATAGAAGTTATGTACTTACCATAACGTTCCATGTGAGTTTTTTATCTCGCCTTTATTCTCACGTCCCTCCCTCCTTCCCCCTCCTGGCTGACTGTTGACGTAGAGGCTAGTACCATCTTGGTTATTCAATATTTCTTCTTCCCCTTTGGGAAGTGTTCTTGGCAGAAATACATAAAAGGGTATGTATATGTTTGTGTATATATATATATATATATATATATATATATATATATATATATATATATATTTATATATGTAAATACTGTTACTCGCAGCAAACAAGATCTGAGGTAATTCCAGCAGTGCATTGTGGGATAAGGGGCTTGGTCTCGAGCTAGTGGCAAACCTTGAGCTTTGCTATCGGCCGAACCCATCAGTGAGAATAAAGGCAAGATAAACAACTCACATGGAACGTTATGGTAAGTACATAACTTCTATTTTCTTAACTTTATTTCACCATTTCCTTCAGGGTGTACATCATGACAAATTCAAGATAATACCTTTATGTTGTAGTTGGCACTCATTAACTCCTCTAGCTGGAAGTAACAAATTTGGTTATGGTACAGTTCCATTAGGCTATATTCTTTGGGGACTATTTTCCAAAATGAGACAGCAAATAAGTATAAATTACTATCCCTGGTTAAAGTGTTTGGGAGGCAAACTCCCCCACACCCCAATGCAGAGGACTTAGTATATTGTACTCACATACATCATATAACTTCCTATGATAGCAAAAGAGTGTTCAGGCTATTAGGCTGCATGGCATTTCACTTCAGGTACATTTTGTTGAGGACGCATAGTTGAAGTGAAATTCATCTGCAGAGACATGTGGATGTTTACAGAAAGCATGCATAGGGAGAATAATGTCAATGGGCACCCAAGGCACCTAGAGGCAATAGACAGTATGGCAAGCATCAGTAACAGGGTGCCCAGTGTTGTGTCAGTGGTTGTGAAAAGGCATGTGTTAGATGGGCAATGCCTTCATTAATGGCGTGTGTGCGTTTGTGTGTGTGTGTGTGTGTGTGTGTGTGAAGACTCTTAGAGGTTCATAGGTTAGTACTAAGCTAACTGCCCTAGCAAGCCATTTTAAGCCTAGCCAATTATCCCTTGTGAGACTTGAACCCTACACCTTGTGTTTGTAAGGCAAACACCTTAACCATTAGGCCACCCTCCCAACGGAACTGCCTAGAGACCATTACCTAAAACAAGTACTATAGCATAAGTGTGATTACAGCAGCATGTAGGAGCTGCTTCATGCTATGGCACACATCTCTATGCTGTAGTTGCGTAAGCATGTACTGTACACCAAGCACAAAACACATCACTTCCCCTGCTCCCATGCACTTAATCAAATCCTCTTTCCAGACTTTGTACTCCTACTCAATAGAAAAATCCTCATTTAAATGCTCTTTAAAAAATACTTATCCAAATCTTGGATATGTTTCTGTTCCAATCCAGGTTAAACTACTCTGTCGTCATCTACCTTCCACTGTCCTGATTCCTTCACACTTCCTTTCTCCTACTACTCCTTCCCCTGTTCAATGGACCTCCTATTCCAAACTCTTTCCTTTCACTAACTCTATCTGTAATCACCTGCCAAATTTCTTTCTAATAATATTTTCTGATTACTTCTACTCCTATAACATTTATTACCACAAAATATTTTCCTGCATGCTCTTGTAATGCCTTGTCATCTCTGTTTATTTTCCCACATCTCTTCTGATTTTTACTTTCTTGCACTTCTCAAAAGATGCACATTCCTTTTCTGCCTTCACTACCTCAAATATGTATCTTGTTTTATTTTCATTGTAACACCTACTTGAGTTGTATTAGTTATGTGTAACATTCTGTTACTTAATGATCTGCACTTTGTGCAGTTTGAAAAGTGATATAATATAATATGTCCTTTTAATGCCATCATTTCTCCTGATATGCATTGTGTTTTACTTTTATCGTGACTTATACTGTGTACCGCATGTAACACTCTCTTATTTAAATGATCTGTACTTTGTGTCATTTGTATATTTTAAACATTAGGGGGAATTCAATAAAGCCTACACTGAGTAATTTTCCATGCAGGCATAGTGACACGGAGCTTACACGGAAGTAAGCAGCCATACGATCCAGTAAACAGAGCTGAGAGGAGTGCATGAACATGCCAACACGGAAGTGTCTGTGGCATGCAAATTATCTCATAAGCAGGTGAATTGCATGCAGATGAGGGTGTAGAGCAAGCCAGCAAGCAGATAGGCAGTCATGTAGATCCTGTGTTGGTGTCCGAAGTTTACATGGAAAAATGCTGTGTACATGAAAGTAAAAAGTGAACTGGGGCTGTAAAACCCCAGTTAGAAGGTCAGGAATAGCAAAACAGACACAGATATGTGCAAAACCATGCCCTGTGTGTCCAACAAGTAATGGAAAACAATTTAAAATAAGTTTTTGTTTTAATACCCCTATTATATTTGCACAGTGCGCAGCAGTGTTCAAACATGCCATTATGCAAAAAAAAAAAAATCTAAAAGTGTGAAAATGAGTAAAATAAAATATATGACAATAATGCATTATAGGGCCTTGCATGGAGTATGTGCAATGGTAGATGTCTGTGGTTGCTAAGGAGGCAGGTTCTGGAGCAGTGTAGTATCTAGGATGTGTGCACAAATCTGTATGCAAATGAGCTGGGGTTACTGAATAGTAAAAATGGGTATCCGTACCCGCGGATCAAACCTGTGTAGCCCCAGAACTATGTTGGTGTTCACAGAAGAGTTAGTTGACATCAAAAAGGGGCGTGTCTCTATCTCTTTAAGCACATTGGAGCACAGAGGTGCCCATTTGCATGATGAACTGCTGAGCTGAGCAGGGTGGGGGGGTGTCCAGTGCTGCTAAGCTTTGTTTAGCTTTGGTGCACGTATTTAAGCTGGTTTGAGTGTGTTTATGAGGCACGTCACTATCAGTGCCTGTTCATGGGGGTGTGTCTATTGACTACTGAGCATTGTTTATTCCTGTGGCACGGGTTTGCACGCCATGCTGCAGTGCTTAGCAAGGAAGGCTGTCAAAAAAGAAAAACAAAATTTGCTGAGAAAGCCAGTCATATATAATTTACAGATGACCCCTGTTCCACCTAAACTGGGCCATTCCAACCCGTCAGTGATGTACTTGGCAGGTGGAATGTATCATAGTTAACCAATCACACAGACTGCATCTGCAGCAGAGCACTATAAAGTATGCATAGACCTTACAATCTGATTTTCCCCCATACTCTTCACCATTGGAGTACAGACTTGGAAATTGTAACTGAGAGAATGCTAGGGGCTGCTGCAGCTCTGCTACATCTGTATGTGCTAGATGCTGAGGTCACTGCTGATGTGGCTGTTGACAATAGGCCTAGACTGAGAAGGAGAAGAGTGTTCATGCCCAGGGTAACCTTCCAGAGGTTACATCAGCTGGAGTTTGTGGAGCGCTACAGGATGGACAGGGACATACTACATGAACTCGCCAAGCTCTGCCACCCTCAACTCAGACCCAGAGCCAACAGAGTGGAAGCCATTCCAGTGGAAACAAAGGTATGTCTAGCCCTTGGGATACTTGCTACAGGTACTTTTCAAAGACCAAATCAGGACATCAGGGGGGGGGGGTCTCACAGGCATCAGCATCCAGGGTACTCCACCAGTTCCTGGATGCCATGCAAATACTTGCTAGTGAGCACATTTTTTTACCCATCACCCCTGAGGAGAGGGCCAGCAGTATGCGTCTCTTCTACTGTGTAGCACACTACCCTGAGGTACTGGGTGCCGTAGACTGCACCCATGTCCACATCAAAGCACTGCCCAGTGAGGATGTTAGAGTGTACCGCAACCATCACTCCATCGACTACCAGGTCGTGTGTAATGCCCATCCTGTATGTCCATCTATTGGGAGATGCTGGCTACACACTGGAACCGTGGATGGTGACACTCATCAGAAATGCACACACATCTACTGCCTGCCGAATAACACCATAATGAGGCACACACACAAACTAGGAACATCATAGAACATGTGTTTGGGCTGCTTAAGTCATGGTTCCAGTGCCTCGATATGCAGTACTCTCCAGCCACATGTGCACAGATGTTTACAGTGTGTGCCATGCTACACAATATGATCCTGCAGAAACAGCTATGGCAAGATCATCAAAGGAAGGGGGGACACACTCCTCCACCAGTGCCTAGGTCGCCACAGACACACCTACAGGAGGACTTGGAGGAGAAACCCCCAGAGGCTGTCCCTGTAGGCAGACTTAGGTGTGCCCAGTATGCCCTGGCCTTGGCTAAGAGGCAACGCATAGCACATGCAATGACAAGCTAGGGTCCTAGGGACTGACACCTTACTCCGACTTGCATATATAGTTAAAAGAATGCCAGCCACATCACACAACCTGTATCTAACCATGTATTGACTGTGTATGGCATGCATCAGAGTCAGCCCTGAAACACAGGTCTCTCAACTGCTGCATTCACAAGGTAAGTCACTCTCCTCTACAACAAATGTACGGGGTACTAGACTATGGCAGCATATGTATGGACCTGCTGCATGTATGCAAGGGAATAGAGTAGGCTACTGGGCAACATGCAGAAATTGAATAGCCCCTTGGGACAACAGGTACTCTGTTCCATACTGAGTTCCCTCTAATATTCATTAGGCCACATGGCTGGAAACCCCACTGCATTATTGAAGGGAAATACCAAACAGTGGGGTCATAGGACAAGGGCATGACTGTCAATGCCAGAGTTCCCTACCCTCAACACACCTGTGTTCCCTTACAACTGCAGTAACAGAGTATATTTGCAAGGATATATCAGCAGACCACACATTTCCAGGGATGTGACATACAACCTGGTCACATATTTTACCCACAAAACGCAGGGGGTCAGTGTATGTCTGCATGCTGTTGATAGTGTGAGGAATTAAACCTCTTACTTTGCTGGCTGGTGTGGGTTATCGGGCTAAGAACATTAGCATCTACAACTTTTGCATGTGAGTTACTCATATGGTAGGAGTCCCACAGACTGTCATAATGCCACAATCTGTTACTGCAACACAGCTGGACAAAACCAGAAAGAAAGGGAGGACAGAGGGCCAAACCTACAGACAGACATTATACATGGTCTGAGTAACCTAGAAGGTGGCTAGTATAACAGCACGTTGCAACAGGTCAAATTAGTTGCAGGATGTAAAGGCCATCACTTAAATGTCTCACTAGTTACAACACTTCAGTGCCTGCATTTTACAGTAAAGTACTGAAAAAATGCAACTGTATGAGGAACAGAGCAGACATATGGGGCAATAGGCTGGACATTCTGCAAAAGCGTACAGGGAGAGGTATGCAAACTGTCACCCTGTATGTGGTGTTACAGCATGTACTCCAGTCACATCAAACCTCTCAACCTTTAACAGCAACAAATCTGGCCAAAGCCATGAATATAAGTGGGACAAAGGCCCAAAAACAGAGGCAAGTGTTAAATATTGCACTTACAAATGTAAAGAATCGATAGAATAACAGCTATTGCAGTACCACGAATCTAAAGTGTCTGCAGTCTGAATCTCAAATGTCTGTCATTATTTCCTAACATCACTCTTTAATGATTCACCACTAATGTGCCAGAAAACTACAATGTTATGTAACACAGACCAAAGATATGAGGCAAATATCTTGACATTCTGTGCAAATATGTACAGTTGATAGGTATGAGTCAAATATTACATTCAGCAAACAGCCAGGGAATGACTTTGGCAAAATATCAGGGAGGTGCTAGAGTGTGGAAACAGGTGCAGCAGCCAGTGGTCTGTAGCACACAAAATCCTGGACTGGAGTACAGGCAGGTAGATCTGTCCTGGAGTCACCTTGTAAGTACTGACAGTCACAATGGGCATGCTTCTACACTTAGCTAACTTGAGCCCATGTCTCTTGCCTCTTCCACCCAAAGAGCAGTTATGTAGAAATATGTTTGTGCATACACACAGCTATGTATGTCTCCCTCCCCCTCACACATGATTACTCTGTTAAGAAGTGTGTGTGTGTGTGTGTGTGTGTGTGTGTGTGTGTGTGTGTGTGTGTGTGTATATATATATATATATATATATATATATATATATATATATATATATATGATATGTATGTATATATGTGTATAACAGGTATCCCGGTCCTGTGACACTGGAGACAATAACAGCAGCATGCTGGAGCACTCTGCAAGCCACACATGCTGTGTAATACAAGGCCACTTTGCTTAGGCCACATGTACTGTGGCTGCATCAACAAATGCAACAGACATAGCCTGTGGCGAATGCAGTAAGTACTGCGAGCTATAGTGTGTGCAGATAGATAGGTAGAGGTTCTAATCTCACATCAGGTAACTTTCTGTGTGTCTTGCAGCAGTAAAGACATGCCCATCTGGCCTATGTCTGTGCAATGGTTATTCACTTTATGGCCCTGTGAGTAGCTGCTTTCCTCAACAGTGGCCTCCTTTACAAAGCCTGCTGATGTCATCCACTTTAGCAGCACTGGCTGAGAGTCTAATTTCAAGTAATCTCCATGGTGTATGTAATAAGTACTGCAAGCTGTAGTGTGCACTACTAGATAGGTAGGGGTTCTAATCTCATAACAGCCAACTCTCTGTGTTTAAATGTCACTCTGGTTCTAATCTCACAACAGCCAACTCTCTGTGTATCTGCGTAGCTGTGTAAAAATGTCACTCCTTGCAGCAGTACAGACATGCCTGTCTCTGAGCAATGTTTATACATTTTAAGGCCCTATGACTACCTGATGGCTTATACATTGGCATCCTTTACAAAGCCTGCTGATGTCATCCACCTTAACAGCATTGGCCGACAGTCTAATTTCAAGTGTTTTCCGTGGCACATGTGATATGTACTGCAAGCTGTAGTGTGTATTGTTAGATAGGTAGGGGTTCTAATCTCACATCAGCCAACTGTGTTTGTGTGTGTGTGTGTGTGTGTGTGTGTGTGTGTGTGTGTGTGTGTGTGTGTGTGTGTGTGTGTGTGTGTGTGTGTGTGTGTGTGTGTGTGTGTGTGTGTGTGTGTGTGTGTGTGTGTGTGTATATATATATATATATATATATATATATATATATATATATATACATATATCCATCTGCAGCACTATGGATAAGCCCATATGGGCAATCTCCATGCAATGGTTATGCATTTTATGGGCCTAAGACTAGCTGCTGGGCTCTAAATGCCCACCCCTACAAGGCCTGCTGATGTCATCCACCTTAAGAGTACTAGCTGACAACCCAAAATCAGATAAACTCTGTGGCGCATGTGATAACTACTGTGAGCTATAGTGTGTAATAGGTAGGGATTCTAGTCTCCCACTAGTCAACTTTGTGTGTGTGTGTGTCCATGTGTGTGGTTACAGATATATCCCCTAGTATCACTATGGACATGTGCATATAGGCTATTTGTGTGCAATGGTTATGCATTTTATAGCCCTGTCACAAGCTCCAGGTCCTATATAGGCATCACTGATGTCTGCCACCATCTAGATTTGTACGGTTCAAAAACCCAGGTGATATGTATAAAGGGTAGCAGACCTTCTCATAAAGTATGAATGCATAATTATGCTGGCTGCCTCCATTGTCCCAGACACAGCCTTCTACACATATGCACCTAGAGAACCATGCACAGATACTGCCATACCTTGCTGCCATTATATTTCTGCTGTGTTGCCATGCCGTCCTCTGCTACTGTACTGCCACCATGTGTCCATAGAATAACCACTCAAAGCCCTAAAATGGAAACATACACAAGTCCATGATACACCTGTCATTCTGTCTCACTATCACCAGTCTAACATCATGCACCTAAGATACACAAGGTTTGCTGTGTAGTCATTACACAATGCAGCACACAGTACCTATTGTGGTCCACAACACCTGCAATGGCATAACAATACTGCACTACACAACTACATTGAAAGTAATATAGTCACCCTGTGCATCAGACACATAGGTGCTTGTACCTGCACTGATGACAGGGATGTGGCACAGATATCATCACATGCACAGGGTGTGGTGTGGGGGTGCAAGAGGCCTAGACTGTGCCATACAGTTGGCAGCATGTGTGAGTCAGGAAGGGGTGCTGGTCAGATGTGCCATGGAGAGGTGACATGTGTCCTGCATGTGACAGTGATGTTTGAGGGTGTGTGTGTACACAGCCAAGCCCAGAACTAGCCCTACACATGTGTATGTTGGACAGCTGTGGACCATACATGGCAGAGTGAACAGTTCACCATCTCCAGTCATGAACATGGGAACTTGCTCTGCCAGGAGTGGCACTGGCACCACTACACCCAAGGTCGGATGCGGTGCAATTATCTGACGGTGACTGCTGTCTGCTGGCTCTCTGTCCCCCACGGAACCACCCAGGGTCATGTGACCATAGCCTGCCACATCTTGGTGTGGACAGCACACTTCCTTCTGTAGTACTGGAGGTGCTGCTACTATGGGAGCGTGAATGTGCACGAACATGTGGTCTCTCAGCAGATGGTGTTGTTGACCTATGTCCACATGCGCAATGCCCTACCCGAACCAGATGTTGCAGCACAGACAATATGCGGGCAAAGACAGACACTGTTTCAGCCCACCGTCTGTCCACTTCATCAATGAAATGATCCATGGCATCACCAGTAAGGTGGAGGCAGTCACAGATGTCAGACTGTGCTGCATTCATGACCTTTCGAATCAATTTAGTGTTGCATTTGGTACATGCCTCTGCTTCCATGATGGCCAGAAACATGTGGCAAGTGACCCTTGATGTGACACCTGTGACAGGAGGTGGATGGACAGCAGTCCCCCTCGAGCACCCCTGTTAATCTGCCTGTGTGTGACCTCACCAGATGTCTGGCTATGCCCAATGTCTACACTCACTGATGCCATAGTTGTCGCACTGTGCTGTTCAATGTTGGCACCATGTGACTGTCCAATATCTGTAGCCTCTGGGAACTGGGTATGTGTGGGCATATTGACTGTGTGTGGGGACAATAAGGGCAGAAGAGGGATGTCAATCTCTGGGATTGATTCAGCCCCTGACAGCCCCACCTGTGCCTCACTATGGCCATCATCATCATCAATACCAAATGGGACACTGACATCAGGTTATGAGGGGGTCAAGCTCCAACCCCTGCATTCACCTGTTAGGATGAAGAAAAAATCAGTACATTATTACCTGCACTATTATGTATGGTAATCCACACAGACTCATACAGATGTGGAGCAACAACTGCATTACCAGTCACACATCTTACTGATCTCATGCACAACACACAAACACACAACATGCACAGACAAGACAAGCCCTTTCTAACATGCAATTTAGCTACATCCAGTGGATGTTACCAGTACACTACACCTGTGAGGTTCTCAATATGACAGTGTTTGTGATAGAACTACACATAATACCCAGTACACTATCCTGAGACTGATATGCCTGCTCACTGCCACAGGTATGTACCATCTCCCTATAGTGAGTGAACAGGTATCCTGGAGTCATTGCCTCCTGTATAACAGACTACATACTTCTTCTTGACTACAACTGCAAATGTGTTAATGTTTGGACAAATACACAGCTGTGATTATCCATTGTATGCACTATAGTCAACTGCTCTGATATGGAAGATACAACTGTTCCACTCTGGCTAAGCATAGCAGTTGTGCATTGGGCTAAATGGCAGTGCTTAATATTCATATGGTATATATAAACCTTAAAACAACAGTATCACACTTACCAGGAAGAGGACCATAGACTCCGGCCACACCTGATGTACCTATGAAAATGTGAGTGAGAGGGATTGTTAGCAATACCAAATGCTGCACTGTTAGAGGGTAATATGTGCATATATCCACATGTATAGTAGCTAATCTGATACTGCCTACATTGCTGAAATTCTGAGTATGTCTGCACAGCGTTGCAGTAAAACACCATCCCAATACAAATAGACCTGACACCCATGTACTGGTATGGAGAGCTTGCCACAATGACTGATACAATATTACACTGGTGAACAAAGTTAGCTTATGTGGACGCTCTTCTGATGTGGATGCTGTGGCACCCACCTCCAGGATGTATGGGGTGATGGATGCCTGGGAGCTGGTAGTTGATTCTAGGTTTTCCAGGAATTCCTCTGTGGCTGAAAGTGGTTGTTCTATTGCAGGCCTTCCACTGGTGGCAGCACAATCCCTGGCCATAGCAGCTGCCCTTTGTTGTGCAGTATTGATCATATCTGTGGCCCTGTGTCAGACCTGCTCATAGGTCCTGTTCTGATGTCCAATTTGGTTAACCGCCCTGACAATATCACCCCACAATGCTGCAGGCTGGTCACAATGTTGACAACCCCTTGAAAGCAGAATGTGATTGTCATGCTGCCAGCCCAGCTAGCTGGAATTTTGTAAATAATTCTATGTCATTTGTGAATATTGCTATGATTTATATAGAACTGTATGTTATGTAGAGAACTTCAAGAATGTAACCACTGTGTAGCCTACTGGAAAAGAACAGAAATTTATATAAACTATATACATGTGCAAATGTATGTTTTAATAGTAGAAGCTGGAACATACAGTGTTAACTTGCAAAACGTCAAGAAAATAAGTTGAATCAAAATGTTTTACGATTGTGTTATCTCTGTTTCAATGCACCTAGCAGACACACTGTCTAGAGCTAGAAGTTTTTATATTGTCTTGAAAGTAATTTTAATTACTAGGTTTAAAATATAAAGTGTTTATTGCTTCCTAGCAGCAGCACATATGAGAGATATGTGCTTCTCACACGTAGATGATAAAATTCTATTGGTATCTGTTAGCCTGGGAACTGAAGGCAGGTGACAAAGAGTGATGTCATCCAAGTTGACCCAGCAGTAATGTCTGTTAGTGATTTAAGAACTCTCACAGAGAAAGACTGTGCATTTTGTATCTTGTCTTGGACCTAGAATCACTTATCATCAGCACTACATCTACACTTGCCTTACTAATAGTAAGTAACTAGAGTACAATAATTTCTCTTAGATGTAGATGGGAATATAGTAAACATTAGTTTAGATGTTTTCTGTATTCATTTGAGATTGTCCTGCAGTGTTGTTTTAAAATATTTCCTGTAATTCTGAACTCTGCAATTACTGTGCTGTTTGAGTGTTTTCTTTTTCTTTTATTATTTATTATTAAATATATTTAACCATATCTTTGTGGCTGATATTTGTTAGAGATATTTAATCTCGTAGAGTACTTGCATAGTATTTGGTGACACTGTACAGGCCACACCTAAATAGACTTAGTCTTGGTCACACTTACCATTTGGATAATAGTAACATTACATAGTATGATTGGTCACCCTTTGTAAGGGCCTTTATAGTAGCTGATAAGTAGGGGTTGGTGGCAGTGATAACTACCTTATAGTTTGGGCAGAAGGGGGCATAGCTAGTAAACCTGTGCCAGCCTTCTGCAGGTGTGTGCGTTTGTATATAAATCAAATCTCAAAGTGTATGTGTATGTCAGCTACTTGGGCAGGGACACAAAGCACTGGTTGGCCAGAGAGGGTGCTGGAGGTCTTGGCTTGACCCCTCAGCTGAGCTATTAGCCCTATAGCTGTGCCAGTGGGGGGGTCTTATTGGGGATCTGGAGAAAAAGGGAGAACCCAGCCCCAGACTTACTGTAATGTCTGTGTGCTCTTAAGGGAAATTGTACTTTACTGTGTGTATATTTATCATCCTTCCTAGGATTAAGGCTCCTTGATTACTGGGTCAGTGCAGGGGCATCACAGTGATGTTGCAGTCTGAGGCCATCCAGGATAACAGCAGTCTCAGCAACTCTAAATGAGGGATGCCTCCTGTGATACATTGTTCCTGAAAGACAACAAGAACGAGACACATTACAGGACCAGATACATGGACATCCACTATGTGCAGACCCTGCGCAACCAATGTGGCCTGCACTATCCACCGCTCCCTCACACGTCATACCCCACAGTCTGTCAACACACTACATGTGTGACTATCACCAAGATAGTAGCAATACTGGGTATGTCCCTGTATGCCGTGACAGATTCTGCTCTATGTCTCCACACCCAGTCTACTGTGGTGTGTCCCCTATGGGCAAGCTCCCACTAATATGTCATATAGCCAATGTCGGACAAATAGCTGTGTGATATTACAACTATATGGGGGCAGTCTAGCAACAGCAGTGTCACAACGACAGACAGCAATGCAAACCTCCTGTAGTATATCTTCCATGTAGGCATCCCACCTCCTCACTACACAGATGTTTGCAGACTGTGAACATGTGCCTCATGAATGTGTTCCTTTTGGCACAAACATGTGGATGTCTGACAAATGGTTGGCCATTCATTGATGGTTGTTGACAGACACACACCAGACTCCTCAGAAAACATGTATGCTACAGTAATATCTGTTAGTATATTCTTAGTTTTACATTGTATGGCTAATATGTATCCCCTGTCAGTGAGGTTGGGCCTGTGTCCCCTCATTACTTATGGCTATCACCAAATCCTTGCTGTAGGGGGTTGATAGGTATGTTAGCCATAGCTCTCAACCAATGAGGGACGGATGTCAACAACACAGTGACTTTGCCAGGGTACATCAGGGACAGTCAGGGACACCTGTAGAATGCCAGCACTGTTTATGTGTGCATTGACTGAGAGGTTGTGAATGACATTACCTTGTTTGATGTTACAGGAGTGTACACCCTTACTTAGTGTCACTATGTCTAACACAGATTCCAGTAGCTTTCCTACAACAGCTGACCATTGTAGGAGGGAGTAACAGAGGCAGAGCTGGGATTTGACTCAAAGCAGGGACAGTTGAGAGGCATGCCTGTAGCTGTTGGACAGCAGAGTATCACCAACATGTCAGTACCGTAGATGTATGACAGGCCTATTATTGTAATCCCTATTTCCCATACCTACATCCTACCATCTGAATCCTATTATATGGGGACATTTATTACATACCTGGTAGAGTAAAGTACTCCTTTCCTGAAGTGTTCCTCTGCATATAGTTTGCAAATCCATTGTCTGTGTGAGGAAAACAACATACAGCCTGTTCACCATAGGCAGTTGATTGCCTTTTGTAGGTAATGCTCACTAACAGGTAATAGCCTGTGCACCAGTCTGTGGCTCAGACTTGCTAATTGCATCCAAAACAGCTGGGTTGCACTTTCATTAGCTAGTGATATGGCACCACAGTGCAATATTTAAGCCTTCATGTAGGAATTGGCCACTTTCTTAGTCTTTGAGATAGACATTAGTGAGGTGTGGAGACTACAGCATCACAGATGGTAGGTACAAATACTGTCCACTGTTGAGATTTCTGAGGTGTGTCCACAGTTTTGCATGATATGTTTGGCCATTGTCCCATGACATTGTGATTATCTAGCAGTTCAGTGGTAAACATTGTGGGTTGAGGTCAGTAAGGAGAGGGAGACATGTGAATGTCAGATGTCATACCTTTCAGACTATGCATGCTGATGCAGTAGCTGCTATTCTATCAGCTCACTGTCTTTGTAGGGGCAAACAGTGAAACATGTCCCTGTCATTGGACCCTTGCCTTCCTCCCACCCATTATGTATGGTTGTGTCTGTATCCCTTGTTCTAGGGGGTTGTGAGGTATGGTAGGTCTGTAGCAGCTAGCTTAACATACAACTGTGTATTTTCCTGGGTGCAGTTGCTGCTCCAGCCTAGACACATAGGGGGGAGTGTGAACTCTTTGGAAGCCAGCAAGTTGTACGTGTAACTGAGGCAGCAGTGAAAGCTGTGTCGTCACAGCAGTGCCAGGGTAAGGGTACCCTTTACAGTCCAATCAAAGCACATGCATAAGGTACATCTGTTATGTAACGGTGCCAATCCCAGAGTAGTAGGTGGAATATAGTTTGGCTATACAGATATGTGCAGTGTGTCCCTACTTACAGGCCTTTGTCTTGCAAACATGGGTAGCAGTTAATGCAGTAGCAGCAACCTGTGGGGGTTAAAACTGTATGACTCAATCATTACTTGCTGTGTTCACAAGAATGTAATTGATGTGCAACACAGTGGATTTGAACCCAGGACTGTAGGTGGCAAAATATATTATATGCAAGGCATTTAACAGACTGACCTACTGAGGTAGTACTGTAGCAGATGTATTTGCAAGATATATGTGCATACATACAGTCTGTGACACGTCTGCATCCATCATTATGTGCATGGCTTTCAAAGGCAGTTGTTGTGCAGCAGGGTCCCAGCTGTACACATGTACTTTGCCATTGCTGCCTTAGCAGGTGTATTTAAAGATATTGCTGATAAAAGGGAACAATTACCTGCTATCATACCTCTCAAACTCTTAAAGCAAGAAATCTGGACAAAACTATAAATAAAAGTAGGACAAAGGCCCATAAATAGGGACAATCTATAAATACTGCTGTTACAAACTTAGAATGTTGATAGAGTAGCAGGTCTTGCATTAACATGTGTTTTCTGAAGGGTATGAAGTGTGAACCTGAAATGTCGGTCGTGATTTTCTAACCTCAGTCTTTAATGACTTGCAACTACTTTGCCAGAAAAATATGACTTTATAAAAACTGGGCCAAAAATAGGGGGCTAAACTCTGGACATTCTACAGCAATCTGTACAGTTGACAGGTATGCCTGCTATCCCAGGCCTCATATATCCATTATTATTTATTTGGTTGTGTACTAGTGTAGTGTTTGCATCACAGTCTCAGGTACACTCACATGTTTCCCATTATATGTACTAGTAGTGTGTCAGTGGCAATCAGTATATTTTGCTGGAAACATTTGTTTTAATTCATAGCTGAGTGGTCTAGTGGACTAATGCACTATGCTGTAGTTGATATGGGCCCAGTTTTGAGCGGTGGCAGGGATGGTTATTTTGCAGATATGCCTAACACTGTGAGAAACACATAAGATCATTAAGGCACTTTTAAGCACATTTAAGTGGGTTTGCACAGGTTTGTACAATGCAATGCTTAGCTCTGCATAAACCCTTGCTAAACATTAATAAAGATAAGAAAAAGGGGGTGATATGACTGTGGTGAAATGGGGGCAAGCAGGGGGAAAAACATACTGAAAGGCAGGTAGGGTTGTGCAGGAAGGGTGTAGGAAAGGACCATAGTTTTCCATTTCTTGTACAGCAACAGCTGTGCAGTTTTTACAGACTTTGTACATGAATTTGGATCCTCAAACCCCAAAGAGAGAGAGGTGAGGACAACATAATTGTGTTGTTAAGCCAATTGGACCTAATTAGTTGTGTCCAGTAGACACGTGTGTGAAATGGAGAGCTATGTATGGGATGATATTTTTCTGTGGGACAGTTGCCCATTTATTTTTTAAGGAGAGAGTGGAATGTTGGGTAAGGGATGTAGGTATGTATGGGGAGGTAAGTTGGGTAGAAGAGGTTGTATTTGCAAACAGACAAGACAGCATACAGTGTTGGTTTGTGACACATGAGAGGGGTAAACACTTTGGATGGGGAAGATGTTGTGGAATTAGAGATGCATGTGTCCCCAGATGGCATCAGCATGACAGGACTCCCCACCCATATGCAGTCAACACTGCTCCTTCACTGCCCTGAAGGTGGCTGTGCTGGCGGCTGGTCACCAGGGCCACCAAGCCCCACCAGGTTGTCGAGTCTGCCCTCAGTCCATTGCAGGTGTTGTTCATAATTCCTATGCACAATCCTGTGTACCATGGCCAGCAATTGATCCTTGGTGACTACCGCCCCTCCACCACTGCTCCCGGTGGGGGATAGGCCCTGTCCCCTGAGGCGGTTCCACCCGAAGGTGATGCAGGGCCAGCAGAGGGGGCATCACCAGTTTAGGTCGCAGATATGCTAGGACCCGGTGCCACGGTCGGCTGAGGCAGGGTAGGTGAATCAGCAGGAACTGGCCTGCCTTGACGTGCTATGGTGATAGAGGTATAGCAATAGTTATAACAGCATGCCAGAACATTGGAAATAACTCATTAACAGTCACAAAAAAAAAAATTGTACAAACAGGGCAACCTGATGTCCAGATAGTCAATACTAACCACAGGAAGTAAAACAAAAGTCCAAGTTCTTCTTTAAAAAAAGCATTTTATTTTTTCAAAAGACAAAGACAACTCTTTATACAGTCACAGCTTCCTCAGAAGAAGACAAAACAAAACAACTGGTCTGTTCATTTCAAATACTCAGGAAGTGACAAGACAAATAATTGCACTTCCTGCACTAATGTGAAAACATGTTTGCTAAGGCATTCTCTAAAAGTTTTTTTTTGGCATATAAAAGGCTGGTATATTCTCTCTTTTAGTTTACGATTGGTTTTCCTATAAGTGTTAGATGCTGTAAAGTTCTTTTCTTTCAAATTATTACTTCTCCTGTAAATTACATAGTGCTGACCTAACTTGTCAATCAAGTTAACGGAATTAATAACTAGTAATAGAGACCATCCATTCATTGCCCTCCCTGGGGGGGATCTTTTCTGGTCTTGTGTATCTTGGGGTTCCGAACATGTGTGAACGTTGTTGAACAACACCCAAGCCCCCCCCTTTGTGGGTTTTCAAAACCTGACAGTTAAGAAACCCAGGTTTTTAGCCATTCATAACTCATTAACATATCAATGCATATTATATGGCACACAACAATAAATAACATAACACTCAGTATATTAATAGCATGCCAGTAACAGTTAGGGCATATGGCCAACAACATTGGTAATTCAACAAGATATGTTAATACGCAACCATTGTAATACATAACAATGATAAAACACATGCCCCAAAATAAAGTTTAGAGAACAACATAGGTCAATAGTAAACCATAAGCAATGTATAACAATAATAAATGTAGCTGAAGATAAGGGGTGGGGAGAAAGATAAATACAGTCCATTACTACCAGTATAGGCTATATAGTTTACAACAGCACTGCTATATACTCTACAGGTCTGTCCTTCCTTTATGTTTAACAGTGCCCTATAGCTGCTGTAGCACATACATTCCTCTCAAGCTGTCCGCATGGGATGGTATGGGGCAAGCAGTGACACCTGCAAGTACACATCTACAGAGAACACTTACAAATCAGGTGGCCCTATATAACTACCAAGGTGTACTGTGGACTGATGTAGTGTGACTGTGCTGTTTACATAATCATGTCAAGGATACATCTGTGACAGAGGGATTATGCAGCACTAATTACAGTCCATGAGAGTGTGACACTTGAGAGAAATGTATGTGTACAGTACTGAGAGTAAACAACTATCATGCCGTCCTTGGGAGGCATGGGGATAGAACTTCAGCAAACTTTCACAGACACTCCAGGCATACAGCCGTACGAAGATTACACATTTTATTTATTTCATTTTTTTTATTAGTATTGTATTTTTTGCCTTCATTTTATGAAGTCTTATCACATTTTTGGTCAGTGCGCTTAACAGTCTGTTACATCTGAGCACACACACTATTTACTCATAATAAGGGTTACTTCACAAATTTGCCTGTATTTCCTGTGGAGAGAACATCTATCATCAATACAAAACTGATTCAGTAATATTTATTCCAACATGGCACCGGGTTTGAGCCCTGGTCTGTGTGTGGCAAAATGTACTTGAGACAGAGCATTTAACAAATTGAGCTACTGAGCCACTGCTAACTACTGACTGAATATTTGCCTAGGGCTTACCTGCAAACAAAATATTACCTGCTAATAGTACTACAGTTTTATATTAGACTGCAGTAACTGTTGAACACACATGCATGGGATTCATGCATGACAGAGATACTTGGTAAACTATACATTACTAGATAGAATGCAGGTGTACACAATATACTGTTAGCGGATGGAAATATCTGTGAAGTCTACAAACCATATCAGAATATTCGGTTGGCTAACTTACCCATATACAGTTGCAGATAGTATAGTTGCAGTCTACAGCTATTACGCTGTCATACTTGCCTGCAGCACCATACCTTGGAGCCTAAATGCATATAGCTGAAATGCAATGGCTAACACAAGACAATCCTGATATACACAATATACCATGGGTGTTAATGGTATTGCTTCAGGTGTTACTGCAAAACAGGTATCATAATGCATTTCTTGTACTACAGCTCTGAATCTGCAGTTATTGCATAACTCTATTAGCTATACCATGAGTGTTAATGGTATTGCTTCAGGTGTTACTGCAGAACAGGTGTCATAATGCTATGCAATATAGTTTTGAGTCTTTATTGCACAAAAGTTGATATAATGCCGGTGTGGCAATACAGCTGTAATTCCACAATTATTGCAGTAGAAACTTTATTTTGTTTACATTATCAGGGTTAATGCTTTACTCTTCCATGTTTATTGCACTGTAGTTGGCAGTAGTCAGTTATTGCAGTACAGGCCTATGTCCACATACACTGCAATACACAGATCTTTACTGTACGTACCTATTGGCAGTTAATGCTTTACTCTTTCTTGCTTATTTGACTATAGATTGCAAATTAATCACTCACCACACTCACAGCACAACCTGGCCAAGAGCCCTGCATGAGCCTCTAGGTTGCAAGCTCTCTCCTCTCCTTTACAGCTGTAGGGAGAGAAACACACCATTATGCATGCCTGTCTATCAAACATTCAGATTAGGTGTTTGTAAAACAATGCTAACAGTACTTACAAACTTGTGGGGCATTCCCAGCCTGAGCTTCCTTGACCCATGTGTTCAGAAGACCCCTCTTCCAATGCTTCAGGTTGTCATAGTGGTAATGGACATGCTCACCTGAGTGGGGGATACCTGTAGCACTGGTGAGATTGCGTACCAGCTGGTCCCAGGCTTCTGCCTTGCAGTCTGAGCCCTGGAACTGCCCCTGCAGTAGCCTGTCTTCATGGTCTTTCACCAGGAGTCCAGCCTTGACTCTGGATTCCTGAATGCCCCACTGCTGCATTCGGAACTCTCTCCAATGCCTGCCATAGTTCCTGCACAGTTCAAACTCCAACTGATTATGCTGTATTCCTGCCTGTTGTGATTAATATAGCCTGTTTTCCCACTCTTACACGCCATTGGGCAATTTTTAAAAATGCAGTGCGTCGCTTGGCACTACCCATACCAACGCAGCTGAGCTGACCAGTGCTTAAACTGGACATGCTTAGCAGTGCTTAGCAATGTACAAACCAGCTAACCTCAGCCAAGCAATGCCAAGTAGTGCCTAAATAGAGATTGTTTAAGCAGTGCTTAGCTGGTCTGAGTAGGTCTTAGCAGAACATAGCTGAGTGTAGCAGATCATGATTTAAAAATAATTGGCATAATTTATGTTTCAAAAATAATTGCTTAATTTCCCTTCCATGTATTCAAACCCTGCACCTACTGCATATCAGGCTGTAACTTTATTTACTTGGCTATGTGGATATCTGGAATGCTGCTATACTTTTACATATACCTCTGAGCCACGTTTAAGCACTGTTAAGCACCAGGTTGCACCACGCAAACCTGCTAAGCAATGCTTAAACTTGACCTGTGAATCAAAAATTTAATGCATCCAGTTTCTATTTTTATATGTGTGGCACATGTCAATTGCTGTGTGCCGTGCTGCGCAATGCAAACTTTAAAAAAAAATTACATACATTCATATCTTGCACTTGGACAGTGCAGGGGGGTGTTACTCATCTGTGGACACAGCACACTCCCTACACTGATTCAATAGCCATGTTCCGCAGCTCTCCCTCAGCAGTGTGCCAGCACTAATATTGATGGCGTGCTACCAAGGGGAACCACGTACATGGACACAGTAACTTCCATATAGGCTCTATACTATGCCTACACAGAATTTATTAAATCTGGGGGATTGTAATTTGGAGCTTTTCTTCTCGGGACTCAGCTGAAAATGGGTACAACAGGCTCATTCAGATTTTGCCAATAAACAGATGTCAGATAAATAAAGTAAATAAATTGACTCTTGAAGCTGTACGCATGTCACTGTGTGTTTTTCTGGGCTCACAGTAAATTTCCAACAGACATGCTTCTGCAGCTGAATTTCACTTCAGCCATGTGTCCCAAACCAATTTTACCCACAGGAGAATGTCTTACTGCTTAATACCCTGAATCTGTCAAACATCTTTGGGGGAAGTTTTCAGAATTTGGCTAAATGGACTGCTAATGAAGTGTGAATCCTGATACTGAGAGATAATGAACAAATTGCTGTTATTACACTGATTCTAAAGCAGTTTTAAAGCTTTATCAGATTTTATCCTGGTCAAACATTCATTGAAAGTCTGATGTTTTAGAATAATAAGACTTGCAATCAATTTTTAACTGAACGTCTGATTCATCTGAAAACATTATGCTTTCTTCATGTGGACAAAGTCCCACACCCCACTTATGAAGCAGCTGCTGTAAAATAAACTGTTAGGCTCTAATGAGTATCCATATGTGTTTTATAAAATAATTATGTTTCATTTATTCCTAGAATTAAAGTTGAGCTTCTGTGTACTGCAGCTGGTTCCATGGCAGTGAGAGATGGAACCCTGACTGTGTCCCAGGAAATGTGAGTTTCAGCAGCTGTGCTGCTGAATGACAGAACCAGTGTGGGGGTCTGATGTTAGCTGTCTTTTCTACAGGAAATGCTGTGAGTTTTTGGCACCACCAAGACATTTTGTAGTTAAGTAAAGGAGTTGAGATTCCTTGTAGAGATGCAGACCACAGGTGATGGGGCAGTGTGCAGAGGCTTATTAGTCCCATGCACATGACATAGGTTCATAGGTAGGTACTAGGCTATCGGCCCAAGGGCCTACATAAGCCTAGCTAACAAGGTTCCCTGGCTTATGCCTCCCAAGAAAGTTATTTTCCTGTGCCACTGTCGAGCAGAGACACAGAAGTGATCCCCGGGTATATTTCCTATTTCCCATCCGCTCATCAAGATTTTTCTTGAAGAGTGCTAATGAAGAACTTTGCTTGACATAGATGGGTAGCCTTTTCCAGAGTATGGGAAGTCTCTGGGACAGGAATCTATTCTTCCAGCATGTTCTGTTTATTGTGTTGACAAGGTTTAGGTCCCTAGAGCGTGTAGCTCAGAAGGATTGGGATTTCTTAGCATGTCCAACAGCTCTGGGTTTGACATAGCTTTATATGTTAGGCAGAGATCTCCTCGGAGTAGGCGATATGCTACAGAGTAAAGCTTGAGTTTTTTGAGATGGTCAGTGTAGGGCATCTGTTTGAGGCCAGTAATCCTCTTTGTGAGGTACTTCTGTGGCCTTTCCAGCTGCTGCAGATGTATTGTGAGGGTTGGGAGGGTGGCCTAATGGTTAAGGTGTTTGCCTTACAAACACAAGGTGCAGGGTTTGAGTCTCACAAGGGATAATTGGCTAGGCTTAAAAAGGCTCACAAGAGCAGTTAGCTTAGTACTAATCTATGAATCTATACATTCTAAAAGGTGCATTGTACTCTATAATGGGTCTAATGAGTGTCGAGTAGAGGGGAAAAATGATGTCTTTTTTTCCTAGATGAGAACCCTTTTATGGTGAGGTGTGCCACGTAGGACTTCCTGACTACTGTGGCAATGTGATTATCAAAGGAGAGACTACTGTCCACCTGAGTCCCAAGGTCTCTTATCACATGTTAAGTAGATTGCTGCCTATGTGGTAGTTCATGGGTATAGAGTTTTTACCAAAGGTGATGACACTGCACTTTTTGGCATTGAGCTTGAGGCTATGGCTGTGACACCAGGCGTGAGGCCCTTCTGTAGGATGTCTACATCATTTGGGGACTTGACTGTGGCTCCTAGTTTGCAGTCATCTGCGAACTTTGTTATCCAGAGGCCTTCTGTGTTAGCCTGTACTTCAGAGAAGTAGATACCAAACAGGAGAGATCCCAGGACTGAACCATATGGTACTTCACTTGTCACTGGTTTGAGCTCAGATTTGGAGTCTGCAACTTTTACAGTGTGGGATCTGTCAGTGAGCCAGTTGGCAACCCATCTTGTGACGTAGGGATTTATACCTAGTTTAGTGAGTTTAGCTATAATTCCAGAATGGGGGATGGTGTCGAAAGCCTTGTCGAGGTCAAAATAGGCTGTGTGAACCACCTTACCCTCATCTACGGCTTTGGTGGCTGCATCAAAGAATTCAATCAGGTTCAGGAGGCATGATCTTCCTTTCACAAACCCGAACTGGGTGGGATCCAGAGTTTGGCGATTACCAATGTCTTTGTTTATGAGTTCCATCATGATACGTTCCATGGCCTTGCAGACCAGGCTTGTCAGGCTAATAGGGCGATAGTTCCCAGGATCAGTGGTGGCTCCCCCTTTGTGGAGTGGGATAACTGTTCCTGTGCACCATTCAGTGGGCACATATCCTGATGAGAGGCTATTATTGAACATGGTGCTTACGTGGGGAGCCAGTTCGTTCTGAAGTTCTTGTAAAACGCAGCCTGAGATGTTGTCTGGTCCCATGGATGCTGTGTTTTTGGCTTTAGAGAGTGCAGCTTTTACCTGCGTAGTTGTGATTACAGGGACTCTGCATTCTTCCTGTATAGATACGGGGCCTTTAGGGGGTGAGGGGGGGGTAAAGTTAGTACTGAAACTATCTGCCAGCATGTTGGCAATATCAGTTGGTTCTGTAATTTTCGTGCCGTTGTGCTGTAACTCAGAGCAGATCTGGGTTTTGCCATCAAGATTCTTGACATAGCTATAGAATGCTTTGTGGTTGTCCTTAGAATTAGTGGCGATTTTGTTTCCATAGCTAGCTTTGGAGGATCTTATAAGGGATCTCAGCTTCTTACTGAGGCTGACCAGGGAGCTCCTCCACTCATGGGATTTTACTCTCTTTTGCAACAGTTTCTTCCATATGTTGTACAGTTTGTTTATTGCAGGGGACCACCAGATTGGCTTCCTTTTTTGGAGGATGTCATCTTGGTTATGTTTGGGATAGCACGATCCATGCACTCGTGTAAGTGCTTATAGAGTGCATTTATGTAGGATTCAGCAGTTGTAACTGTATTGTCCATCTGCATGGGTGTCATGAAGTTCACCACTTCTGTCTTAAGAAGCATGAAGTTGGCTTTGGAGAATTTTTTTACCATGGTTTCCTTAATGAGGGGTGGGGGCGGGATGTGGATATCAAGGATGATTAGCTTATGGTCGGATCGGACCAATGAGGAGTTGACTTCAGGTGTGGAACACTGGTCACTCATGTTAGTAATGACTAGGTCTAGGATATTGTTGCCCCTGGTGGGGGTGTGG
Source organism: Protopterus annectens (assembly GCF_019279795.1). Classification (NCBI taxonomy): domain Eukaryota; kingdom Metazoa; phylum Chordata; order Ceratodontiformes; family Protopteridae; genus Protopterus; species Protopterus annectens. The sequence continues at coordinate 1,323,133,601 of NC_056731.1, read as the reverse complement.
ATAAGTTGATCCAGGGCATTGGAGTTTATGAATTCCAGAAAGCGTTGAGCTAAGGAGTTGGTACACAAGTAGTTTTCCCAGTTAATGATGGGGTAGTTGAAGTCACCCATTATTGGGGTGTTTGGTTGAACCCTAATATTTCCAGTACATCAAAAAAAGAGGAGTGGGAATCCTGGGGCATGGTGGGGGATCTGTAGCAAGCTACAATTTGGATTGCAGTTTTGCCCAGAGTTAGTTGCACTTGGATAACCTCAGATGCATTATGCTGAGCAACTAGCCTGGAGGTGTGGATATCCTTAATGAATATGACCACACCTCCGCCTTTGGTGTTTCGGTCCAGGTTACATGGCCGAAAAGTGTGGTATGAGTTATAGCCTGGTAGTGCAGGGGTGCTCTCTGGATCCTTGAACCAGGTCTCAGTCACTGCACAGATATCAATGTTCTCCATTTTAAGGAGTGCCTCGAGTGAGTGCATTTTGAGATTTAGACTTCTAGCATTGAGTAGCATTACCCTCAGTTTTTGCTTGCCTGCTCCTGTTACAGTGGTGAATTTGTCATTTGAACCTTGCCTAAAAAAGTCACTATAGGGGCGGCAAGAGCCTTAGCCAGTATCCGGAATCCCAGGGGCTACAGGTGCAGGCCATCTCTGGCAAAGCATCGTGGTCTGTCGACCATGTCATCCCAAGCAGACAGATACTGGATCCCCTTAGAATGACACCAGAAGCTTAGCCAATTGTTGAGGTCAGTCATTTTGTCCTTGTACTGCGGTATCATTCTGGGCTATGGCAGAATGCTACTCAGGGCTAGGGTCATACCTGCCTAGGCTACAAGATCAGAGAGCTCTTCCATGTCTCTTTTCATGTAGTCCAGAGAGATACATCTCAGGTCATTCACACCAACATGGACAATGACAGAGTCACATTTGTACTTGTTGTGGAGTGTCCTGAGTGCGTGGATTATGTGGCGGATCCTGTCCCCCGACAGGCAGCTGACAGTAACCTTCTCCTTGTTTAGTCTGGTGAGTGGGACATCAGTGTGCCTGACTATAGAGTCACCTATGACTAGTGTGTTGGGTACGTTGTTTTGCATTATTGGGATGACATGCTTGACAAGCCACGTTGCTTCGCTAGGGACGGTTTGCACCTGTCACCCCTGGGTTTTCGAATACTGGCCAAGGCTCTTGCCACCCCCATAGTGCCTTTTTTAGGCAAGGCTCAAAAGACAAACCCACCTCCTTAGACAACACAAGGAAAAAGAAACTAAGGGTAATGCTGCTCAACGCCAGAAGTCTAAACCTCAAGATGCACTCACTCGAGGCTCTCCTCAGTATGGAGAATATCGATATCTGTGCAGTAACAGAAACCTGGTTCAAGGCTCCCGAGAGCACCCCAGCACTACCAGGCTGTACCTCATACTATGCTTTTCGGCCTCAAAACTCAGACCGAACCACAAGAGGAGGGGGAGTATCCATATTCATCAAAGATACCCATACCTCCAGGCTAGTGGCACTGCACGAAGCATCTCAGACCATCCATGTGCAACTAACAGGGGGCAAAACTGCCTTCCAGTTTGTAGCCTGCTACAGACCACCCTCCCAAACTGAGGAACCCCACTCGGTTTTCCTGAAGACACTGGAGAATATGAAGGTCTCTCCAAACACCATTATTTTGGGTGACTTTAACTACCCAAACATAGACTGGGAGCACTACTCAAGCCCCAACACCCTAGCCCAACGGTTCCTAGAATTTATAAACTCAAATGCTATGGAACAACTGGTCACCACTCCCACAAGAGGGGAAAACATGTTGGACTTGATCATCACCAACATGGGAACTCTATGTTCCATTCCAGAGGTATACCCCTCATTGGTAAGATCTGACCATAAATTAATCACTATGGACATCCATATCCTGTCCTCACCCCCAGCAAAGATAACCATGGTCAAAAACTTCTCAAAAGCAAACTTCCCACTTCTCAAAACCGAGGTGGAATCCTTCAAAGCCCCAGGGCCAGTGGAAAATACGGCCCAAACCACAGAATCCTTTACAAACGCATTCTATGGATACCTACAGGAATGCATGGATTGTGCTATCCCAAATAAAACCAAGACACACTCCTCCAAAGGCAGGAGACCTGTCTGGTGGACCCCAGCCATAAATAAGCTGTACAACAGAAGGAGGAAGCTACTACATGATAGAGCAAAATCCCTGAAAGGGAAGGCAACTCTGATCAGTACTAGTAAGAAACTACGATCCCTCATAAAATCATCTAAGGCTAGCTTCAAAAGAAAAATTGCACAAGACGCTAAAGATAATCACAAGGCTTTCTTTAGTTATGTCAGAAACCTGGGTGGAAACTCCCAGATATGCTCTGAGTTAATGCAAAATGACAAAAAAATACACTGAACCCACAGACATTGCCAACATCCTGGCAGACAGATTGAGTGCAAATTTCGCCCCCTCCCCCCCAAATGAGCAAATGACTATCCCAACAGTGTGTAGCCTCCCTGACATCACAGATGCACAGGTGAGAGCTGCCCTCTCCAAAGCAAAAAACACAGCATCAATGGGACCGGACGGTGTCCCGGGCTGCGTTTTACATGAGCTCCAAGAAAAACTGAACCCTCACTTAAAATCACTGTTCAGTCTCAGCCTTACAACAGGATATGTACCCAAAGAATGGCGTACTGCAACAGTGGTCCCACTCCATAAAGGTGGTGCCACAACGGACCCCGGAAACTATCGCCCTATAAGCCTAACTAGCCTGGTCTGCAAAGCTATGGAGCGTATCATCATGGAACTCATAAACAAAGACATTGGGAACCTCCAAACACTGGATCCTACCCAATTCGGCTTTGTTAAGGGCAGATCTTGCCTCTTGAACCTGGTCAATTTCTTTTTGAAACAGTCACCAAGGCCATAGACAAAGGGAAGGTAGTCCACACAGCCTACCTTGACCTTGCAAAATCCTTCGACACAATACCCCACTCGGGCATCATAAATAAGCTCACCAGCTGAAATATCAACCCCTATGTCACAAGATGGGTTGCAAACTGGCTTAGGGATAGAACACACATGGTCAGAATTGCAGGTGCCATGTCAGACTCTAAACCAGTTACAAGTGGCGTCCCACAAGGCTCAGTCCTGGGACCTCTCTTGTTCGGTATATATTTCTCTGAGGTACAGGCTAACACAGGAGGACTATGGCTGACAAAGTTTGCAGATGACTGCAAAGTGGGGGCCATAATCGACTCACCGGCTGACACAAGCATCCTCCAAAAAGGTCTCACAGACACGGATAACTGGTGCCGGAGCCATGGCCTAAAGCTAAATGCCAAAAAGTGCATAGTCATCCCCTTTGGGAAAAACAAAGTGCCCACAAATTACCACATAGATGGTAATCCATTAAGTACGGAAGAAGTAATTAGGGATTTGGGGACCCAAGTAGATTGCAATCTCTCCTTTGACAATCACATTGCCAAAGTGGTTAGAAAGAAATTCTATATAGCCCACCTTATCACGAAGGGGTTCACATCTAGATCAAGAGAAGTCATTGTGCCCCTCTACTCATCACTCATCAGGCCCATAATTGAATACAATGCCCCATTTGGGATGTACCTTACTCGACACCTGCTACAACTAGAAAGACCCCAAAAGTACCTCACCAAGAGGATCAAGGGACTCAAACAGATGCCCTACGCAGTTAGGCTAAAGAAACTCCAGCTCTACTCAGTTGCTTACCGCCTACTCGGAGGCGATCTGTGCCTGACGTATAAAGCAATGTCCAACCCAGAATTAATGGACATGCTCCACCTCAAGAAATCCAAATCCATGAGAACTACACGCTCCAGTGACTTAAACCTCAGCACAGAAATAAATAGAACATGCTGGAGGGACAGATTCATATCCCAGAGGCTCTCCTCACTCTGGAACAAAATCCCAATCCAAGTCAGACAGAGCCCCTCAATGACCCTCTTCAAGAAGAATCTTGACGTTTGGATGGGAGATCGTAAATTTACCCCTGGGATCTCTTCTGTGTCACTACTAGACAGAGGCACGGTAAACTAACCTTAAATGGGCTATGTTATGTGACCTACTATACAGAGGCACAGTCAACTAATCTAAGAAGGGTGGTGAAAGCCAAACACACTCTGGCTAGGCTTGTAAATGCCCTAGGGCAGATAGCCTAGTATCAACCTATGAACCTATGAGCAGAGATCTGAAAAACTATAAGCAACAATTAACAGTACAAACTCTCAAACAAAAAAAATACTTAGCTCTGTATATTTCCAGATAGATTGAAAAGCAGTCTCTCAGAACACAGGTTCCAGCAATGAAATGCAGGCTGTTACTAACAGGTCTAATTTTATGCAAGTGATCCTTGAGTTAGATAACACACAAGCTGTAAAAAACAGTTATACTAACTGAAGACACAGCAGAAAATAGGGGGAGGTGGAGAAAATACTTTCAGCAGAGATCTGAAAAACTATAAGCAACAACAGTACAAACTCTGAAACCAAAAACATATACTTAGCTCTGTATATTTCCAGATAGCTTGAAAAGCATTCTCTCAGAACACAAGTTCCAGCAATGAAATGCAGGCTGTTACTAACAGGTCTAATTTTATGCAAAGTGTAGCGGTTCTTGTAACATTCTTGGGTGTGTAATGTTTAGTACTGGTTGACTGAATGTTGAATATTGAGGTATGAATACAAAACTTCAGTCGTTCATTCATAATGCAGTTAAGTATGGAAAAATTATGAATAGCACAGTTTTTGATACATAAATAAAACTACTCAGCAATTATTTAGAACATTAGGGTTTGGCATTTCCTATATGATGCAACAACTTATTGTGGAAAACTCAGGACAGAATAAATGCATAAATGACTGAAATCTATGATACTAAAAGGGAGTGTAACTTAGAAAGTTTATGTAAGAATAACATTATGATGTCTACTAAAGAGAATTTGTAAACTGGGTCTTAAAATAATTATTTAATTGTTCATTTAAGAATATTCTGTTGAAATCTTTTCAGTATAATAAATTATTCAGTTTCAGTCAAAATAAGCAGTACACATGGAAATGCCTATTGCAGAACCAAACTCTACCCAGTATCAAATATATGTAACTAAATAGTGTTACAGTTATGTTTGGCAAAGTAATATATCAGCATTATATATAATTTATTTAACCAATCTTTGTCATTCATTCATTTGAGAAAGAAATTGGAATCTTTATTAAAAAAATCTAATAGCTAGTTCATGTGTGGTCATTTTGTGATCATGTACTATACTATTGGCCTTAGGGCCTATATAAGCCTAGCCAAATGGTACCCTGGCTTTCGCCACCCAAGAAAATTATTTTCCTGTGTCCTTGTCGAGCAGAGCCAGAGAATTGATCCCCGGGGTGAATTTCCTATCTCACATCCAGTCATCAAGATTTTTCTTGAAGAGTGCTAATGAGGAGCTCATCCACATTTCCTTTATGATCTTAGTTAAGGTTCTAGATATTTAACTGTCAAGCTGTTTCCTTGAATCAAAATTACCTTAGTACATGGTATTTTGACAGTCCCTCTAAATCATAAGCAGTGAAGCAGATACATTTTATTAGAGGTTATCATTATAGTTAGGGATGGGGTAGCCAGGGCTGTGGATGAGGGTGTAATGAAGAGGCTACTTGTAAAAGAAAGAAGGCCAGTGTGATAGAGATGTGAAGCTAGCAAAAAAAAAACAAAAACAAAAAAACAAAAATAGGGCCTACAAGAAGTGGAAAAATGGAGGTGGAGAAAGTGAAGGAGGTACACTGCTAGGTGGAAAGCAGGGCAGAATGGAGAGACCAGCAGACAGTCACCAGAATAGAGAGGAGGAGGTTATTTTAACTTATTTGTTATCCACCAACCAACCTCGACATTTTTCAGACCAGGCACATTGTCTGGTTAGGTGACTGCTCAGAGTCACATAGTTAGCCAAATTGGGGCTGATGGAATCAAACCTCGGACAACAGGAAGCAGTTTGTTAATAGCTGACAGCATTTATCTTTTGCATCATTTGCCAGAAAAGATTCAGTGGGAATTGGCTGTTGTTAAGCAGGATAAAGCACAATGACCAGATGAAGTACATCCCAGAGTACTCAGAAATGTAGCCAGATTGCTGACAGACCTCATGAAAGAGTTATTTAACAAATCACTGGCTAATACAGAAGTGACAGCAGACTGCAAGACAACAGTCATGGTACCCTTTGTTAAGGTACTAGATAACTTTCAAATGGAACAGTTCAGCAGAGAATAACTTCTTCTTCTTCTTCTTTCAGCTTTTTCCCGGTTAGGGGTCGCCACAGCGGATCACCTGTCCGCTCATGATTGGTAGTGGAGTTTTACGGTGTCGAGTTGCCAGCCCGGCACCCAACCTTCCATGGAAGGCACACACACACATTCACACCTAAGGACAATTTAGAGTATCCAGTCCACCTACAGCATGTCTTTGGGATGTGGGAGGAAACCGGAGCACCCGGAGGAAACCTACGAGACCACAAGGAGGACATGCAGACTCCGCACAGAAGGCACCCCAGCCAAGGATCGAACCTGAGAGACTCTTGCTGTGAGGCGGCAATGCTAACCGCTGCACCACAGGAGCCACCCAGTTCAGCAGAGAATAACAATCTCCTTCATTGCACAGAAAGACACATACATGAGAGACTAGACAATCATAATCATGTCTCCTCAAGTTTGAAGAATCATAATGTTTTATACCTTTTTCATCAAAATTAACATTATTGTAACAATTATAAAACTGCAATGACCAATTAGAAATCACAATGCAGCATTAATTTTGCTAACTAAGATCTCATGACTGCTTGTTTATGAATTCCATGTAAGATACAAGTTCCAAATTCCATGATCGAACATTCTACTCAGAACAAATCTTAATACATTTTCTAACCCTGTCAGCACTTACTAATATTAGACAGGAAGCTAACAGATACATACTGAAGAACACTCTGATTTTTCATTTTGCTGTGAATGCATATTAGAAATGAAATGTAAACACAATTATTGGTACTTATGTATTATCGCAACCAGATTTTCTACCTGGAAAAATTAGTCATGTGTGGACGAAAGTACTGATTTTAATGGTAAAAGGGTTGTGTCAAGTACTACTTAGTACTGTCTCATATTGTGTATCACTCAGAAAGATGAATAACCGACAAATGTTGTATTTATTGGGGATGTACTTTTGCACTTTTTCACTGCAGTCTAGAAGGTGTTTACAGTTCCAAATCATGTGTTGCTACTTACACATTACAAACTGTGTCTTGCCGACTATTCTACCATGTGTTACAGTCTTCCTACTAAGGGATGCATAATGCACCTTCTGTGGTTTGTTATTAATACAGTGCCATTCATTTTTTCACCATTGCTTTGTCATTGTGTTATACCTACTAAGGGATGCATAATGCACCTTCTGTGGTTTGTTATTAATACAGTGCCATTCATTTTTTCACCATTGCTTTGTCATTGTGTTATACCTACTAAGGGATGCATAATGCACCTTCTGTGGTTTGTTATTAATACAGTGCCATTCATTTTTCACCATTGCTTTGTCATTGTGTTATACCTACTAAGGGATGCATAATGCACCTTCTGTGGTTTGTTATTAATACAGTGCCATTCATTTTTTCACCATTGCTTTGTCATTGTGTTATACCTACTAAGGGATGCATAATGCACCTTCTATGGTTTGTTATTAATACAGTGCCATTCATTTTTCACCATTGCTTTGTCATTGTGTTATACCTACTAAGGGATGCATAATGCACCTTCTGTGGTTTGTTATTAATACAGTGCCATTCATTTTTTCACCATTGCTTTGTCATTGTGTTATACCTACTAAGGGATGCATAATGCACCTTCTGTGGTTTGTTATTAATACAGTGCCATTCATTTTTTCACCATTGCTTTGTCATTGTGTTATACCTACTAAGGGATGCATAATGCACCTTCTGTGGTTTGTTATTAATACAGTGCCATTCATTTTTTCACCATTGCTTTGCCATTGTGTTATATTGTAATTTGTGACATTTCTCCTTGGACATGGATTCACTGAATCTACTCTGCATTGCTTACAGAATGCATGAACAAAATAACAGTCATCACGTGTATTATAGCTGCTATTTATTCAGTTTTCTGCATATTTTTTGGTATGTAAAAAGTTTTCTTTCCAAGGTGTGCAGTAAACGTGTCGAAACATGTAATAAATAAACAGGTCCTTCTACAGAAGAGCCAGAAGCAGCAGGCATCTTTATTGCATTTTTCCGTAAGTTAGGACGAGTGCGGACGGTAGACACGACAAGGAATTTTACCGTTACTCCTCTTTCAATGTCACAAGCTAGGTGAAAGAATAATAATCAAGAGTTTTTACAACCCTTTTCTGGTAAAGATAATTTCGTGAAAACCTTAAAATTACGTGAGGTTAGCAAAGTGGTTGCGACACATGACGAGTTTTGCCAGGTAGAAAATCTGGTTGCGTTAATACCTAAGTACCCAATCATTTTCCCTTTCATGTACTTTTCACCCTTCACATTTTTCCTTCTGATGCTGTAAAGCATCACCCAAATAATAATTATTTATGACTGGATAATGACTACAAATTTTCAGATGAATGGACATTATTTCACTTGCTATCAGACATTTTTCACATGCTGTTTCTTTCTGTCCCCTTACATGTATAACCTTTTCAATAACAGTCTTACTTGCAATGAAAACCTGCCTAAGTCTGGATGGAACAAAATGCAATCTAAATACTGTAAATAATCATCTGTAATACATTCAATACTACATATTTTTTCACATCCCCCTTGTACAGATTATCATATATTTTACTAAACTCTTGCAATACTTTATTTTCATCTTTTACTGCATTATGATCTTTATTAATGTTAGTCAAAAGCAGTGTTTCAATTAAATTCAAAGTGATATTTTCTCAAGACTCTAATTTTAAAATACCTGATTTAAAGCATAAAGCAAAAAGTTAAGTAAACCTAATGGTATTATTACAATATATAACTATAATCATGAAAAACTTTAGAATCCCTCCTCCTATCCAGAGAAAAGGTTGGTTAACCATGCCCACAGGAAACTATCTGTTTCTTTGGCATGTGATTACTTAGCAACTTTTTGAATTACTTCTAGGTAACTATGGATAGCACCAGTATTATTAGGAATAAAACAGCAGCACTTAGTTTGGATGAGCATGCACCTACCAGCAGCACTTAGTTTGGATGATCATGCACCAACCTACTCCCTTTAGAAGCAAGGGCAGACAAGTACCATTTGGTTCTGTAGCAACACACTGTGTATTGCAGTCAATTCTTGGGATATTAAATTCATGAACTCAAAAGTGGAATTACTTGAAATTTCCAGGAGCTTAGATAATTTCCTAAGTTTTCAGATTGATTTCACTGCCCCATAAGCAGGAGTAATGCCTGCCCAAGAAATGACCCCATCACCAAGGTTCATGTGAACAAGTCCTTTAAAAGCATTTTGTCATACAGTATTATAATATACCCAGGAGGCATCTATTTTAAGGAAAGCCCTTAGTGTCTGTCTTACAATGAGCATTGCAAATTTTGCCTTTCAGTAAACCAGCTGTATGTCAAATAGCAGGAATAACACAACCAATATAACGACAACTAGACCAGTCTGTAGGTAACAAGGGATAAGCCTGAAGTCTACAAAATGTAAATGTATTCATGTAATGCCCTCCAGCCCCATTATGAATGTTCCAGGTAATATTGCAAGTACTAATTCCAACAAAAAGTTCCCATTTTTATGATAGCAAACAAATCATTTAGCAGTCATTTCTTGTTGAAGCAGCATTACAGTAAAGGAGGTAGAAGCACGTTTAATCTTTTGAGTTTTAGAAGAAAAATAAGATGAAATGCAGTATGAAGCTCAGAATCAGTCCCTGGTATAGGAATCAATGCAATACCTCCATTATGTACAGTAGGAATATGCACACAGACCCAACAGTTGTTAGCATCGAGGGTCTGTGCATAAATATGAAATTATCATCATTACCATCACCCCCTTTTTTCCATTATAAACATGGGGTCAGGGTGTCGTGTCAACTGTTGCCATCTCTCCCTGTACAGTGCCACTCTCATACCTTCTTTGACTTTCATGCCTGACTGCCGCAGGTCTTCTCTCACACAGTCCATCCACCTCCTTGATAGATGCCCTCATTTCCTCTTTCCTTCTTCCTGTCTGTCCCAAATATTCTTCACCAGATTGTCTTCTGCTTTCCTGCATATGTGCCCAAACAACCATAATCTGTTCGCTTTGGCCTTTTTTTCTACTAGAGCTACTTTGGCTTTTACTCTTAAGTCCTCATTTATTTGTCTGCCCCACAGTGTGCATCCTACCACCCATCTCAGGCACTTCACTTCTATCACCTCTAGCTTCCTCAACTGCTCTGCCTTTACTGCCCAGGTTTATGTACCATACAATAGTACTATTTGTACCACTATTTTGTACACCTTACTTTTCTGCTTCTTTAGCATTCTTCCGCCATATGCTACCCTCTGACATTCTGTGCCAGTTGGCTGCAGCTCTTCTGATTCTAGCACTGACCTCCTCATTCAGACTTCCCTTCTCCTCAACCACCCCTCTCAGATGGTTAACCTGTTCCACTGTTTTCCCTTCTTTGTCAGTGTTCAGCTTCTTCTGATTTCTCCCATTTGCTTCCATTACAACTGGCTTATCTGTACTCAGTTTCATCCCATGTGCCTTCAGTTTTGCATTCCATTCCCCTATCCTTTGCTAATATTCTTGTTCAGAGTCTGCCAGTAATGTCACATCATATGCATACAGCAACTTTATTTATTTGTCCCCTCTGACCTGTTTGTTAATGAAGTCCATCACCAGTATGAACAGCAGTGACTTCAGAGCTCGGATCCAGTCTCTGCACCTTCAAACGTGTGGATCCAGAGCTCTGGCTCCTCCCTTACCCAAAATCCCTCTCTCTTTCCCTCTGAATAGCTCAGATATCATTTGCCACCTGACCGAATGGCCATGTTTCTTCAGGGCTGTGATGTCCTTTGTATCCTCTGACGATAAGTCAATCTTCATGTCTCAATTTCAGTGTTTTTATTAGACTTAGGTCAAATCCATTATCCCCAGTATTAGTTGAAAAAAAGTTTGTTCTTTATATAAATATAAAGTATTACTTAGATAAGTTAGTTAGTTAGCTTTTTAGACCTCTTACATAGAGTATTTTTGTGTTCTTAAAATTTGGGCTTTAGACTTATATTGGTATGCAGTGAAATTTAGGTACTTTGTTCTTTTTATATATTCCTAGCTGTTTGTAAGATATCTGAGAAAAGCTTCAAAAATGTGACGTGTGTCCACAAAGTCCCCCAGCAAAACCGACATACCAAATGTGCTTACTGCTTGGATGCAACACACTCAAATACCAACTGTGAGGCCTGTGTTTCTTCTGGTAATAAAGCCATTCATACCAGAAAAGATAAGTTAATTCTGAAGGGTTTACTCCTAGCTCAACAGAGTTCTTCCTCTTCAAAACAATTGGATAAATCATATCTTAAGGAAAAGGATTCCTCAAAACCTCAAGCAAGCAAGACTCCTGGCAAACCTGTTGAAAAGCCTCAAAAAATGTAACCAGACTCAACAGCCTGTATTTTTCTGACACCTAAGATAGCTATTCTTTGGATTGGAAAGTTACATGGATCTGTTCACCTTCTCCACCTTTGAGATCTTTTCCAGAGCCAGTCAGCCTTTGACTGCACTCCCCAATACTGCAGCAAAGGAGCCCTTCAAGACTCTGTTTGGTTTCATCAGCCAGATCTGCCCATTCTTCAAGGAGCATCACTGAAGCTGATGTTGAATGATGTGGAGAGTCCTTTGACAGCATATTAAGCTAGGGGTCATATTGGCGGCATTTCCACAGCTTGACTTGAGGAGAAGCCCTAGGATCCCTTCATTCAGTACTCTGATCTTAATCCAACCTTTAAATCTAAGACCCATGGATTCAAGTTTAGCTGGAGCAACCCTGTCAAGTCTATTAGAGCTGGCTTCTTTGGATCCAACTTTACTCCATTCCCTTCTGACACTACCAGATCTGGAAGAGAATTGGAGCCGAAACCTCAGTCTGGGATAGATTGACTTCAAAAGTGTTGGAGCCATCTCTGCCTCTTGCAGTCTCAGCTCTTGATAGCTTGATTCTGATGTTGTCAATGGTCCAGGATTGTTTGGAGCGGAAAGAGGATTTTCAGCCCATCATGGATCCTCCTTGGTTCCAATTTCAAGTTTGGTGTTCGAAGCTGTCGAGAGAGCTCTTGCTTCAAGAGAAGAGGTTCCTTCTACACATCCAGATCCAATCCAACCTCCTTCTTTTTCTGTGTTCACCTCCGCTCCTTCCCATTGACAGGAACAGTCAGCACCAAAATGTCTTGAGGAAGTGCTCACTCTGAGTTCCCAGTTTGAGTCGGATCCATCATTTGAAGTTCCTCAGTGACTGATCCATAAGAAACAGACTTAGAAGCTGAGGCACTTATATTCATCACCAAAATGTGTAAATCTGTCAAGAAAAACATGGATTTGGATGAAGGGGTGGTTTCCCTGAGATCCCCTTTGGAGATGTCACCTTTGGCAAACACCTTTGGCAAAATTCTAGAACTGATGCTACAAAAAGGGGACTGATTCACTGACGCATCTTTTCCCTGAGGAATCCATTTCATAGAGGCATTTGGATCTGACTCTTCTACTGCTTGGTTCATCCCTTCTTCTGATGCCATTATCGACTTGGTGACTCTGACAGCCTGGAAGGATTTTGACATTTTGGAACCTGTTCCAAAGAAGGCAGACAAAATCTTCGACAGATCACACTGGAGTAAAGTTTCCTCAGTAGATGCCATAGTCATAGTGGCAGGCAGTAAGAAGGAAGTCTTGCAAGAGAGTTCATTTGTCCATCTGCTGCTACTAAAAAAGAACCATCCAACAGGTCCCAAAAGACCAAAATGGATCTTGTGTCTACTCCAGATTCTTTTTATTTCAAAATAAAGACAGGGAACCTAAGGTTTTTACTGGATTTCAGTCACTTGAACTAATTTGTGCAACAAACAAAATTCAGAATGGTCACAGTTCAGTCCATTCTACCTTTTCTCAGGAAGGACAACTGGATGTGAAGTATAGCTGTCCAGGATGCTTATTATCATGTGAAGATAAACAAGCACTCAAGGAGATTTCTCCATTTCAGGATAGGAACCAGTCATTAATTCAAGGCTCTTCCTTTGGCCTCACCACAGCCCCCAGATATTCACCTAATGCATGCCTTTAATCACTGTCTATCTCAGGCTACAAGGTTTCCAAGTCTTCCTGTGCTTGGACAATTGGCTCCTAACTACTCCAATCAAGGATCTACGTATTCAGACGAGGGACACTTTACTCCAGTTACTGCACAATCTAGGGTTCACTGTAAACCTCACCAAGAGTCATCTGACTCCCAAACAGTCTGTAGAGTTCATTGGATGCCACCTGGATAATGTGAATCAGAAAATCATTTTACCACATTCCAGAATCCTGAGACTTCAAAATGTATCCAACCATGTCCTATCCCTCCCTTTCTCACCAGCAAGACTGATTCTGTAACTTCTAGGTCTCATGACTTGTAAAATCACTCCAATTCCATTATCATGTTTCTGCATGAGGGTTCTCCAGTGGCATAGTCAGTCCAGTGGTCTCAGTAACATCATCCTTTGAGTGCTCCAATCAAACTGACTCCAGTGTGCAAGTCAAATGTCAGCTGGTAGACTTCTTCCCCTCTCCTTTCACCCCTTCTGTATTCCATCTCTGGTAGCGCAGGTCACCATGAGGGCTTACCTTTTACGGTGGGGGGAATTATGAAGGGAAGACTTTTCAAGGTGTAAGAGAAGGAGTAGTAGCATACCTGTCCTAACAGCCTTTCATGATGTATGCGAGGTAGATTTAAGAAAGTTCTATGCAACTAGACATGCACATAAGAAGTTTAATTTAACTTATGAAGAATCCTTGGCCTTGAAAGCTTTGGCTAAGGATAACAATATAGCTATAAAGCAGGCTGATAAAGGAGGCTCGGTGGTTATCTTGGATCACGTTAACTACATATGCTCCATGGAACTGCTATTGGGGGAAGGGAATACTTTTAAACACATTACAATGTTTGATGTTAAAATTTACATTAGTGAAGTAAATATGCTGATTTTTGAGTTACAACTATGTGGAGATATAGATTTGTCCCTATTCATTTACTTCACTGCACCATGCCTCATCACCCCCACAGTTATATGAACTCCCTAAAATACACAAATCACTGGAAAATCCACCGATGAGACCTTTAGTGTCCGGAAAGGGCTGGATAAACAAGCCCATTTCAGTATACTTACAAAGGTTACTAAGTCAGTTTTTGCCTGATTGTCCTAATATTCTGAAGGATACAACTGATTTTATCTTGAAACTACGACAATGGTATGATACTCTAGACACAGGAGCTTTACAGTGTAATGATTACCTTTTTGTAACTCTGGATATAACTTCATTGTTTATGGTAATTCCCAATGAGGATGGCATGCAAGCAATTAGGGAATTGTTGGTGCACAACGGAACTATGTCTGCTAAATATATAGAAACTATATGTTCTTTGTTAGAAATTGTGTTGACTAGGAATGTTTTTTTGTTTAATGATGAATTTTACCTTCAGCTATCTGGGGTGGCAATGGGCACATCAGTGGTTAATACGTACGCGAACTTAGTTCTGCATCAGTGGGAGCAGAAATATGTCTGTAGCAACTTCAATGTGTTAAATCAGAATATTTGTCTGTATCAACATTTTGTTGATGATTGTTTTCTTGTATGGAAATGAACTAGCTTAGAATTATGTGAATATGTGGAGTATTTAAACAATACTACCACATTTTTGAAGTTCAAGATGCAATATTCTGCCAGTAATGTCACATTTTTGGATTTAAACTTGGAAATTAAGGATGGTGTCATTGAAACCAGTATCCATAAGAAAGAAATACATGCTGAAAGAAATTTGAATAGATGTAGTATGCATGCGCCTCACATATTCAGAGGGGTTATATTAGCACAATTTAGAAGGGCAAGTAAACTTAATACTGATGATTCCGTTTTTCTTCGACAATTGGAAGAAATGAAAGTTGAATTTATGTCAAGTGGATATGACTATACACAAGTGTTAGAATTAAGCAACAAGGTTATATCAGAAAGGGGAAAGACTGCTAAACCTATTTTTAAGGTGGGAATCGAAGATCTTGTATCTACTGAAATTTGTAAAACTAATATGGAGAAAATTAGATATACTATGACCTTTAATGTGAGGTCACATTTCGTAAAACAAATTATAGAGAAGAACTGGATAATTTTAATGGCCTCCTCTGAAGTAAAGAATATCGTAGGGGATAGGCCCTATTTTTGTTATAGAAATCTGAGAAATTTGAACAGCAAACTATGCTATAAAGATTTTACTTCCAAGTCAATACCATCATTAGCTACAAGAATAGGTACATTTTGTTGTATGAGCTGTACATGTTGTTCTGATTTATTAGGTAAAGGAAGTGAAACTTTTGAACACCCCATTACCAAGTCAAAATATAACTTTAAGTTGACAGCAAGTTGTACTACTGTCAATGTGGTTTATCTAGCTACCTGTGTGTCATGCCCCTCTTTCTACGTGGGTAAAAGGGTCTACCTGATAACACCGACATGCCAAAACATCAACAACGAAATAACCGACACGAAAAAAACAAAAAAAAAAAGAAAGTTCAAAAACACGAAACTTCACATGCCCGACAAACCAAAATCCAGACAATCAACAAAACAAATACCTTTCCCAAAAAACACACACACACAACACAAGCACACCAAAAGCCTTACAAACCTACACTAAACCTTACATACACAACTATCTGTGCACTAACCTTAACCCAAACCCTAACCCTAAGGTCTGTCACTATCGCACACTTACCTTACACGCACCCTAACACTAACTCACTTAATCCGCCCCTAACCCTTAACTCTGTCACTATCGCACACTTACCTTACCCGCACCCTAACCCTAACTCACTTAATCCGCCCCAACTCTCAAGTCCATCACTATCGCACACTTACCTTACCCGTACCCTAACCCTAACTCACTTAACCCACTCCTAAACCTAAAGTCCGTCACTATCACACACTTACCTGACCCGCATCCTACCCTAACATCCATCACTATCACACACTTACCTTACCCACACCCTGACCGTAACGTCTGTCCCTGTCGCACACTTACCTTAACGTGTCAGTGTTCTCAGCATCGGGATTCTCAACTGTCGGTCTTCTCCATTGTCGATCTTCCGGTGTTGGTGTTCTCGTTGTCAGCATTGTGGAATTTCTGTGTTTTCAGGTAGACCCGGGTAAAACTACAAGAAAGTTGAAGGTGTGCATTACAGAACATAAGTCGGACATATGTAGGGGAAATGAGAACAATGCATTATGTAAGCACATATTGTGTACAGATAATCTATATAAGTTTAAATTTAGGGTAATAGATATAGTCTATAAATCTGTTAGGGGAGGTGATCTAAATAATGTGCTTGAAACCAAAGAATATGAATGGATTTTACGCCTGATGGCTGACCACCCCCCCTGGCTTAAACAGTGCTATATCACTAAAACCTATATTAGTTAAAATACAACAGAACAAACTTTGATTTTTAAATTCAATGTATTTTTTAGCCTTACTAATTATATATTTTTAATGTTGTTTTATAACATGGTTGGCTGGCTGTAGTCATGTGATGGTTTTGTGTTCTTATTTAAAGTTTTAACTGTTCATATAAATGTGTTTTAGTATTGAAGAAGGGTGTGGACCCGAAAGCTTTGCTTTGTTCATTGAAGTTTTTTCTTGACATTGGATATTGTTGCTGCTATTCCTCATTTTTACAGCAAGAACGTTGTTTTATCACAAGACTGTTCAAAGTACCTGGAGACTGTCAGAGGCCAACTTACGCACCAACATTCTAGAGACGAGAGCAGTCCTTTTAAGGTTGCAGACATTTCAGGACTCTTCCAAAAGGCGTGATTTCGGTTCAGATGGACAATATGTCAGTAGTTTGATACAAAAACAAACAAGGAGGAACCAGATCTTATCCTGTTTGTCTGGGAACACAGAGTTTGGCAATGGGCAATATCTTCACGCTCTCTAATAGCACCACACATTCTGTGGACATCCAATGTGCTAGCAGATAGGCTAAGCAGGAACATTCTTCTGCCTCACGAGTCATCCCTCAAACAATTGGTGACAAAAGAAATATTCCACCACTGGGGCCAACCTTGCTTTTTTATGCTTTTCTCCAATTCCCCTTAATCACGAAATTCATTCAGAAAGCCAGGAGATTCAAGTTGAAAGTGATCCTCACTGCCCCTTATTGGCCCTGACACATTTGGTTCCCATTTCTATGGCCTTATCTAATACATCCTGCCTGAACTGGCTCAAAGAGCAGATCTCTTGTCACATCCCTCTGGGTATCCTCCCTGGGCCTAGACACCCTGAATCTAACTACTTCATTTCTCCAGTTTTGATGATGGCCAGAGATGGCAGGTTTCACCTGAAGTAGTACATATTTTGAAGAGCTTCTCAAAAGGCTAGGACCAGAAAAGTGCACAAAAGTAAATGGAGAATATTCTTCTTCTTCTTCTTTTGGGCCTTAGAGAAGGGATTATATCCCTTTTCTGCTCCTCTGCTCTCCACTTTAGACTTTCTTTCAGACGTCTTTCATAAAGGTTCTAGCTCCTCCACTATAAAAGTACAACTGGCAGCAATTTCTAATTTTCATGTGGGAATAACCAGACTCCTTTAACTTCATTGAGAGTATATAAAGCCATTTTTAGAGCTACTTTTTTTCTTAGACCTTCAGTACGGTACCCTGTCCCACCTTGGAATATCACAATAATGTTACAAGTCCTTACAAAATCTCCTTTTGAGCCAGCAAATTCAGTGGCTAAAAATAATTTCAGAATTACAAGCTCGCTGTTGTAAACCACCATATCTAATCTTCCATAAAGACAGAATTTCCTTGAAACCAGATCATTCCTTTAACCCTAAGGTGGCATCCAAAGCCCAACATCAATCACTTTATTAGCCTGCCATTTTCTTCCTAGATATTCAAACAAAAGAGAATTTATCTTTCATCTGCTTAATGTTCACAGACAGCTCAGATTTTACCTTAGAGAACAAAAAGCAATGGCAACTCAGATCAGTTGTTTGTGGCCTTTTCCAAAGCAAAGCTAGGTTATGGTGTATCTAAGGCCAGTCTTTCAAGATGGTCGTCAGATTGCATTTTGTTTGTTTATGATAAACTAAGACTACATTTACCCCCCCCCCCCCAAAAAAAAAAAAAAAACTACAGCTCATTCAACTAGAGCAGTGGCAATCTGAACAGTTTTTCAAAGAAACTTACTAACTGATGAAATTTGTGCTGCTGCAACCTGGTCTACAATTCATACCTTTGTGTCACATTACAAACTGGATGTATATCTCATTCCTCTTTTAGCTGTGCTGTGCTCAGGAATATCCTTCCATGAGGACATCCACAGATAACAGTAGCTAGGGAATCTATCCCATTAGTTGAATCAGATGAAAATGGTCAACATCAGATTTCAAAGTTATGTACTCACCATAATGATTGACCTGTGTTGTCCACTTTTTATCTGATTCAACGTCCCTCCCTTCTTCCTCTTCCAAATTGTCAGCTTTAGTACCTTGAAGAATGGGTGGTACCCTAGGAGTTTTGCATTCTAATCAAAAATCTTTCCAATAGGTATATCAGTCCGGTAGTCCCATTTCTCCTATTGTTTAGGATATATTTTTGCCTTCTCTGTTCCTTTTTGGGCAGCAAATTCGACCTGAGGTATTCAGAGGGAAAGAGAGATGGACTGTGGGTAAAGGATGAGTGAGAGCTCTGGATCCATGCATTTGAAGGCACCAAGGCTAATCTGAGTCAGATCCTTGTCCCATTAGTTAAACCAGATTGGACAGCACAGATCTGTCATTATGGTGAGCACAACTTTTGCTTCCTGCTCCTAGCTGTCCTAATGAGTTTGCTGACATATGGATGGCTGCCAAGCAGTATTCCTTACAGGAGGATTTCTGTCAGGTTGCTGTAATGTTTGAATGTTTGGTGAAGTTACTAGTTGTCCAAGAAATGGATATTCAGTTTGCCATTTTCCTGTTTGGCCACACTGAAAAGGAGTATTTAATTATGTTGCTCTTAGTGGTGCTTGTAATGAATCAGAGGGATATGAAGTTTGCTGATACTATCCTGGGGGTTGCTGAAAGAATTTGGCTCTACTTCTTCCTCTACAATTTCTTCTTCCCCATCCCCACACTTGGAAATCAGTACTGAACTGCTGAAGTTTTCCCTAACGATATTGTCTGCTACATATTGTATCTGATTTACAATTTCATGAATGGCTAAACTTGGCCAGTTCAAGCTAACCATCTGATGTTGTTAATCTTCTTTCCATTCATCACTGATGGATTTGGTTCCGAGCCCTCAGAACCGAGTCAGCCTATTACCAACCTCACGCCAGCCAAAAAAACTCTCGAGCTAAGTCTCTACCCAGAATGCCCTTCTCCCTGTTACCTCAGATCTTGTTTGCCGCATAGCCGTAAAGCCGCGTTTCAGCCGAGTTGTCAGCTAAGAAAAATCTTTCTTGATATTTGTGTAAATGTGTTTGGATATTTTCATATTTTACTCAACTTTAGTATATCTAGTGTCTTTTCATTGATCTAACCGTATATTCTCCACTCTACCCATTGTTACCATTGGTAAACTTAAGTACCATTGTTGGTACGGCCTTTTCCCTTACCCTTGTTGTATTTCTTCAAGACCATAGCTGATATTGCTTTCTCTTACTTAACCTATTAGCTTTATCTCTCTTTGGGTGTTTCCCTTTCTTCTCATATACAGTGTGTTGCTATATTTGTATTTTTCTGGTGATGTGTTTTGTGTTTTTTGAACTGGGTGACTTCATTATTGCTGGATTATACAGTTAGTTGTGGTGTTCTTTCTACTAAAATGTCAGATAAGAAAGGTACCTCTGGCTTTAAGCATTGTACTTCTTGTAAGGGCAAGTTACCTAACAGTGACTTGCATGATGACTGTTAGGGAGTGGCCCACCTTTCGGTGCAGCCTCTATGTGATATTTGTCAAAGTTTCAGCCAACGCACTCGTAATGAGCACAAAAATAAACTTATTCAGAAGAGGTTACTCAAGTCTCCCTTCTTAGAGGCCATTTCTGCAATGGAGGTCTCAACCCATCCTTCTAAGGACAAAAAGAGATCCCATTCTGTTCCTTCTTCACCATCGGGTGATCAGAGCAAACCTGGGAAATATAAGGTCCCCAAGTTATCATCAGAGCATAAATCTGCCTCTTCAGTTCCGCCTTCCTTAGCTCCAGCCATTGCAAAACCTTCAATATCTACGCCTGTATTGGCACCGACCCTGCCTTCGGCACCGATCATAGATCTTACTATGCATATTTCAACTTCGGCACCTGTAGCTACTTTGGCTCAGGGCACAACTTTGACTTCGACTTCAGTTTCCATTTTGGAACCGACCATCTCAGCTCCGAGTGCCACTTTGGCACCGAGAGTTGTATGGACCACTCTGGATCTGATCCCTTTGCTTCCAGTCTCGAAACTAGAGACTTCGGTGCCAGCAGACCTTGCACCATGGACCCGATATTCTCCCTCAGTAGACCCATTTCTGGGCCAAGCATATAGCCCATTTCTCGAACGTCCTGACTCCCCATCTGGAGTATTTACTAGATCCACCAGGAGCCTTTCAGAACACGACGTGGTGCATCTTGTGGACTAGCTGTTGGTAGCCAGGGAGATTCCATCACTCTCTAAAACCCATCCACCTGCTGGACTTGGGTTGCCTTATTCACAGACTCCATCTTACACTCCTCCTTCGGCCATCTCTGTTCTGAAGCCTTCTGTTCTGACATCCTTCTTGGAACCCACCACCTCAGCACCTGCGGTGCATCTCACTCCAGCTCAGAGTTTGTCCCTTTGGTCTTTGGTTCCCGCCAAACCGGTCCTTCCTCAATCTGGGGATTGGGGGACGGGCACATTGCCCCGGGGTACGGTGCTGACTTTCTCCTCGGTTCCCTCCGTGGCACTGATGGCTGTGTCTGCACCGATCTTGCTTGGGGCTCCACCCGTGGGGGTGGGTCTGTCAGAGCAGGGTGTGACCCCAGTTCTGAGGTTGTCTTTCCCGATTCTGGGCTCCCATCCCTCTTTGGGTGGGCCTGCCTTCTGTGCGATGGAGAGGGCTCTTGCTTCTGGTAGCAATGACTATGATGTTGGAACCCCAGTTTTCGCCACTTGAGCTGCAGCTGTCACAGATCACCCCCCCCACCGGGGGACACCGGGCAGAGAAGCCGCAGGACACCCCTGTTCAGGGCATCTACTCTTCCGAGTCCTACTCAGAGACCCCCACTGAGGAGCCCCCTCGAAAGAAGACATGCAAGAGGAAGCACGTGGACTCACCTGAGGAGTCCTTAACGGAAGACACGGGTTACGATGATAGTGAAGGGTCCCCACAATCATCTCCTGCTGATGTCTCCTTCAGAGACATCCTGGAAATGTTAAAACAGAGAGGTGACTGGAAACCCTCCAACCCTATATCTGATCAGTCCATGTTACTGCAGGCTTTTCATGCCCGGCTGTCTACCACTTGGGTGACCCTGCCTGTAGACAAACTCGTCCAGCTTATCGTGCAGTGCATGTGGAAAAACCCGGACTCCATTGAGGTGATCCCCCGGAGACCAGACAATATTCTGTCCTCTCCTGTTTAGAATCTGCACTGGTCCAAAGGATTACCAGTTGATGCTATGGTAGTGGCGGTGGCCACGAAAAAGGACTTGGCTGAGGAAAGTCCCACTGTCCACCTGTCCACCAAATGCCTGGGAAGCATGTTTTTGCATCAGGGACCTTTGCTATACAGTCCTTGAATTATTTGGCACATTTTACGAGGCTCCAGAGGGACTTGATCTTCAAACTCTCTGGGACACTTGCAGGACAGTTGTCTGATGAGGTCAGGGACAAGGTGGTCTCACAGCTAGCAACCCTGAAATCAGTATCCAACTCCTTGCTCTCCCATGCAACTGAAGGGGTGGCTAGAGCAGCAGGTTTGGGCATTGTTATGAGACATCATGCTTGGATGCGCATCTGTGACCTCACGGATTCCTTCAAATCTTCCTTTCTAAATGCTCCCATCGAAGCTTCATCCCTTTTCAGCTCCAAAGTGAAGGACACACTAGCCAGGTGCGGGCAAGATGGAAAAACCGTGTCTGCTGTAGGCCTATGGTTTTCCAACCCTCAATGTACCTTATCCAGGAATCAAGAGGAGAGGAAAAATGTGGCATAAGAAATCTCAGGATCCTTTCCGTACTACACGTGATGATGATACTTCCAGAGGCAGAGGAGGTAACAATTCTGGAAGATGCCCCTATAGAGGCAGAAGGGGTCCTCACAACCAAGGCTCCAGGGACTCTTTCTCTGGACACCCTTATCAGCACTTCTGAGGGGTGGCCAGACTGCTTACCTCTGGAAGCAGTTGGGGGGGGGGTTGTTTCTCTCTGCACCAAGCTGCATGGCACTCTATCACCACCAATCGTTGGGTGCAGAAAATTATCACCAGAGGTTACACCATTCCCCTTTCTTGTCAACTAAAATTTCCAAGAAAACTTCCCAATGTTCAACCCAATCAAAGGGAAGCAGCAACTTCAGAGATTATAAAGCTGTCTCAAAAAAGAGTCATCCATCCAGTCCCACCAGACCAGCATGGATCCAGATATTACTCGAGATTCTTTTTGGTGCCAAAAAAGACAGGGGACTGGAGACCCATTTTGTATCTCAGCAGCTTAAACAAGTCTGTCACCCAAACCAAATTCTGGATGGTCACAGTTCAGTCCATTCTTCCCTTTTTAAGAGAAGGCGAATGGATGTGCTATATAGATCTCCGGCACGTGTATTACCACATCAAGATGGACAAATGCTCCAGGAGTCTGATTCGCTTCCAGCTAGGAGCCAGTCATTACCAATTCCATGCCCTGCCGTTCGGTCTCTCTAGAGCCCCCAAAGTGTTCACGAAATGCATGGCAGTGACAACAGCTCACTTGAGACTAAAAGGATTCCGGGTGTTTCCATATCTAGATGACTGGCTCCTCACCGCCCCCACCAAGCATCTTCTGGTAACTGCCCTACAACATACTCCCTCTCTGGCAAAATTGTTGGGAATAATTATACACTGGGAGAAATCAAATCTTATTCCTGCACAACCAATAGAGTTCAATACCCAGTCCTGTCTGGTATCACTCCCTTTTCACAGACTTCACCGATTAAGGCTTCATATCTGAGTGATTCTCTCTCAAACATCAGTCCCTGCAAGACAAGTTCTTCAAGCTCTGGGTTCTGTGGCGGCGTCAATTCCAGTTGTGCCCCTAACAAAGCAACATATGTGAGTTCTGCAGTGGCTCCTTCTGTATCAGTAGTTCCCAAACTGTCATCCCTTGGATTACAAGATTCAAATAACCAACCCTTGCAAACAGGACCTGCTTTGGTGGATGAGGTCAGACAAATATCTTTGAAGCCGACCTTTCCAACCCTCTCAGCCCACAGCCATTGTGACCACAGATGCTTCCCTGATCGGGTGGGGGGGGCATTTTCAGGGAAAGACTGTCCAAGGCACATGGTCCACCTTGGAGGCTCACCTGCATATGAGTGTCCTAGAACTGAGGGCTGTGCTGCTAGCATTGCAGGCAATCCATGTGACTCTCCCCTCCGGGAAAATTGCAATCCAATCTGACAATATGTCAGTGATCTGGTACATCATCAAGCAAGGAGGAACCAAGTCCTTCCCCCTTTGTTGAGAAGCCATGAGAATCTGGCAGTGGGTGATAGTTTCCAACAGCTTTCTGATAGCAATGCATATCCCAGGAGCTCCAACATGATTGCAGACAAACTGAGCAGATGCATCCTCATGCCCAAGTGCCCCCTCAACCCCAAGGTTGCGCCTGTAATATTCAGCCACTGGGGACACCCTTGCTGCAATCTTTTTGCTTCCCCATTGAACACCAAGTGCAGCAGCTACTTCGCCCAAATTCCCCCGCAGGGGGAATCACCGAGGGGCGCTCTGATCCATGGGACTCCTCTATGCCTATCCTGCCATTCCTCTGATCCCACAATTTCTGAAGAAAGCTCTTTGGTTGAGATGCAAGGTGATCCTCATAGCCCCATTCTGGCATCGACAAGTTTGTTTCCCCTTTCTTCGGCCTCTTCTGGTATTCCCGCCGTGGATTCTGGATCCTCTTCCAGATCTGATCACTCACCCCCAAGGGTTGAGTCACCCGAACCTGTCCACTCTCAAGCTAACAGCTTGGTTTCTCCACTTCCACTAGTCACCAGGCAGGCTAATCTCTCTTCACCTGTTCAAAGACATCATTCTGGCTTCTCACAAACCATCCACCAGAAGACTATATCAGGATAAATGGAAAAGGTTTTCCATTTGGTCCAAGAATAACATGCTCGACTCGGCTCCAGTTACTGCAGTGCTTCAATATTTGGCTAAGTTTTTTGATAACGGTGCCTCTGCCTCTACAGTTCGCGTACATCTAGCAGCAATTTCTAACTTCAACAATGGTATAGATGGCACCCTTATTATTTCTTTATGCCTTTGTAAGGCTTTCCTGAAAGGGATCTCTTATCTCAGGCCTCCCCTCAGATAACTTGTAGTACCATGGAATCTCACTTTAGTCCTCCAGTCTTTGACTCAAAAGCCCTTTGAGCCTGCGGCTAAGTGTGACCTAAAGTTTTTGTCTTGGAAATCTTTGTTCTTGGTTGCCATTACCTCTGCCAGAAGAGTCTCGGAGCTGCAGGCGTTATGTATCAAGAGGCCCTACCTGGTCTTTCATAAAGACAGTGTCACTTCGAACAAACCCATCCTTTCTTCACAAAGTTGTTTCTGAATTTTCTGTTAACCAGTCCATTGATCTACCAGTGTTCTTTCTGAATTTTGCCAATAGAGGAGAGTATTGCGTTCACACCTTAGACGTACATAGACAATTGAGGTTTTATCTAGACCGGACCAAACCTATCTGTAAATCTGAACAGGTTTTCATCTCCTTTTTGGGACCTAAAATGGGAGAGGCTGTATCCCAGGTTTGTTTGTGTCTTTTGGCTTTTCCCAGTTAGGGGTCGCCACAGCAGAAATGGCTAAGAGACTGCATACATGTCATTCATTCCCTCCATAATGAATCCATGCCAAAAGTTGAAGCCCACTCCACTAGATCTATGGCAACTTCTATAGGATTTCATTCTGGGGCATCCATGGATGACATCTGCGCAGTAACTACTTGGGCTAAGCCTCATACCTTTATCAATCATTACAAATTGGACCTGTTCTCCAGGGGGAGAGCTGCCTTTGACTCAATGGTACTCAGGAATGTTCTTCCATAAAGGCCGCCCATGGACCTCAAGGTAGCTTGGTATTCTGTCCCATCAGTGATGAATGGAAAGAAAATTAACAACATCAGATAAAGAAGTGATGTCTTACCATAACTTTCCATCTGTGTTGTTGATCTTCTTTCATTCATCACTTCCCACCCTCCTTCCCCCTCTACAGGCTCCTGGGGGCTGCTTTGGATCTAAGTGGTGCACTAGGGTACTTGCGTAGATCTGACCTCGGCTTTACTTCCTTTCTTAGCAGACTCAATCTGAGGTAACAGGGAGAAGGGCATTTTAGGTAGAGACTTAGCTCAAGAGTTTTTTTGGCTGACGCAAGCTTGGTAATAGGCCGCCTTGGTTCCGAAGGTTCGGAACTGAACCCATCAGTGATGAATGAAAGAAGGTTAACAACACAGATGGAATGTTATGGTAAGACATTACTTCTTTTTTTTAATCTGTTCTTGCTTTGGTGGCAACAAACCCTTTACAAAAGCTGCTGACAACTCACTGGCTGCTGCACCTTCGGTAGAATCATGCATTGCAATTATGTGCCAATGGATTAATTCCCTCTTTGCCCAATAGCTTTGATTCTAGTCCAATTAGGGGTAGGGAAAGTTATTTCTAGCAACTAGAAACCCTTCATTTGTGTGTTTCAGAATGTTATCACCTACGTTAGATTTTTCCCATATTTTCCTAAAAGTATCAGGAGGCATGGAGGCTTTTAATATGGTGTCAGGTCTTCAATGGTATGGTTTTGCAATTGTTTATGCCTTTCTAAGAGTTTTGCATATTTTGCTGAATGTTTTGGAATGGGAGGGAGAGAATTTACAATGGTTTGAAAATCCACTGCATTCCATGGCCTACTGCCCCTATTGTAGATTTAGTCTCACTATCTCTTAACTGCTGCGAGATTTGGGACTTCTTGCAATGGCTGTATCAATGAGGAAGGTATATCAGAATCAGAAGAGAGCCAGAATCTGTCTCTTCTCCCCCAGGTTGACTTGCAGGTGATGCCAACTGATATTCTTCCATGTCAATAACAACTGGTAATTGAGTAATCATATTTTTTTATTTTATTCAAAAGTGCTAGTTTTTGCAGGTTGACTTTTATTAGGAAATCTTTTTAACTTTCTCCTGGATTTATCAAAGTCAAAGTAAACTTTATTGTCATTTAGATCTCCACATTGTGCAGCTAATCAAAATTACATTACTTTGTTTCCAATGCGGGAAACATACATAAATACAGTTACAATTTAGTAATACTAGGACAGACACTTAACAGATGTTACATGTATAAAAATGTGCCATTTAGGGTATTGCA
The DNA here is from genome assembly GCF_019279795.1 of Protopterus annectens. Lineage (NCBI taxonomy): Eukaryota > Metazoa > Chordata > Ceratodontiformes > Protopteridae > Protopterus > Protopterus annectens. The sequence continues at coordinate 1,323,106,711 of NC_056731.1, read as the reverse complement.
CAAGTAGATATTGCACAAACTTGAATTTTCACATTAACAGGTACCTGTGAAGCAAAAATATTGCATAGAGTATTTAACATTCACGTTTCAGGACAGATGAAGATTTCTGGATATTGCACTAAAGTATGCTACTAGTAGTAGTGATCTTAGAATAAATAGGCAAGAGAGTATGTCATTTATTGGATTTAGTCAAGAGAATATTCAGTTATTTGGTTGAAAGAGCAGAATGACTTTTGGCATGCCTGCTGTTAGAGTTCAGCAGTCTGGTGGATAAGGGGAAAAAGCTTCTAATGAGCTTGGATGTCATACAGTGCATGCTGTGGTAACATCTACCCAGGGAAAGGCAGGAGAACATACCACAAGCAAGGTGAGTATGGTCATTTATTATCTTTCTAGCTCTTCCAGTACATCAGATTCATGTAAGTCATCCAAGGATGCCAGTGGAGAACCAATGATTCTTTCTGCTGCTGTTACTACACTATGGAGATCCTTGCAATCTGAGGCTTTACAGTTCCCATACCATACAGTGATGTTGTTTGTCAGTATGCTCTTGATGGTTCCACTATAGAAGGCTTGGAGGATGGACTGTGACAAGTTTGCTTTCCTCAGTTTCAGTAGGAAGTGCAAACGTAGCTGTGATTTTTTTGACACTGTGGTTGGTGTGCACCGACCAAGACAGGCCCTCTGATATGTGTATACCCAGGAACTTAGTGTCCTTGACTTTTTCTACTGCTACTCCCTTGATTCCCAGAGGTTGATGTGCTCCCTGAGACCTTCTAATATCCACAATCAATTCCTTGGCCTTGGTGACATTCAATGACAGATTGTTGCTGTCACACCAGCCTAGCAGATGTTCCAGTTCACTCCTATATGCTGTTTCCATCCTATTCCTGACAAGACCTATTACTGTGGTGTAGTCTGTGAACTTGATAATTCTGTTGAATTAATATCTGGCTACATAGTCATATGTAAGCAAGGTGAATAGTAGAGAACTCAGGACAGCCCTGTGGTACAACCATGTTCAGTGTTATGCTTTTAGAGATATTATTTCCCACACATTGGGGTCTGTCTGTCAAAGTCTAGTATCCAGTTGCACAAGGGGGTTTTGATGCCCAGTTGGACTAGTTTCATCACTAGGTTTTGGGGGATGACAGTATTAAAGGAGGAAATGAACTTGATGAATAACATCCTGACATAACAGTCCTTATTTTCCAAGTGAGTCAAGGGTTCAATAAGTGTTAAGATATGGCATCTCCTGTGTGGCGGTTTGACGTGTGGGGAAACTACAATGTATCTAGTGTTGCAGGTATGCTTGCTGAGATGTGGTCCTTGATCAGCTGCTCAAAGCACTTCATTACTGCTGATGTTAGACCAACTGGGCGATAATCATTCAGACTTGCTGGTTGTGGTTTCTTGAGGAAGGGAATGATAGTCATATTCTTAAAGCATCTCGGTATGACGGCTACTCAAAGTGATGTATTGAAAATGTCTGTCAGTACCGATGCCAGCTGCATAGCACAGGCCCTGAGAACCCTACCTATAATATTATCTGAACCAGCTGCTTTCTTTGAGTTAACTCATCTCAAAGTTTTCAGTACATCAGCTGTGCTGAGGCATAGGACTTCCTCATCCTGATTGACAGGTAGTTTATTTGCCACAGTTTTATTGCCCATGTTGAACCTGCTGAAGAAGTTGTTTAGTTCATTTAAGAATTCTGTACTGTTGTCACACTGGGTAGATGCAGATTTGTAGTCATTTAGGGCTTGTATGCCTTTCCATAGACATTTAGAGTCCCTTTGGTCATTAAAGTGACCCTGAAGTTTTCTTCTATAGGTTCGCTTTGCCTGTTTTATACCTTTGTTTAGGTTTGCTCTTTCCACCCTTAGGGCATCCTTGTCTTTATATCTGAATGCTGCATTAGTGCCTTTATAAGCTCATACATCTCACAGGGCAGCCATTTTTTTTGGTTTGCACGTATGGTGATGTCTTTGGTAGCTGTTACATCATCCATATATTCTGAGATGTAGGCCATGACAGATTCTGTATATTCTTTCAGGTCTATTTGGTGATTCATTGTAGCTGCCTCCCTGAACATCAGCCAGTCTGTACTCTCGAAGCAATAATGCAGTGCTGTGACTGCACCCACAGACCATAGCTTTATTTGCCTCCTTGATGATTTTCCTGATTTTAGCTGCAGTTTGTATGTGGGAAACAATATGATGGCAAGATGATCCAGGTTGCCCAGGTGTGGATAAGGTGCTGCTTTGTATGCCAGTTTTTTGTTGGTGAAAACCTTATCTAGTGTATTCTCCCCTCTGTTTGCAAAGTTCACATGCTGATGGTAGTGGGGTAGTACTAATTTCAGGTTGGCTTGGTTAAAGTGACCAGCAATTACATGGGCAAACTCTGGGTTCCTGTTCTAGAGTTCATTGATGGACTGATATAGAGTGGCAAGTGCCGCATTGGTGTTTGCACTGGGTGGAATGTAGACAGCTGTTATGCTCAGTCCATAAAACTCTCTAGGCAAGTAATAGGGCCTGCATTTTGGAGACAAGAATTCAATGTTCTCTGAGCATTGTGAGGCAACTACCTTGTAGTTAATATATCAGTTGTTCACGCATATACATACACCCTCTGCACGAGATCTGCCACAGAGTTAATGAATTCTGCCAGCACAAAATAATGTCATTCCCTCTACATTTATTGTGCTGTCATTTTTGTTGGAGTTAAGCCAAGTTTCAGTGAACACAAATAAACAAATGTTTCTCACCCTAGTATGTGTAGAGTTCCAGCCTTAAGTAATCCAGGTTACTCTCTGGAGAACGTACATTAGCCAGCAGCAAGGAAGAAAGTGCAGGCCTGTGTGGATTAGCTTTCAGTCTGGCTTTAATTCCTGCTCTGATGCATCTTTTTCTTGATCTTTCACATCTTCTCCTTTTTATGTCTCAGCCAGGGGCGATGAATGTACTTTTAGCCAGATATGTGCATTTATCACCATGTTTCAGCAAGATACCTATCTGTAGTAGTTTTTGGAGTGCGTTAGGCCTTACAGGCTTCACTGTTAGTAGCTGATCATACATGCAGCATGGCAAAATTAGAGATCGAATTTCTAGTAGATTCTCAGCATTATAGCATATCATACCCTCATTTTCTGCTTCTGAAATGGATTTTTATAGGTTCATAGGTGTTTACTAGGCTAACAACCACAAGGGCCTTTTTAAACGTAGCCATGCAACCCAAATCTCTGATACGTTCTGATACCCTTGATTCATAGATTCATAGATTAGTACTAAGCTAACTGCCCTTGCGAGCCATTTTAAGCCTAGACAATTATCCCTTGTGAGACTCAAACCCTGCACCATGTGTTTGTAAGGCAAACACCTTAACCATTAGGCCACCCTCCCAACCCCACAAATAAGTGTAAGCATGGGCCTGGGAGATGAACCATTTTCAGGTTACCTCTGTCCATCAGAGACGTAGGTGCCAAACCAGGGATGAATTTCCAGTTTCCCATCCAGTTGTCCAAGTTGCACTTGTGTTAGGGAGGAACTCTGCTTCACATGGATGGGGAGCCTGTTCCATAGATGGTATAGTCTCTGGGATACATACCTATCTCTCCAGCAGGTCCGTATTTATATCAAAGGCAAGGTTTAAGTCTTTAGAATGGATAATTCTGGTGCTAGATTTCTAGATTTGTAGATATGCAGGAGGTCCATCAGAGTGGGGTCTGACAATGCCCTTTATGCCAGGCATAGATCTCCCCTCAAAATCCTGTAGGAGACAGATTATAGAGATAGGGCCTTGAGGCGGTCTGCATAGGACATATTACTTACTCCCTGTATTCTTTTAGTGAGGAAACTCTGTGGACATTCCAGTTGTTGGATATGCCTGGTTAGGTACATACCAAAGGGGACATTGTACTTAATGATAGGTCTGATGAATGGCGAATACAGTGGAACAATGACTTCCTTGGACTTACATACCATGCCTTTGTTTATAAGTTGCGCAACATAGAATGATTTCCTCACCACTCTAGATAAGTGATAATCAAAGGCTACATTACTATCTATGTGTGTCCCTAAGTCCCTGACTATTGGGTCAACACTAAGGGGTGTGTTGTCAACATGATAGTTATCAGGGATGGATGACTTCTCAAAGGATACTATTGTGCATTTCTTGCCATTTTGTTTTAGTCCATGGCTCTGACAACAGTTTGTCTGACTCAGTCCCTCCTGGACAACATTTGTGTCAGTGTGAGAGTCAGTGACAGCTCCTAATTTGCAATCATCTGCAAATTTAGTCAGCCAGAGACCACTGACATTGGCCTTGACTTCTGAGAAGTAAATGCCAAAAAAGAATGGTAAATCCAATGAAAAACAAGACAGTGCACTTTTCTGTAGGGATCTAAAGCAGCCACTGCCACACAGGGCATTGCCGTTTATGTTGTATTGTTTCCTTTTATTAGATATACCCTTTAACATTTGGTCTGAGGTTTCAACAAGTTGATGGTGTTGGTGAAATCTAGCATTATAACTGGACTCACAGGGGAGACTGGAAGTGCTGGACATAACTCGGGCTGTATCTGGGGGAATGGTAGTTGTTTTTGCAAAACATACTCCACCTGCCATATTGGAGAGGGAAAGCTGTCAGCTTGTTGAAAATTTGGGTGGGTCATAAGGTGGTGGGGTACAGAAGGTAACATTGCCCAGTCATTGTCTGATGATTCTAGCTGTGCAAGTGATAAGTTTCTCTAATTGTAGTAAAAGATACATATCCCAGGAGTGGGACTTTTTGTCTGATCATTTGAGTGAAGTGTTGTTTATTAGCTGACTACAGCTGTGACTTTAACCTAGCAGAATTATATTTTAAGCTTCTAATTACAGATTCCTTTGCCTTATTTTTAGACTCTTCTTGCCAGTCATTAAAAGCTGACCAGTAAGTGTTTGATACCTTGTTACCTTTCTGTTTCAACTTATCTTTTAAATTTTCTAAAATTTTCCCATCAAGAACCTTTTCCAAAAACTGTAAAGCACTTATCATTTATTTTGAACTGAGGCTATTTTACCAAGTAATTACAGCTGTCTCTATCATACGTACTGGACATATAACTGCCTGGAGTCCTCGGCTTCAGCTCCTTAAAAACCACTTGTACTAGTGCCCATTATAAAAAAATCACACTCATACCAAAGGGATACATCTGCAAATACAGTTAGGGCCCTGGCACTCCCAATGAAGGAATTCTTGGTTCCTTTTTCTTTATATTTTTGATTAGAACCCACTCTAACTCCTGAACAGGCTTGTCCCAAGAACCCTTCTACTTACTGTCACTTGAGAAGGCGTGTTTCATGTCTGTCTACCTAGGGCATCTCTGGCCCTTAATCAAGGAGACTCCATCCTTGTATATTGATTAATACCTCACTAGCACACAGTCGTACAGAAGCAGGTTAACAGAAGCGATCACTCATACATCCAGTTTCCTCTATTCATACAATTTACCCACTCACATGCAATCAAAACTAATGAAGAAAGTTTTAGTAAAGCTTAACTGTAGAGAATTTACACTGTCAGCAGAAACTTGTTTGACAAAAACCCTGTCTGTCTTTAGGGTCCAGAGGCAATTTCTAATGCAGCAGTATACAAACAGCTCAAAACTTGGAGCAGCACATCACCAAGGTTCCAGATAACTTTCACATGAGAGTTCAATAGTGAATAACAATTTACTTTATTGCACAGAAAAACATGTACATGGGAAACTAGGCAACCATAATCCTGTCTCTTCAAGTTACAAGACTCATAATATTTTATACCTTTTTTATTTAAAGCAGCATTATTGTAACAATTATAAAACTGCCATGACCAATTAGAAATCAGTACTACAGCATTAATGTTGATAACTAAGATATAATGACTGCTTGTTTATGACATTCTGTTATTAGGCAGGAGTCCCAAATTCCATGATAGGACATTCTACTCAAAACAAATCTTATACATAACCCTTGTAGCACTTGCTAATATTAGTTAGGAAGCAAGCTAATAGATACATACTGAAGGACACTGAATATTTCATTTTGCTGTAAAAGCATATTAGAAATTAAATGAAATGCACACGCCAACATTTTTCTCTTTTTTTGTACGTCACCCTTCATACCTTATATAAGCAGGAAACAGAAAATAAAATCTGTCAACTTACAGGCCTATTAGCTTAACAACAGTAGCAGGAAAATATATGGAAAAAGGCCTGAGGTGAAGGCTGGTAGCATTTCTAGAGGACAACAATATTCAGGATGGCAAACAACAGAGGTTCACAGCCAGAAGGCACAATCAGTCAAACCTGACCATTTTATGATTAGGTCACAGGAGAAATTGACAGGGAAGTACCAGTGGACATAGTCTACCTCAGCAAGGCCATTGCTTCTGTCTCATTGAGGAGGCTGATAGGAAATGTGGAAGTGTTAGAGATAGACCTAACACTGAGGAATGGGATAGCTGTATGGTTAAATGGTAGGGCACAAAGAATTGTGGTGAGAGGGACACTATCAGGAATTAGGGAAGTGACTAGTGGAGTATCGCAACAATGTCGTGGGTCCAGTACTCTACTGTATTTGTCTTAGACATATCTGAGGGAGTCAAAACTCCCAGAAGGATGCAGAACAACTAACCTGATATTTGCAGTGAGACAGATAGCTGAGAAGAAGCTATAGATGAGGAAAGAGTCCAAATGAGCATTCCTAGTCTTGGAGAAAGCATATGACAAAATCCCAGGAAAGCTGATCTGGGCAGTACTGCAGTGCTTTGAAGTCCCAGAGCATTGGTAGAATTAGTGCAGGTGATGTACAAGGACCTGATGACTCAAGTACAAACAGTGTTCGGTCTCACAGTGGGGTTCCCAGTGGGAGTGGGTGTACACCAGGGTTCATCTCTGAGCCCACTGCTACTCATACTGGTGAAGGACTACATTAGCAAACAGGTTGGAGGGGAAGGATCAACAAAGTTGCTGTATGCAGACAATGTAGCATTACATGCAGACTGTGAGGAAGAACTTCAGGAAAGGATAGGGGAATGAATGCAAAACTGAAGGCACATGGGATGAAACTAAGCAAAGATAATACAGTGGTAATGGCAGCAAACTGAGAAAATCAGACAAAGCTGAGAAATGAGATAGAAGGGAAAATAGTGGAAGAGGTAAATAGCTTCAGGTATCTGGGACAGGTAGTTGAGGAGAACGGAAATCTGAATGAAGAGGTCCAAGCTAGAATCAGAATGGCTGCAACTAACTGACATAGAATCTCAGGGTTAGTATATGACAGAAGAATGCCAAAGAAGTTAAAAAGTAAAGTGTACAAGACAATGGTGCGACCAGTACTATTGTATGGTACAGAAACCTGGGCAATAAAGGCAGAGCAGATGAAGAAGCTAGAGGGTGATGGAAATGAAGTGCCTGAGAAAGGTGGTAGGATGCAAACTGTGAGACATACGAAGAAATGAAGACATAAGAGCAGAAGCCAAAGTAGCTCAAATTGTAGGAGAACAAATTACTGTGGTTTGGACACATGCAGAAAAGCAGAAGATAATCTGGTGAAGAAGATTTGGGACAGGCAGGAAGAAGGTAAGAGGAAACAAGGACGAGGTGGATGGATTATATGAAAGACGATCTGCAACAGGCATGAGTGTTGATGAAGGCAGGGGTGTAGCATTGAATAGAGAGAGGTGTCAACAGTTAACATGATCCCCCAACCCCATGTAAAAATGGGGAAAAAGGGGGCTGCTGGTGATGATGTTGATATCTGAGGGAGTAGAAAACCTGTTTTGTAATGAGACAAAGATAGATGCAGCAGACAAGAATGGATAGTATGATGAGTCTAGTAAGCAATTTGGAAAGGCTGAACAAATGGGCAGAAAGATGACAGTTGAGCCAGCTCCATTGGTATAAAGAAGTAAAGCCCTCAATATGACAGGTGACTCAGGCACATGCTGAATCTGTCATGAAGAAGATAGGAGTGATGCAACACTGCTGTCTTGCTTCTTTTCATTTAGGAGAGTATTGGTCTTATGCCCAGGGCATACATTCCCATGGTATACACTCAGACAGAGACAGGAGACCACTCCAGAGCACTGGCTGCCAGGAGGACATGGCAGTCTTGAAGAGTTTTATCATCTGTGGAAGTACATGACACACACTGGCTGATGCCATTTGCATGCCAATTCCTGGAACATGTTACTGGGCTTGTAACCTGGGGTTGGGGCTAAAATAAGAAAACCCCTGATAACTGCTTGGATGATGGCCCCTCTCAGTCAGCTGTTTCCCCAGTAAAGGGGAAAAATTGGGTCAGTTATCTGAGATGGGGCTGATGGTCCACATGTATGTGGCTGAAAAAAGTGACAGAAAATAATGGAGGCAGCTGAGATTCAGTGTAAACAAATCCAGAGTACAGAGAAGTATCACTTGGGAAGAATAAGACTAATGACAGCAGTAGGAAAAAACATCAAGGGTGTTGGTCATACCTGGACCAGACCACTGGAAGCAGAATGAGGGGGCAGTGACAGATATATAAAATCCAGTTTCTCTGTTGGTTCATTAATGCTTTAGTTATTTTTGTTAGCTTAATTCGTGTTACAGTATGCTATGTTAAATTATACTGCATTGTGTTGATACATAGACCATCTTTATTACACTAGAAATGAATATGTAGTAACCTTGTAATTGAAGGGGTCTGGCATAAGACCCTTCATACAACATCCGTGTTATAGAGAGGACAGTACTTAAGAAACTCACAATAACTAAGTTCAGCAGTAGCCACATGTTTACAGATATTACCATAATAGCTGAAAGAGTAAAAAAACCTGTCAGACAAACAATAAGTACTGGAGGACAGAGTGCACATATCGTAATATACAGTCCATCAGTGTCATCACTTTGCTATCTAAACAACAGTTAAAATCAATTCTATAAAGCAGTGGCTGGAATATATATACACAAAGCTACTGTCAAATACAGCTATGGGGGAATTTAATAAAGCCTACACATTTTTTTCCATGTAAGCATTGCTCCACCCTGCTAACATAGCCTCACACAGTTTTAGATTCAGTAAGTGCTTCTGAGCGGCACACATGAGCGCCCCAACACGGAAACTTTTGTGGCATGCAAACCACCTCATAAGCAGCTGAATCTCATGCAAATATGACAGGTAGAGCAATCCAGCAAGCAGATAGGCCACCCTGCAGACCCTGTGTCAGTGTCCATAGTGTACACAGAAAAATTTCATGTACAGGATTGTAGACAGACAAAAGGGGTTGCAACAATGTAGGTAGATAGACAGAAAGGGTATAGCACACACGGATATGAGCAAAATTATCCTCTTTTCCAAAAGCTACAGTAAATATGTCAAAATTATTATTTTTTGAATAATCTTGGCATGTTTGCATGGTGCGCTGTAGTGCACAAACATGCTTTACAAAAAAAAAAGTAGAAAAATCAAATAATGTCATGAGACAGAAATGTATTACAGGAGCCTGTGTGCAGTATGTACAATGGTGCAATGGTGTTGTTGCTAACGTGGAAGGGCTTGGAAGCGTGTAGTATCCAGGCTGTGAGCACAGATCCCTGTGCAAATGAGGTGGAGTTACTAAATACCATAATGGGGTAATTGTGTCCGCAGATCCCCTCTGTGTAGGCAGAGAACCATGTTGGTGTCCCCAGAGGAGGAAGCTGACTTCAGGAGAGGGTGTGTCTACTAACTTCTGAGCTGATTGGAGCATAGCTGCTCCTGCTTGCTCGGCATGCCGCTATGATGGGTGTGCAAGTCTGAGGGTGGGTGTGCACTGACTGCTAATCATTGTTTACCTACGGGGTGCGCATTTGCATGGTGTGCCACAGTGCTCAGGGTATCTAAAATGCCAACGATATATTAATTAGTGTTGATCCTTGCTTAAATTAAACTAGGGGCATTAAATGATGTCAGTGATATATTACCCAGATGCATTGCATCATAGGTAGCCAATCATGCAGGCAGCACTTACAGTAGAGCACTATAAAGTATGCATACACCCTACAGTCTGATTCCTCCCCTATACTGTGTACCAGTGGAGTACAGACTTGGGAATTTTAACTGAAAGAATGCTAGGAGCTGCTGCAGGTCTGCTACATTTGTATGTGTTAGATGCTGAAGTCAGTGCTGCTGCTGCTGCTGACAATAGACCTAGGCAGAGAAGGAGAAGAGTGTTCAGGCCCAGCGTAACCTTCCAGGAGCTACATGAGCTAGAGATTGTAGAACACTACAGGGTGTAGAGGGACATACTACAAGAAATCACTGAGCCACCCTCAACTCAGGCCCAGAGCCAACAGAGGGGAACCCATCCCAGTGGAAACAAAGGTATGTGTAGCCCTTAGGATAATAACCACAGGTACCTTCCAAAGACCAACTGGGGACATGATGGGAGTTTCATAGGCATCAGCATCCAGGGTACTTCACCAGTTCTTGGATTCCATTCTACCACATGCCAGTGAGCACATGTATTTTCCCATTACTTCTGAGGAGAGGGCCAGCAGTATGCAACACTTCTACTGTGCAGCACACTACCCTGAGGTACTGGGTGCCATGGATTGCACTCATGTACACACCAACGCACATCTGGTGAGGAGAGTAGAATCTACATCAACCTCAATGGGTACCACTCCATTAACTGCCAGGCCATGTGCAATGCCCAGGACATTATCATGAATGTGTGTGCTGGCAGCCCCAGCAGCTGTCAAGACTCCCATATCTTGCACACATCACAGCTGTACCAGATGTTTGCTAGGGGGGACATCCCACATGGTCAGCATCTGGGGGATGCGGGCTATGCACTGGCACCATGAATGATTACACCCATCAGAAATGGACACACACCCACAGAAGAATGCCATAATGAGGTACACACACAAATCAGGAACATCATAGATCGTGTGTTTGGATTGCTGAAGTCACAATTCCAGTGCCTTGATATATCTGGTGGAGCCCTGCAGTACTCTGCAGCCACATGTGCACATATGTTCAGAGTATGTGCCATGCTACACAATATGATCCTGTGGAAGCAGCTGCAGCAGAATCTGCATAGGGTAGGAATACACAGCCCCCACCAGTGCCTAGGTCACCACAACCACACTCACAGGAAGACTCAGAGGAGGAGCCCCCGATGATGTCCCTGTAAGCAGACATAGGCATGCCCAGTACACCCTGGCATTGTCTAAGAGACAATGCATAGCACATTCATTGACAACCTAGGGCCCCAGGGACTGACACCTTACTCCTACTCACATACATATATTAAAATAGCTGATGCCAGGAAACCCCACAGCCTGTATCTATCCATGTGTTGGCTGTGTACCACTTGTATCACACAGAGTCAGCCCTGAACTACTGTTCTGTCAACTGCTGCATTCTCAAGGTGTCTCTAACCTACACACTGTTTGTAAAGATTACTATAATAAGGTATTGTATGTATGGATCTGCTGCTGTTATGCAAGGAAATATAGTGGGCTATTTGGTCAGAGTTAACATCCACATGGGACAACTGATACCCAGTCCAATAGTATGTGTTCCCTAATTTTCACTAGGCCTCACGGTTGGAATATTAATGACATCAGGCAAGGGAGATGTTAAACATTGGGCCCACATATTTGGACTACTGTCTACCCAAACTGATCATGTGCTGTTGCTCCCCCACCCCCAACACAGTGGTGTTCCCATATAACTGCTTTAACAAGAAAATCAGCTATGATATAGCAGTGGACTAGGCAATCTCAGGGCTGTAACATAGCACTCCCACATTGTATGTCTCTCTTCACGCAGAATAACAATGTACATATGTGTGATGTTGATTGTGTGATGGATGACCCCTCTCTGTCTAGCAACCTACGTGGCTCAGTGGACTAGGGAAGCTAGAATGGGTGATGGTAATGATGGTTCTAATTTGGAATTACTCACTTTTGCATGTGAGGTAGAAGTATGTTGGCGTTTTCACAGAATGTCATCCCTCCCAACCTCTTAGTGCAAGAAATCTAGACAAAACCAGCAAGATTGGGGGCACAAAGGACAGTTTAAATATTGGTCACATAAACCTAGACAGTTGCTGGAAGTAAAGGTGTTACAGTAGTACATATTTTCTGATGGATATAAATTGTGACATGCAGTTGTTTGTCTGTAGTTAGTAGAGTGTATTAATGTCAATGTTCAGTAAAGCACCAGAAGACCATAAAGTGTGAGTAACAGACCAAACATATAAGGCAAAACTCTGGACATTCTGTGAAAATCAGGACAGTTGAGAAGTATGCAGACTGTTAGTCTGTTGGTGGTGTAACATTACCAACCTCAGTCATATGTTTACTACAGCCGACAGCTGGGGAATGCTGTGCACATTTTGAGTGAAGTGCAGCACTGCAGAAACAGGGGTCAATGTTAATGTCTCTAACATACACAATCCTAGACTGGAATACAAGTAGGTGTGGCAGTGAGTCACATTATAAGTACTGGCAGTCCCACTGGGCATGCCCATACACTTAGTAAAAATTAGTGCGATTCTGTTGGCCCTTCACTGAACTGACCTATTATGTATAAATGTCTATACATGCAGACATATACGTATACATGTCTGTCTGTCAGTTTCTTTCTCTCACATGCATAGTGTATCTATTGCTATGTAGTCAAATATATATATATATATATATATATATATATATGTATATGTATGTATATATAAATATATATATATATATATATATATATATATATATATATATATATATATATATATATATATATATATATATATATATATATATATATATATATATGCCGTAACAAAATAGTATCAAGCTTACCAGAAGCAGGACCATGACCTTGGACAAATCCTGACAGACCTGCAAAAAGGTGAGGGTGAGTTAATTTCTGTACCACAGCATGTTACAGCACAACAAGGTAATACCTGCATATATCTCACATGTACAGTAGCTACTGTATTACTGATGTATTGCTGACTTTCTGAGTATGAGTGTACAACTGAGGTAAACCAACCCCCCTCACAGCACATAGATCTGACACCTACATAAAGGTATGTACAGTCTGACAAAACGACTGCTATAGTATTACAATGGTGATCACAGTAAGCTTTCCTGCATGCTCCTTTGCTGTGGATACTGTGGCACCCACTTCCACTACGTATGGTGTAATGGATGCCTGGGAGCTATCATGTGTCCCTAGGTTTGCCAGGAATTCCTCAGTGGCCATGAGTGGTTGTTCTGTTGCAGGCCCTCCACTGGTGATGGCACCATCCCTGGCTACATCAGCTGCCCTTTCGTTGTGCAACTTTTACCATGTCTGTAGTGTGGTGTTGAACCTGCTCATGTATCCTGTCTTGGTGGCCATTCTCATTCACATACCGGAAAAGATCTGCCCACAATGCAGCCCGTTCTTCCCTGTTATGCCTCCACTTGGATAGGAGGATGTGATTATGCTGTCATAGTCCTTAAAGTATTAGTTCCTTACCCACATCTGAGAAGGGGGCATGCCTTCTGTGATACATTAGTCCTGAAACACACCAAAAGGGAAACACATTACAGGATCAAATACATGGATGTCCACTATGTACAGATACCGCATGAACAAAATGGATAGCATTATCCACTACTTCCTCACATATGTCATACCCCACAGTGTGACAACATATTATGTGTGTGGATACAACTGAGATAGTATCATTATAGAGGTAGGCCCTGTGTGCCATGAGAGATTCTGCTATATGAACGTATACCCAACACTCCGGTCCACTGTGGTGTGTCCCCTAAATCCAGCCACCCAATAATATGTCATAAGACTAGTGCCAGACAAAAAGCAGTGTGCTATTATGACCACTATATTGGGACAGTCCAACAACCTTTATTATTAGAGGCATTAAATATTACATCAACGATAAATATAATTGTGAGAGCCAGGGGGTGGTATACCTTGCAAAGTGTAAAGAATGCCCGGCTTATTACTTTGGTAAAACAGAAAGGGTATTAAAAACCAGAATCTATGAACATCTATATGCTATATCTAAACAAAATCCATCAAATGCTTTAGCTAAGCACATTATTGAAAATAATTCTCATAGTTTTTTGTTCAATGTTGTGGAAAAGGTAGACAAAAATCCCAGGGGGGGGCATGGTATTTAAAGTTGCAAGAACATGAACTTCTTTGGCAACTGAAAACTAATGCTTATACTCATCCAGGCATTAATGATATGTGTTCCATCAAATGTTTGCTTAATATTAAAGCTTTGGACAGATAGAAGTTTATATATATATATATATATATATATATATATATATATATATATATATATATATAGATATATAGATATATATGTATATATATATACAGTATTTACATATATATATAATTTTTGCAACATATATAATATTGAATCTGGAAAACATGGATTTATTTTCTTAAAGTTATATAAATAAATTTTGGAAAATATAAATAGAATAAATAAGGTTTTTTCTATTTAAAGTTAATTTTGATATCAAATCTACTTTACAATATAATTTAGTTTACAAAATATATTTATAGAAAACAATATACATATATACACATATATTTAATTCTTTAGGAGATTTTTAATGAAATATCTTAGTGTTTCCCTGTAATTTGTCTGTGTGTAAAAACAAGTTGCACTTTGTGCACATGTTGTTGGTAGTTGGTATGGTAGAATAATATTAAGAATGTAAAGTAATAGAAGTTTATGTGCCTTGCGAGCCTGAAGCTTTAAATTTGGCATTAATTGTTTTAAAATTGTTAATTAAATTAAGGCTTTGACAATTAATTAACTTGGGGCTTGGCTCAAGTAATTTTATATAAAATGTCATGTGTTTTATTCTAATTTTGTCTGAAGAAGTGCAAGCAATGTTTTGCATGAAAGCGCTTACAAATTTTAGTAAAGGAATTTGGTTCTAACTTGACTGGCGTGATTTGTAGCCTCCGTTTTTTCTGTTTTTTTCAACGTTTATAAGGATTTTTTCTGTTTCGGGACAGTCCAACAACACCAGTGTGCCACAATGACAAAAGACAATGCAACCCTGATATATTGTACATCCCCTGTATGTATAAGACAGCAGGGTATCAATGACATGTCATTACCACAGGTCTAAGACAGGCTTAATGCTGTCCTCCCTATTTCCCATACCTCTAGCCTTCCATCTGCATCCTGTTGTACACTAAAACAGTTACATAACTGGTGGAGTGCAGTACTCCTCTGTGGAAATGTGCTACTGGTACTGTTTTGCAGATGTGTGCTTTGTGTTTGGAAAGTCTCATGCAGAATGTTTGCCCATAGCCAGCTGCTTGCATTTTAACATGCTTCGTATTAGCTGGGAATTGCCTCTAAACCAATATGTGACTCTGATATGCTAATTGCGGCAGCTGAGTTAAACTATCATTAGCCAATGACATGCAACCACTGTACAGTGTATAAGGCCTTCATGTAGAACAGGGCCCCTTTCTTAGCTGTTGAGATGGACATTACTGGGGTGAGGAGACTACATTGTCACAGAGGGTAGGTCGGTAGCAGAAACCTTTACATAGAGCTGTGTGTACCGCAAGCTGCAGCTGCTGCTGCAGGTAATAGACAGAGGCAGTGAGTGTAAACACTTTGGAGGACAACAAGTTGTAGGTGTATCTGTGTCAGCTATGTCAGCCTTGTTGTAGAAGCACAGTCAGGGTGAGGCAACTGTCTCAATAACAGAATCATAGGCAACATATAGTAATGCTGTATGGATATGTGATGTGTTTCCATACCTGCAGGCCTGTGACTTCCAGCAGTGAAAAGCAGTTATTTACTTTGCAGTGCTTTGCGTGGATAATGATTGCATGAGTCATTCATTAATTGGTATCTTCAAAATAATGTAATTGAAATGCAACATAACACTGGATTTGAACCTAGGACTGTGTGTGGCAAAATGTACTTTATGCAAGGGATGTCACAAACTGAGCTATTGGGTCACTGCTATGGTGGATGTGTTTGCAAGATATATGGGCACACATACAGGCTATGACATACATTTACTACATCCATCAGTATGTGCATGGCTTTATATGGATGTATTTCTGCACCAGAGTCCCAGCTGAATATGTATTTTGCCATGAATGCCTTAGAAGGTGACTTTCTACATATTGCTGATAAAAGGGCACATTTACCTGCTATCACAGGCCGCAGTTTTATCCATTATCATGTATCTGGCTGTCTAGTGGTGCACTGCTGTACCTGAGTCCAATGTACACTCCCATTTATTGCATTATTTTTTATTCCAGTTTGCACAGTGCAGTGTGCACCGCCTCTGAAACATGCCTAATGACTGTAATTGGCAATTACTATGCTTTGTTCAAACCACCTGTTTTAATTTCGAGTTCGTGGTGTGGCAGGTTAATGCAGTATGCTGCAGGTGTGATGGGCTTGGTTTTGAAATATGGCAGAGGTGTTTATTTTGTACAGGTGTTTTACAATGTTAGAAACACATATAGTCACTGTACCTCTATTTACCTGAGCTTAGCAAAGCTGCATGACACAGCACATCGCACAGCTCCTCTCTAAAAAATATAAAGAAAAGAAGAAAGGGGAGATAGGAAAGTGGTGAAATGGGGGAAAGCAGGAGAAAGACTATAGTGAAAGGTATGGAGGGATGTACAAGAAGGGTGTAGGATAGAACTATAGCTATCCTTTTCTTGTACAGAAACAACTGTGCACTTTGACAGATTTGTAGATGAATTTGGATTTTCAAACTCCAGATAGAGGGATGAGGACAACATAATTGTGTTGTCAAGCCAATTGTACCAAATTATGTGTGTCCTTTGGACACGTGTGTGAAATGGAAAGTTATGTATGGGACAATATTTTTTGAGGGGGCAGGTGCCCATTTTTTTTTTTTTAAAGTTGAGAGTGGAATGTTGTGGAAGGGACATAGGTATGTGTGGACGAGGTAATTTGGGTAGGTGAGGATGCATTTGCAAACAGACAAGACAGCAGACAGGGGTGGTGTGTGACACATGGGGGGTGTGAACATCTTAGATAGGGAGGGTGTTGTGGAATCTAAGTTCCATGTGCCTTCAGATGACAGCAATGTGACTCATGTCTCCACCCATGGGACTGTTGCCAGTGCTCCATCACTGCCACTGCTGTGCTGGAGGCTGGGCACAAGAGAGAGGCTGCCCCATAAGGGTGGCCAGCATGCCCTCAATCCATTGCAGGTGACAGTCATAGCCACTGTGGACTATTCTGCACACCAAGACTGGCAGCTCTGCATGGGTGACAACACCCCTTCAGGGGGGCCGAGCCCTGTCCCCTGGAGCGGCACTACCCGATGCCACAGGTAGTGCAGGAGCAGCAGAGGGGGCACCACCGGTCTGGGTCTCAGATGTGCTGTGACCCGGTGCCACATCCGGTTGAGGCAAGGTAGGGGGATCAGCTGGAGTTGGCATACCTTCACGTGCTGTGGTAAATGAGGTATAACAGTAAGTTACAGTTAGTAATAACCAAACCAATGTTAGTATTAACAGAATCGAGCATCATATTTATTCATACAAATACATATTAATGTATATTATGTGTAACATAACATTAAGTAACAGAACAGTCAGTATGGTAACAGCATGCCAGTGCAAAGTAAACCATAGGGCCAGCAAAACAGTTTAACAAATATGTTGTATCGTAATAAAACATAACAACAATCAACCACATTTTCCAAAATATAGTTAAACAAAATATGTTATTATTAAATCATAATAAAACATAACTAAATAAATGAAGATAAGGAGTGGGGAGACAGTGAGAAACATTCCATTACTGACATTGAAGATTATATCCCTGAAAACACTGAAATATATACTCTACAGGTGTGTAGTGTCAGGTTTGAGTACAGTGAATACAATTCTACTATAACTGATGTAGCACATACATACTTCTCAAGCTGTTAGAATGGGTCAGTATGGGCCAAGCAGTAACAAATGCAGATACACCACTATACACCACTACACAGAACAGTTTCACATAATATCGACTTATATAACTACCCAGGTGTTCTATAAATGGATTTGGTAATACATTGCATTTTCATTCCAGGTAATAATTTATCAGCTAATCATGTGACAGACAGAGTAGGCAGTTTTAATAACATTATGAGGAATCCTGACACATGAGAGGCATGTTTGTGTACAGTAAACAAATTAGACATGCCTTAGTTGGCAGGCATGGGAGTACAACCCAATAGCTGTGACTGCAGGGGACATCTGAAAATAATGTAATAATTGACTACAGCAACTTAGTACAGACATGCAGCCATACTGGGAATACACAGCTTTATTTCTGAATCAACAATGCTGATGAACACATTCTTGGTATTGCTGTTAACATTCTGTGAAACCTAAACACAACATCTGTGCATAATATGGGCTACCTCACCCATATATTTGCAGAGTCCCTGTTGAGTGAGAAATTTGAGCATTACGTGTTTAATGCTGAAAATTTAGTACTATGTGGCAAAATGTACTGCATACAAAGCATTTAACAGACTGAGCTACTGAGTCACTGCTGACTGTTGAGTGACTGATACTTACTTGGAGATCACCTGGTACTATTACAGTGTTATACTAGACTGCAGTGACAGTAGAACACGCATGCATGGAATACAACCATACTGCATATAGGGAAAAAAACTGTAGTTTAGTATCAACAATGTTAGTGAACACATTTTATTGTTATTGGTTTGAAATATCTGTGAAGTCCACACACAGTATCTGTCCATGGACTTGGCTACCTCACCCATATACCTTTATTACCAGATGTATGAGGCAGGGAAAGCATTGTGTGACTGATACTGGCTTGGAGACAGCCTTGGACAGTTCTGTGAGTTAAACAATACAGTTTGCAGGCCATTAGATTTGCTGGCTACAGATATTACAGTGTTACACTTGACTGCAGCAACCTTACCATAGACAATCAATGCATACAGCTATACTGCAATGGTTTTGACAGCATAGTCTTGCTGAACAACATTTTGCTTAATGTTATTGGTATTGTTATTGCTTTTTTGAAATACAGTTCTTATTGTTCATTTGTTGCACTACAGCTCTACAGCTCCAATTGCCCATTTACTGCACTACAGTTCTACATTCCCATTTATTGCACTACAGTTTTTCTTATGTATACTTTATTGCAGTAAATGCTTTACTCTTTCTTGCTTATTGCACTACAGTTGACATACTAAATCCATACTTACCATGCTCACAGCACAACCTGGCCATGCGCCTGGCATGGGACTTGACATTGCGAGCCCTCTCAGCTGCAGCTGCAGCTGCTGGGAGAGAAGTTCACCATTAGGCATACCAGTTTTGCAGACATTCAGCTTGCATTTTGGTTAGACAGAGGAGGATATACTTACATACTTGTGGGCCATTCCCATCTTGAGCTTCTTGGACCCAGGTGTCCAGGGTTCCCCTCTTCCTCCTTTTCAGGTTGTTAAAATAGTGACGACACTGCTCACCTTTGCAGGGGATACCAGTAACACTGTTGAGTTCCCTGGCCAAATGGTCCCAGGCCTCTGCCTTACACCTTGAGCCCTGGAATCCACCTTGCATTAGCCAGGGTTCATGGTTTTTAACAAGTAGCCCAACCATGATCCTGGACTCCTGAATGCCCCAACTCTATGCCCGAAAACACATACCTTCGCAAACACCGCCAGCCATACCAACAGTTGATTGAATTCCAATGACTGTGCAGAATTCCCATCTATTGGGCTTAATGTAGGCTATTTTTCCACCCTTATACATCATTGAGTAACATTCAAAAAGCACTGCATTGCTTAGCAGCACCCATACCAGCTAAGCGAAGCCAAGTAGCATGAAAACTCGCAGAACCATGGTTTTAGCAAGGCTTAGCACCACACAAGCATCAGTTAGCATGTTTATGCACTGCCTAGAATGACTGAGCAGTGCTTAGCAAAGAGCAGCAGTGCCAAAATTCACAATAATTTAATGAAATTAAAGAAAAATAGTATGTTCATTTACAGATATATTCTGCCTGTTATGGACTCGAACCCGCATAAGTCCGTAACTCTACCTATATAGCTAGTTGGATGTTATAAAAACTAGAATACCTTCACATATACTAGTAGGCTACCTAGCATTGCTGAGCACCACGCCATGCTGCACAAACATGCTTAAACACAACTATAATTAAATAATTAATTACATTCAGTTTCTATTTTTAGATGTCTGACAGGTTTCGGCCATGTATGTATGAGCTCCCCTTGGCTCTGCTGCGCTCTGCACCACACCACTCAAAGAAAATCCAAAACAAAACAAAAACAAAATAAAGAAAAACAGTAAAAACTTTATTATGATAATTAATTACATCTGGTTTCTATTTTTAGATGTCTATCAGGCGTCAGCTGTCTATATGTGAGCACATCTTGGCATTGATGCACTCTGTGCCGCACCATGCAAACATGCAGTAAAAAATGGAAAAAACCTACTTACAAAAATCATAACACATCATAAAAATGACATATTATACAGTTGATACACTTCACAACATTACAACAGTGGCAGAGAGCATTACAGGGAGCCAAACATTCATCTGCAGCCACGTGTAGCCGCTACACCTGTACCTACACTGATTCAATATCCATATTCCTTGGCTCTCCCTTGGTAGCTCGGCTTCATTAATATGCATGGCATGCTGCCGAGGGGGAACCGTGGCTCTGTACACTGATACATTCCTTGTAGGCTCTACACTGTGCCTGCATGGACTTTATTAAATTCTGGGGTATGTCTTTTTTGGCAGGTAGTACATTTGCACCATTGGTGCACTCCTATTTGATATAGTGGAAATACAGTTAAGCTTGCAGGAAGCTTTAAGTTAACTAAAAGTTCCCTATACTTCAAAAACTTATGGCCAGATATCAAATCATAACTTCAGCTTGTGATATATATTTTTTCAAAATAAGTTTCAAGACATTATACAGGTACAATCTGTTTGAGCTGGTGACAGCTTGAGTGAATGTTAAAGATCCCATAACACTTATTAAAGAAAGAGTAGGAGTACTTTATTTGCAAAGTAAAATATATATTTACAAACTAAAAAATCAACCAATTTAAATCTTGCTAAAGTTTAACACGCCAAAAAACATGTACAAAGGATTTATAAATAAAATATTTTTGCATACATATATATCTATATATAGATGTGTGTGTGTGTGTGTGTGTGTGTGTGTGTGTGTGCTCACTATATATGTATGTGTGTGTGTTGTGTATATATTTCTGTCTTATTTTAACCTTCTTACCCCCACTTATTTTGACAAAGCCAAAAAATTAACCTTTTTTAATACAAAAATGGAAAAAACGGAACCACAAATAATAAGATTTTAAGAAGTTATATAAAATGTAGAATAAAAACAAAATGACAAGTGTCAAAGTACACTTTCACCATAATGGCTTCATCAGACAGATACAAACAACAAAAGCTGACTCCATTTACACTGATAGTGAATAAGTCACATGATACTCTTTAACTTGATTATGCAAAAGCCGTAAATAAGGCTTTATAGTTACCATGTCATTAAGACCTGGGGTACTATGAGCTCTGAATCTGAAAATCCATTTGAGTTCTTCACATTCAGTGAGGTTTTTTCATGCTGCCCCCTCTTAAAGGTGTTGGTAGTGTTTTCATTTTATTTTGTGTTCAAGACATGGATGTCAAGAAATTCCCCTTGAGAGCAAAGCTGGAGAGGTGAATCTTGGTATCCATATGAAGAACACATGATAAAGTGTTATGATCAGAGAACCTACCATAATTCTTTGTAGTACATGGAGTTTTATCTGCTCTATGTAGTATTACTTACAAGTGGAAAAAATTGCCCTGTGTGTTTTGCAAGTTTTCAGAGCCATAAATCACTTAACAAATGATGTCATAAAGACAGTGTAAGAGATTCTATTCTGTTAAAAAATTCAGGGACACATTACTGGCACAGAAAGCATGCAGAAACAAATCTGTTTTATTCTGACACTGTTGTTTACTGGCCAGTACTTACAGATTTAACTGCCTAGTGTGATACCTTATCTTAACAAGTGAAGCAGGGGCTGATTAATATTTGTTAAGATCAGGTCTTGTGTTATAGAAGCACTTAAGTGATTTGTCTTTTTCCAGACATCAGAGAGTAACCCCCATGCTTGTTCTACAAAATAGTTATGGTAAGACTTAGTTTTATAAGTACCATCTAATCAACTTGGTTGGTACTCTGAAGATATGGTGGCTGTTATCTTGAAATATAAATATTAGTTTTTAAGTAACATCCCTTTTACACATTTACTGAAAGACACATTTGATTTTTATTGTTATAAACTTAAATGAGAAATTATGCATTTATCTGTTTAACATCTGTAGTCTACTATGATACTGAACTGTTTCCTTGTCTCTGTCTCTCAACAGCTGATGGAAAAAATTTGCTGTCTGTTGGCTTGGATGACAATCACACAATTGTAGTTTGGGAATGGAAAAAGGGAGAAAAGTTAGCAACAGCAAGGTTAGTGTAATTTGTGTTTTCTTTACCAACTGTTCTTCATTGTTGTTTAATTTATTTACTGAATAGTTGACGATGGCTTTATATTTTTTTCCAGAGGCCATAAAGATAAAATATTTGTTGCCAAGTGCAGTCCTCATCACGTGGACCGATTGGTTACTGTTGGAATAAAACATATCAAATTCTGGCAGCAAGCAGGTATTTAAAATGTTGTTAAACAAATATCTCAGTGTTTGGAAATTAGAAGGAATTAGTTTACTTGGGAACATAATTAAGATACATCTGTGTTTTAAAATAATATCCTTTGTAAACAAACATAGTAGATTACAGTGGTTATAAGCACAGAAAAATGCCAGGAGTCAATTAAAATTACTGTAAAATGAACACACAGATTTATATTAAAACATTCAGTTCATAAGTTAATAAAACCAGTGTTTTAGGCCACAGAGCCATATAGTATTTAAAACAAGGATCATATATGTTATTACCCATCCAGGGATCAAGTTGATGATAGAATATTTTAATATTCTCAGACTCTGTTATTTTTCGAGGAAGTTTATTCAGATTTTTTGGAATAGCCTTCTTCTTAATGTTGTTACATTAAAATACACTTTACAATTCAAAATATTATATGTATGAGCAAATGAGTTAGGCAGATGTGCAGATTTAATATAACCCTCTTAACCTCATCTTTGTAAGTTAAATAGGCTAAATTGGCCTTATTCCTATAATGCCTGTAGTGCAAGGAGTACAGATTAAAGTAAAACAACTTTCTCTGTGGGATAGATCCTTGGCAGCAGGACTATGCTTTGTACAAATTCCACACTGGTAAATTGAGGATTATTATACATGCATATTGAATTCTTATATTACAGTAATGGCCTAATGCATGTTTTATAGAACTAGATCATTTTGTTTTCTTCCCTTAAGGAAATATACTTTAACATAGCATCCACCTCTCTCAGTGCTCTAGTCCTTTTATTATGAACATATATATTGAAATATATGTTATTTGAGATGGATATCCCAAGATTTAAGTCCACAAAAAACTAGGAGCATTATACAAAAATAAACAATTTCTCACCAAAGCAGCAAAGATTTCAATAGCAAATTCCCACCTTATCTCCACCCTACTTTATGCCTCTCCAGTATATACCAACCTAAGGCAATGTGATCTAAACAAGCTAGAGACCTGCTACAACAAAATCGCAAAATTCGCCACAGGGGCATCCTACCGTAGTCACCACTGTCTCTCACTTGCTGAACTGGGCTGGCTTGAACTCCCTCACCTCCTTCAGTGGTATCAACTCTCACTCACCCACAAACTAGTAAACCATCCACTAAATGTCCCATCCCTCCAGAATCTACTCCAACCCTATCGCACCACCAGACCACTAAGATCCAGCAACAAAAATCACTTGCAGATCACTAAAGCCAATAACTCTGCTGGTGAAGCACTATTCTCTTGCGCCATAGCCAAATTATGGAACTCACTCCCATCCACAATTACCTCCGTACCATCATGCACCAACTTCAAAACTTTATTAAAAGCGCACCTAAAAACATGCTGGCTATGCCCTTGCAACTCCCACTCTAATATCATCCACCCCATCCAACTACTATCTTTCTTTCACCTCCACTAACTACCTTGATGATAGCAAGCTCAGATGCTCATCAGCCTAGTACTTATTATACAGCAGGAACTTCTCATTGTTACATTTGTTAATGCCTGTTATGTACTTCACAGATAAAGATTCTAGTTGTCTACTGATGTACTATGTTCTTCATCTGTAAATATGTTGTAAGTAATTTCTATGTTAAATTGTTAATCACTATGTAATCCAATGTAACTACTGTCTGTTTATTTTACTGTGGAGCTTTTCTCCCCGGGCCTCCGCTGAAAATGGACCCACGTCCAGTCGGACACTCCCGGTCAACAAATTTAAATAAATAAATAAATAAATAAATAAATAAAATATCCAGATACCTCTGATAACAAAGAACCACCAAGTGTTACAAGAAATCTTACTGGATTCTTTTTTATTTTAACACCTTTGTTGAATTATCACTTGTGACATAGGTAAATTTACATTTATACAAAAGTAATCAAACTGTGTTAAATCAACATTAGCAAGCATTATACTTCACATATATTGCTATATATCATATAACCTAAGCAACATTGCATAAATTATTCAGTTACTGCCCCCTTTTTTTAAACAAGAAACAGCTTTATTAAACCATCACTTACAACATAAGCAATCATACAGTTAAAGGCCTGCATCCAAAATGTCAGTCTCTCCTTGTTTCTTGAGCTTCCCCCCCTGCTTCAACATTATCCCGTCCCATTTTGGATTATATAGTTTTCTGCTTGTGCTATGTATAGGAACCTTAACTGTGTAGCTCTGAAATACCCCTTCAGACTGGGTAATCCCAATCCTCCCTGTTCTACTACAATAATCAGCTTATCCCACTTGACTCTTGCCATCGTCCCCTCCCAGATAAAGTCCTTTAGCTCTTTATTAATTGCTATCGACAACTCCTGTGGTTGATAAAAAATATGCTTGACTTGTCTATAAGTCTAAAGGGACTAAAAACATTTTGACTTCTAATATCTTACTATCCATATCCATATAACAAAGCTTCCATGTTCTCAGTTTTTGTATTATCTTTTGTTTAGTCTGTTCCCACATATCCTTAGCTGCCACACCAGAATCATTTTTTAATCCATACTCCTAAATAATTCATTTTATCATGTCCCCATAAATACAGATATTTCTGAACCAATTTGTGTGTGTACATAATTTACCGCTATTGCTTTTACTTTAGCTTCATTAATTTTGTATCCTGTAAAGCTTTGAAACTGTCTCAAAATGTTCCACAACACTGTAATGTCTCTGTCTGTTTCTGTTTGGTATAAAATAATATAATCTGCAGATAGAGCCAGCTTTACTTATCTACCATACCAATTATATCCTTGAATTTCTGAGTCCCTTATTTTCTTTGCTAAATATAATGCAAATAAGAAAGGGGAAAGAGGACATCCCTGCCTTCTTCCTCTGCTCAAGCAGATATTATCAGAGAGGACCCCACCCAATTTAATGTTTGCCTCTGATCCCTCATATATCCTCTAATCAACTTTATAATTTTTGCAAGAAATACAAATGCTTCCTTTGCCCTGCTCATAAAGTCCCAGCTTAGTCTGTCAAATGTTTTCTCTGCATTAAGACCCACCAACAACAATGGTATCTTCTTACATTCTGCTTCCCTCTGGATCATCAGTGTTGTGTCAATGTTGTCAAATGTTTGCCTTCCCTCCACAAAACTATCAATTTTTGGCATTACTTTTGTCATTCTTTTAGCTATTATAGACATAAACACTTTATAATTGTGGTTTAGTATTGAAATGGGCCTGTATGAAGCTGGGTCTAAAGGATCTTTAGCCTTTGTAGGTATTACAGCTACCACTGCTTTCTTCCAGGATGTTGGGTATCTCTCCTCTTAAAATACTGGTAAACAAAACCTTCCAGATCTTTATCAGTCTTTTCCCTCCTAGCTTCTAAACTTCCACAGGAATGCCATCTATTCCTGGGGACGTTTCTGTAGATTGGTTATGCATCACAATTTTTGTCTCATCTCCTCCTATACTAACCATTAGTAATTGATCCTTATATACCTCTAACCTTGGCATATTTAATTCTGCCATAAACATTTCCATTTGTATATTTTCTTGATTTCCATATTTATCTGCTTTATACAGACTTTCATAGAATTTCTGAAATATTTCTAATACCTCTACAGGATCTCTTGTGGCCTTCCCTGTTATAGGCTCCCTAAGATTGGCAACAACCCTTTGTACTTTCTGCTGCCTCAGTCGTTGTGCTAAAAGTTTTTGTGTTCTAAAAAAAATGTTGCTTAACAGCAATCTTTCTAAACTTATGCATATAACTGAGGTAGTCCCATACTTTTTGCTTAGCATTCTGCAAGTGATCCTCTTCTTGTTCTGTGAAATTCCTCCTATTCTGCAATAATTTAACATTTGTCAGTCCCTCTAAATAATTATTGTTACTTCTTAACTATAGCATCCTTTGTTTTATCTCTACCCTATCTTTAAAATCCACCTTAATTTTATCCCACTTCCAAATTGTATTTTCAGAAGAAATGTATATCCTCTCTTTGAATAATAGCCGCTGCCAATTCCTTAAATTCCTCTTTTCAACAGGTATGTGGGAAAGTGGCAGTGTTTCGTTTTTATTTCATTATCCTGTATTCTTATTTTAGGTATTATTGGCACATGGTCTGAAATAGTTACTGGGTGCATATCAAGACTTTCAGTTAAATGCACATGTTCCTGTCAAATGTAAATTCTGTCTAGCCTAGCCCAGTTTTTATATCTTAGGGAATAGTATGTAAATTCACTTCAAACTCCTGTTACTGAATTCACATCTTCCATGCCAAATATTTTCATAAAGTTCTTCAAAAATTTACCCTCCTTTGTTATACTTTCCCTTCTGGGACCCCTAGACACATCTTCACTGTTGCAAATCACATTCTGTTCCCCACCTATAAGTAATATTCCTTGCTAAAAACGGATTATTTCTCACAGAATTTTCTTAAGCTCCATTATAGCAGTTTATTGTGGAATATAAATGCATACCAGTGTAATCCTCCTCTCTTGCCAGTAGCCCCTTAGTACTACAAATCTACCATTATATTTTTTATCCTCTTCTATCACTATTGGAGCTCCTCCTGTAATTAATATAAGTACTCTTCTTTTCCTTTGTCGTAGGTATTCTGCTGAATAACCATCCTGAAAACCTTTCTTTATCAAATTCACATGCTCATTTCTTTCTAAATGTGTCTCCTGTTACACTGCTATTTGGACTCTACATTTTTAATATAGTTCACTGCTCTTTATTTATTGTATTTATCTGTGAGACAATTGGCATTTAAACACATTACATAAAGCATCACTGCATTAAAAAGTTATTATTCCCACCTTTTTTGTAAAAAAGAATTTGTTAAATGTCTAGTTCCAACTTTTGTGCTACATGCATAAACTGTTTAACAGGTACCATTTGAGTCTATGTCACATCTTACAAAACATTTTGTTTTGTTGAAAGCCCACAAGCAAAAAACTCCAATACCCTTCTAAACCTATTAACTTAATACTAAGACACAAAACTATAAACATCTTCAAATACTGAAAGTTTACCCTCCTAATAGGATCAGAAGTCCCAAACTCACAGCCACACTCACAGACCGGACTTAGCCTAAAGGAAAGGTGAAACATACTAAGATGCATGGTACAGCCTGTGCGTTTCTCTTCTCATTTTATTTCTTCAACCAATCACTCTCCACCAGCCTGTAGCCAGTTTCTCTTTATCAGACTGTCTTCATGGAGACATGAGAACCAGACAGCCAGTTTCTCTTTATCAGATTGTTACCATGGAAACATGAAGACCAGCTGCATAATTGCTACTAAGCATACATGTATTTGTTTGAAAAAGCCTCATAATATTCAATATTCTTTTTCATTTTACTAGCTTACTCTTAAAACTTGTCGCTAAATCAATCTAAGGTCCTTATTCCAGTCATTTCCCAATGCAAGAATGAGAAAAAGCACATTAATTTTTCTGTTGTCATGCTCTTTTAACCAGGCTTTTTTGCATTCCATTGCATACATTTCTTAAAACTAAACAAAAAGAAAGAGTGAAGAGAGAAAAAAACAGCAGCATCTGTTTACAATCCCATTACACTTAAAAATAACTGATAAAAGTTTACTTTCTAGCATGCAAAGAAAACCATGTACCATAAAAATAGTGCTAGTAAGAAAAAAAGTTCTTTACTTAACAGTTAACTTTCTCCCGCCTCTTCCCCTCCCCAAAGCATTTTTTGAACATTAATGACATGAAATAGGGCATATGCTTTAGAGTCCCCCACAAGTCCAACAAATTCTGAAAAAGTCCAGTATTTCCAGATTTTCTTTCTGTCATATTTCACACATATAATTATTGCATCGTAATCCCACATTAAATTACTGGTTTTATTACTGATCATCTCCATCTCCCAAATCTTGTCTCTGTTTCATTTCCAATGTACTTTCAATTCTTCTAGTCAGCTCTTGTGCTCCCTTCCTTCACTCCAACATTTTCTGTTGAAACAGTGGAATAAATTTCACAGGTATAGTCTCTCTGTGGTCGTTATTACCAAAAGAACAAGAAGCAGAATCTCTTTCTATTTCACAGCTCACATTTTGTTGGACAAACCTTATATTTCCTCCTTAGCATGTACTTCATCAAAACATGATTTTGTCTCTCCAGGGAAGAATACTTAGAAGATAGCTGGGTACAGCAGCTTGAATCTCACACTTGTGTTTCAACATTTTGCCTGGTGTACAATGAGTAATCATTCTCCACAAACAATTTGCTTTCACTTTTAGTACTTTTTCATTCTGCCACAGTTTTGTCAAAAATCAAATCCTTCTACTGGTAAGATTGCATCTTTACTATTAAAGGTCTAGGTTACTATTAAAGGTCTAGGTTACCTTCTCATAGCCAGATTTGGAGCATACACACAATGTGCCCTGCTGTGGAATACCAGTCAAGTTGCTTATTTGTGCTTTCATAAAATTAATGCAGTCTGTTCCTTCCAGCTTCTCTGGTATAGCTGAAAAGCTCAGGTTTTCCATATGTGCTGTGTCCTCTAATGCTGTTATTTTTTGAAACATCTCTTACTGAGCAGTCTCATATTCAGCCAGCCTTTTCTTCATTTCAACCTCTGATTTTTGCAACTTTATCATCTCATCTCAATATTTGTTTAAAGTTTCTTCCATTGTTTCCAGCCTTTTGTTGTTTGTGTTGATATACTCCATCAGTGTTTCATTTATTTTAACCAGATATATGTTCAGTTTTCTCATATCTTCTTGTAGGTTACTGAAATTCATATTTGGGGGTTGCATTGCTGTTTGCTGAACAGCTGCAGAACTTTCTCCAGTCAGTGTTTCTTCCTCACATTTTGTAGCTGATTTTTCAAGGTTCTCTGTATTTCTTTTTTCCTGGCATCCAGACAGTACACTTACCAGCCAGTTACTGAAATTTACCCATAAACACAAGTCTACTGGTCTTCTCTCCTGAGTTTCTGTTTTCACACTGTGAGATCTAGAATTGAGCTGTTACTCAATGTGCAGCCATCTTGGGAGTCAAATCTTATTGGATTCTTGTCAAAATATATTATCTGTTGTTTGTTATTACTAATAAATAAACCTGTAGCCCTTGCTCAGGCTAATATATCATTCAGATATGTATTGATAATAAAATAGTGATGGTAAGCCACTGCTTTAAATCCAGTCTTGCAATCATCGGCAAACGCTTTGACCAGCAACCTTTATTGGTTGGAAAAGTAGCATTAACTAAGTTAAACAAAAAGAGACAGAAAACTGAGACCTTAGAGACATCTTAGTTGAGCAATTCATAGTTAGAGATTTCACCTTGTATTTTTACATGTTGGGAATGGCCAATAAAGTAGTTATTTATTCATCAAACTAATGTTAGTTGAATTTAAACACATTCAGAGTTTTAATTATTGATGAATAAGACAAGGTGTGAAATGCTGTTGCAAAGTCTAAATAGCATCATCAAACAAGCTTAAATCCAAGGCCAGACAGATCCCATCATAAAATTTGATCAAATTTGTCAATGTGGAACTCTGTGAAAAGCCACATTGATTAAGATCGAAATAATTCTCACTATGTCTGGATCTATTAATAGCTGCATAAGGCATCTCTCAAAATATTTCCCCCAAACCGGGTTAAACTAACGGGTGTTTTGTTTTCAGGGATAAGTCTGTTACCATTTTTAAACACAAGAGCAATGATAGATTTTTTTTTCAAGATTGTGGGACAGCACCTTTTTTCAGTAGTCCATCAACATAGGTGCTAGAAGAGAAAATAAATTTGATTTAATAGCTGAAATTAAAACGTTTAGAATATTATCTGGACCCATTGCTATTTCCTGTGAAGTATTACTAACTGAGGTAAGTACTAGTTCATCAGAAATATCTGGTCAAGAAAATATAGTTTATAGTGAGTTATCAAAGGACTGGGTATCATTAATTGAAATTGAAAACTAGTGAAATACTTATTAAAATTCATTAGCAATTAGACCAGGAGTTTCAATTATTGCATGTTGGATGATATAATTTTAATATAATGTTTGACTGTTGAGCTGTTTGCATATTTATATGTTTTCTTATTAATTAGCATAAGTTTGAGAAGTTTACTAATCCTACAAAGTTTTACTTTATTCCTTTGAGTGGCATATTACTTCATTAATTTAAATGGCCGTCAAAGAAATAACTTAAATTTACAGGTTTTCATGGTAATTGTAGTTAATGTTTTTTTTTTACTGAAACAGATAACTTCTCTAGCACAGAACTTCCCAAATCAATTCTGTTCTGAGTTCAAACCAATTAGTACAATCAATAGCAATAGAAAATTCTTTACAATTAGTTGATCTGTAGTCATATTTTAATAATTTGTTTGAGATTCAAGGTATCACATTTTATATTGAAGGTTAAGGAATGATGATCTGATGACCCCACTGGTGGTCAACCCACAATATCTTTGACATTTTCCTCACAGTTTGTTATAATCACATCCACTATGTTGCCTTTTCTAGTTGCCTCATTAACTACTTGAGAGACGTCATATATAAACGACTTATCTATAAAGTACTGTTCTGTATAAGAACTGGGACTTAAATCCTTCCAGTCAGTGTTAGGATAATTTAAATCTCCTATTAATATCATGACATTATTTATTTTATTCTATTTTATTCTATTTTATTTTACATTTGTTAATCGGGATAGTCCAACTGGATACATGTCCATTTTCAGCAGAGGCCCAGGGAGAAAAGCTCCAAACTTACAAACAGGTAAAGACAAGCAAGTTACAGTATATGCACAAACATATTGTATTAACATACAAGTTACAGTCTCACATTTCAAGCCTATGAAGAATACAGTTTATATTCAAAAATATATACAAATATGTTACAGTTTCTCTTATCAAACCTATAGTTGCAGCTATATAAAGAATATCTGCAGAGATGTTACACTTTCTCTTTTCAAACCTTTTACTGTAAGAGATAAGTTGCTGTGAATAAAAAATTGCAGGGATATGGAAGTAGATTAGGCTTTAGTCAGAGTTAGAGCAAGGACATAGCCAGTGAGTTTTAAAATACTGGGTTAGATTTTTTCGAACAAATTAAGGGAGGGGTTCAGAGTAAGGTCAGAAGGGAGCAAATTCCAGGTTTTGCCTACAGAATTTGCAAACAAAGATTCTCCAGATAGGTTGTTAGCTTTAACAGATTGAACCAAAAGTTTTGTAGTGGAACGAAGTGGCCTAGCGTTTTTGTTGATGCGATAAAAATTGCCATATATTTTAAACAAATACCAGATATTTCTCCCTATGCATTGATGGCTTTCTGTAGGATAATATTGTTCATAAATAATCAGGTCTATTTAATAACAACCATTTACAAACTAGTATTCGGTACTATTAGTTCAGCATGAAGTGATTCCTATACTAGCAAGAGTGCAGCAACCATAAAAGTTCAACTAGAAAAGAAAAAGCAGCAAATGCACTGTGTGCAAAATTCTGTCTCTGTGTCTTGGGAATTCACCTCTATTCAACGCTCATAACAGTCCACAACACCTTCAATGAAACCAAGTAGAAGTGAACAGAAGTTTATTGTAATGCCAACAAACAAAGAATGGTTAAGCGCTTTCACTTGAATAAAGCAAGCTTCCTTAGAATTAGGCATTACATTACAATAAACTTCTGTTCACTTCTACTTGGTTTCATTGAAGGTGTTGTGGACTGTTATGAGCGTTGAATAGAGGTGAATTCCCAAGACACAGAGACAGAATTTTATACACAGTGCATTTGCTGCTTTTTCTTTTCTAGTTGAACTTTTATACTAGCAAGAGAACACCTCCTCCATCTTTCTACCCTAATACACCCAAATGTCATGTAACTAGGAAAATTAACGGAACTAGAATCCCATGATTCAGTGTTACCATCTACTGAAAATTAGTCATATTAGAAAATACTACTCAGTTTGTGGAATTTATTCCCTAAACGTTGGGGAATTTCAGGGGTACACTTTATAAGGCAATGAAGTATTCTGTTGTTGTTAGAACTAGTTGAAGGGAACAATTCTCTAAAAAAGTTGAGGTTGTTATGTAATTATCCTAAACAATAAAATTGGCCCAATGACAACTCAGATAAAGTCATTCATTTCCATATAGGCTTATGTCTCCTAAGAATAATTCCCAGTAGGTGAAAAGAAGAGATCTTGTATAAACCTCATAACCACGTATTATATAAAGATGCCTTGGGGGACATATAATATGTCCAGCTAGCTGAAGGTATTATTTCATTGAGTGACACTTTGAAATTCATTATTTCAAGAATTTCTAAAATCTCAGTAAGGCCTTGCTGAGTTTAATTCTGGTGGCTGCCAAAAATGCAATTACTAGAAAATGGAAATCAAAGTCTAAACCAACCATATTAAAAGTAGTGAATATAGTAAAAAGAGATAAAATAACTGGACATGGGATCTTTAAAAAAGGTAGGAGCAAATTACATAGATAAAATGGAAGTGTGGGAGCAATACATGCAGAATAATGTTTTGGAGGAGGAATGAGATTTTAGGGAAGGCAGAATTAAGTGAGCTATGTAATGTTCAATTGACCATGGCTGTGCAGAAGACTATATGTGATCTAAAATGTTTGTAACCGAGATTATGTCGATATGGTTTGTTTTCATTCATATAATGTATGATAGCCTATTTCATAACTGATAATTCAATAAAGATGTTTAAAAAAAAAACAGAATTTCTGAAATCCCCAACAAATCATTAGTTTCCAGGGGTATAATATAGAGGGTTATGATTGGGTCATCAATCGTAACCTGGATATTATGTGTTCGAAACTTGGATCTCAAGAAATTTTGCTTGAGAGGTGAATCGTGGCTTTAATGTCAAAAACACATAATATGAGGTTATGATCAGTGACACAATCATAATTCTTTGTAGTGCATGGAGAGCTTTATGTGCTCCATGTAGTATTAACTAAAGTAAAAATAAAAAAAAAAAAAACTCAAGTGTTTTGCCGGCTTTCAAAGCCATAAAGCACTTAGCACTCACTATCAGAAAGAAATGGCAACTAACGCATTTCTTTGCATTTACACTCACCTTTCATGCCTCTCAGCTGTCCAGATTTTCTCAGAACATCAAGGTTATTGCATCATATTTTTGGTCTTTTCCTCATAAAATTTGTGTTTTTTGGACAAATCACTAAGGATTGTTTGTTTGTTTGTGTCTTTCGGCTTTTCCCGGTCAGGGGTCGCCACAGTGGAACTCCGGTCCGCTAATGATTGGCAGTTGATTTTTACGTCCCGGTTTGCCAGGCCTGATGCACAACCTTCAATGAAGGTACGCCCATTCATGCATGTCTCCACGCAGAAGACGATCTAGCTGAGAATCGAACCGGACAGCGTCTTACTGTGAGGTGAAAATGCTACCGCAGCACTAAGGATCAAAGTCACTAAATAATAATATACATTTGAATTTCAGAGTTGGAATCCTTTGGAAAATGAAGGCAAACACACATCCTGTTATTCCATGTAGTTTCTAAGTTTATTGGAGAAAGGGACACCTTATTCCTGTGGACAGCAGGCAGAAATGTATCTTTTGTTCAGCTACTGTCATTTGCTGGTCAGTAGAGGCAGATTTTACTGCTTAGAGTGAGACCCGACTTTAACAACTTTAATGGGGGGGGGGGGTTAACATTTGTTAAGTTCAGGTCTTGCTCCACTTTAGTACTTAACTGGTTTGTCTTTTTCCAAATATTGGAGCATGATCACCATGCTCCATGCTCTACAAAATTATTATATCTACTGGTACAGTCTAGACATTTCCTAATGATGATTAGTGTCTTTGAAAGTTGTAGATCAGGTAATAATGAAATAGTAATCATTTCCTTATATAAGTCACTTATTTTCCTTTACATAGACTTAAATATTAAGTAAATCAGGACCAATATTTCATTAACAGAGCAACTTTCTGACATGGGCAAATTATTCCATTAGCCTGTTACACGATTTTGCAAAGAAATCAGAGGCCAGATAGGACTGGGTCTTTCATAACACTGCATTATTATTGTGCTCTTCTAAATAATTGTTGACCAATGAATCAGCAATGAAAGTTTGCCCTCCCCCCAGGCTATTCTTTTAATTTTCTTAAGTATTAAATTATCTACAACCTGCTTTTCTTCACTTACTTTACCTGTGAGTAAAGTATAACAATTTAATTTGAAAGTGAGAATTGGATTTAACTTCTGTTGGGAACTGTTGATCAACAAATCAGTGTTTAAATATTGATAATTCAACACAGTATAATTGTCAGTATCAGAGTTATCATTACATAGCCTCATCTTTTTTCTTTTTGGTAATATTATTACTTCAGCACATAAAAATGAGAATGGGGTTGTATGATCAGAAGAAGTGATCAAATCATCTGAGTGAAGTAATTCAGACTCACACATTTTAGCAGCAATTACAATGCAATGTAAAGGGGGACGAGACTAGTATCATTATCACTCATATGTTCATATACAAGCTCACGATTGTGTAAGACATTATCAGTAATAACATGAATGGGACAGAGATTACAAGTTTTGGTAGATGAAGTTCTTTCAGTATTAACTATATCAGACTTTTGGTATCACCCTGAGCTGTAGAATTATTCAGCTTATTAAACAAAGTAGTAATATTAGAATTTAAATTGACCCTATTATTCTGATACACATTAGATATGGAGTTCATAGGAATAGAATTATCAATTAGTAAAGATGCTGCTAAATATTCCTTCAGTTTTCTACTCCTTTTAATTTATTGGTGAGGAAAGCCACTGTTCTTCCTCTTTTTATATTTCTTAGATGTAGTAGTAGAAGTGAACTTACATTTTAATAAAGCCCTTTTGGTATTTTTACCCAACTTATTAACTGAAAACGTATTATTAGCATCACTTGGAATACTAGTATATGGAAGCTGTTGTTCATCTTCTTCTTTCGGCTTTTCCCGGTTAGGGGTCGCCACAGCAGAACTCCGGTCTGCTAATGATTGGCAGTAGATTTTTACGGTGCCGAGGTGCCAGCTCGACGCCCAACCTTCAAAGAAGGCACGCCCATTCTATGCATGTCTTTCGAACGCCACACGACCGCGGGGAGGACATGCAGACTCCACACAGAAGGCACTCCAGCTGAGAATCGAACGGGAGAACCTCTTGCTGTGAGGCAACAGCGCTACCACTGCACCACCGCGGATTCATATAGAAGTATTTATTTTATTTTATATTTGTTGACCGGGCTAGTCCAACTGGATACATGTCCATTTTCAGTAGAGGCCCTGGGAGAAAATCTCCACATTTACAATATTATTTACAGTAAGAGAGATTTTCTATATTCCCCAAAGCTGTCTTCCCAAGAATCAATAAAATGTGAAGGGATGCTTGTGTTTCAAGGAGAATGTGTGCTGCACTGAGGTGACCTGTCTATAGTTTTTTGAGTTATGAAAGACCCAGTCCTATCTGGCTTCCTATTTCTTTGCAAAATCAGTGCCTCTACAAATACCTGTACAAGAAACCAAAACGTAAAAAGATGAGTTTGTGGGATAGGTTCCTAACATTGTATACTCCCATCCTATAGAAAATAATTGCCACTATAGGTCAAACAAAATACTACTATGGCTACCTTTAAGGCTGGTCTTGATGACTGGATGGGCAGACACAAATTTTCAACAAGCTTATTATGTAAGGCCTTGATTGATTTGGAAGATAAAACTGTATTGGTTGCTTGTCAGGGATGGTAAGAACTTTTGAGTTTGTCTGCTTTGAGGGTATATGTGGCTATAGATTTTATGGTTATTATTTCTATGTTCCATGTTTATGTCTTCATATATGCTAATGTCCTTACACCCAAATCTAAGACATGGCATCAGAATGCAGATCCTCTCGTAGACAGAAGTAAAAATCTGGTTCCAAATGACTAAAATTACAAATATGTTGCTGTAGATTGCAGCCAACCAACCAACCACAGCCATGTAGAACACTATATAAAATGTCATCCTGCAGCACAGCTTAAAAAGGATTTCTCCAAAATATCCTGCAATGATCGATGTACTATATGTGCTGCATGACAGCCACTGCCTGCCCGGCCCTCCTGTGTTTGATGAGTGTGGAATTATTACCATCTACATTATTGTACAAAATTACCTCAATTGTGTATACCCAAACAGTAATGCAGAACTATAGCTTGGTTATGTGGTCCTCTCTGCAGTTCCTTGATCTGGTACCCCCCAACTCTGAAATGAGGAGAAAAAAAGCTCTCCTGCTCTGTCCCATACCAGTCCACTTGCTACAAATGCAGCAACAAGTGGCTTTTGCTCCAGTTAAAATACCACCCATGAAGTGAGCACCAGCTCATTGGCCACAACTGCACATTCAGTAAAGTCATTCATTTTTGCACTACCTCACCATCGGCTTCTGTTGATCACCTCCTGTAACACCTTGTGGGTGGCCTCTGCATCATTATGCTTGCATATCCATATATCAAAAGGCAAAATATCAAACGGAGACTGATCAAACACAACTGGTCACTCTGCTACCTATTGAACACTACCAAAAAAAAAAAAAAGTAAAACTCCAAGATTACACTACATTAGGGAAAAGGCAAATTCATGATCGTGATCCCCAGTGTATAGCGATCCTGCACAGAAAAAAAAAGTCAGTATTTGTGATAAGATTGTTTTCAATCAGCTGTAGTAGCCTTTTTTCCATTTGAAAAGTTGCCTTTTTAAAAACATTTGTCTTCCATATACAGTGCAATAAAAAAGTATTTTCCCCTTCCTGATTTCTTATTTCTTTGCATGTTTATTACACTTAAATGTTTCAGATCATCAAACAAATTTAAATATTAGACAAAGATAACTCAAGTAAACACAAAATGCAGTTTTCAAGTGATGGTTTTATTTATAAAGGAAAAAAAAAACTATCCAAACCTACTTGGTTCTATGTGAAAAAGTAGTTGCCCCCCCCCCCATTGTTAAATCATGAAGTAACTGTGGTTAATCACATTTTTTCGGAAAGCTGAGTTCAATTTCACTACCATAACAGTAAAAAACAGCCCCTGCACATAAGGCAATTACACGGCTTGAACCACAATGTAAAAAACAGCAAATAAGCCAGCAAACTATGATGCTGAAACCAATATAATTAGTTTATTGCATGTCAGCAAAAGAGATGAACAACGTGGTTTTGGATAAATTTGTTACATAGCCTTCCTCAGTGTTGAAAAGAAAGGAAAAACAAGTTTCTTTTATGAATGACATCAAACACAAAAACAAGCTAATTGATCAAATTACACATGTTCATTAAGTCCTGGTGGGAAAAGTCCACCCAATTTAATTATCCACTTCTTTTCTTTGGCATCAAGAATAGTATGCCAACCAACTTTATTAATTCTGTTGCCCCCAATTTTATCTATTACCATAAATCTGAAAGCAGCTGTAGGATGTATTAAGGAATGTTTATGTAATGCACTACTGGGTTTCCTGATTCTCATATCATTGATATGTTCTGATATTCTTATTTGTAGTGGTCTCGAAGTCTGACCCACATAGAATGCTGAACAACTGCATGTAGCCAAATAGATCACCCAATCATTACTGCAGCTGGCAAAAAATCGGACATCAAATACATTTCCAGAATTTTTGCTTGTAAATTGTTTGGACTTAATAATTCTGTTACAATGGCTGCAGTGGCCACAGGGAGTACACCCAACAAGAGTATCCCCCATCAAAGTTGTTTGTGTACTAGAAGATATAGAACTTCAGGGCCCTGGTTTATAGTGGCTTAAATGTGAACCCAAATTTCTGTCCCTACGGAATGAAAAGCGACATTTCTCCTGGAGGAATTGTGATAAATTATTATTGGCCAACAAAATGTTCCAGTGCCTTTGTACACTATTCATGAGTGTATCCGCATTTCTTCCATATGTGGTAACTAACCTAATGTCAGAGTTGGTAGTTTCTTGTTTCTCTTTATATTTCAAAAGGTCACCTCAATTTAGTGTTGAAGCCCAATTGCTTGCACCCAAAACATGTCCCATTTTATAACCTCTGTCACAAAATCTGTTAATTAGATCTTTCCTAAAGTGTTAAAAAGTAGATTGCTGTGAGCAAATGCGTCTCATTCTTATGAAGTGTGACTTTGGAATATTCCTGGCTATATGGGGTGGATGAAAGTTGGATGCATGGAGAAGGGAATTATACTGTGGATATTTGTGAAAATACCTCAGTTCGTAAAGTATGATCGGTATTTCTGGTGATTAGGACAGCAAGATATGTTATTTGTTCCAAATTATAATTCACCGTGAATTGTAGGCGCCATTTATTCTCATTAAGATAGCCCACAAATTCCAACAAATAATCCACATCTGATCTCCATACCATCCAGCAATCATCCAAGAACCTTCTCCAAATGTCTATTTCCTCCAGGAAAATATTATGTGCATTATTGTAAATAAGATGTTCTTCAACATAAGCCATAAAAAGGTCTGCATAGATGGGGGCAAAAGATCCTCCCATCGATGTTCCTTGTATTTGCCAATAGCATTGCTCCTGGTGGAAAAAGACATTTTTAGTAAGGACATGTTCAGTGAGGCATATCAAAAAGGTGTTAAAACCAGGTTGATATAAATCCGATTTGTATAGCCAATATTCTATGGCTTCCAGACTGGCCCCATGTGGTATATTGGTGTAAAGTGCACTGACATCAAGTGTACATAATAACCATCCATGTTCCAGTTGTGTTTCAGAGATAATGTGTAGATATTCAGTAGTGTCCTTGATTCTTGACTGGACCCATTTCAGTAGTGGCTGCAGAAATTTGGTGAGAAATTTTTCACATAAGGCCATGTAGGTTTGGATATTTTTTTCCCTTAATAAATAAAATCATCACTTAAAAACTGTATTGTGTGTTTACCTGGGTTATCTTTGTTTAAAATTTATATTTGTTGGATGATCTGAAACATTTAAGTGTGACAAACATGCAAAAACAATAAGAAATCAAGAAGGGGCAAATACTTTTCCATCGCACAGTATATATATATATATATATATATATATATATATATATATATATATGTGTGTGTGTGTGTTGTGACTTGTGATTTTCGGCTTTTCCTGGTTAGGGGTCGCCACAGCGGAACTCTGGTCCGCTAATGATTGGCAGTAGATTTTTACGTGCCGAGTTGCCAGCTCTGACGCACAACCTTCAATGAAGGGTACGCCCATTCACACATGTCTCCACACAGAAAATGCTTTCGCTGAGAATCGAACATATATATATATATATATATATATATATATATATATATATATATATATTTAGATAGACTGACAGCTATAGGTACATGTACAGGCTGAGTTGAGATTCCTTGAACATCAGTAACTTGAAGCACAAGACACCAAAGAATGCTCCTGTTACTTTTTTCTGTAAGAAATCGCACAGGCAGTGATTCCTATTCTGTGGCAGATTTCTCCCTTACTTGAGTTGTTGCATCTGTGTAGTTAGTATATATAAGGTTGAATAAGGTTGAGAGTTTGAGGTATGGGGATATACACACTCACATGGCACACATATGTATCAATATATATATATATATATATATATATATATATACGTGTGTGTGTGTAACATATGTATTTATAGATATAGATATTTACAGACATACACACACACACACACACACACACACACACACACACACACGTGCAATTACTGTTGCAGTATTTTTAACAACTCCCCACAAACGTCCCATCCATCTGGCCATTCTTCCAAAGGTCAGGATACTTTCCCCCATGAGCTGTATTGTCCATGAGCATCTCCCAGGCCCTCTATCATTTCCTCTACGGAGGCCATTATCACTAGGGACAGAGGCACATCTATTGTTGCCAACCATCTTTTCTGCCTCTTCTTCCATCGGGTATACAAAGATGTGTTTCTTCAATCCTAGAGTTAAAATAACAGAATGTGAAAGAGGTTTCCCAAACTCTTCATAGATAACACATCAAAAGTTTTGGAGATCCATCCTGCATAACCTAAACCTCAGGCAGATGTCCCAGATAAAAGCCAGCAGAAAACAAGTCATATTTTCCCTTCTTCTACTGGGCAAATTACTTCTGAGAAATCCTTCCTCAAATGTCTTACAATATATGGTTGGCTTTGGCTGAAGGGCTGCTAAAAGTAGTCAAGTCTTCTAGTTAGGCAAGCTACTCCTTCTGCTAAAAGGAAAAGGGATTGTATTCCAAATGAGGAATATATGCCTGATGAAGAGAGCTTAGAGTATGCTTCTCAGAACCCTTTTGCTTCTGAGTATAAGTCAGATGTGGAAGATACTCTTTCCTATGACTGCCCCAATGGGAACATTTCTTTTAATGAGACTATATCTAAGTTTAACTACTTTTTATTGGGAAGGGAGAGAAATATTCTAACACTCAGAAGAGAAATATTGATCTTCTCCATATCGATATTCCTAAACCTGTGGCAGTTCCCCAGTGCTTGGTGCCTTAGAAGTTGCCTTTTTTAGCTCTTTCTCTAACTGCAGATTCCCAACCCCCAGCTCTTAAAATACCAGACAGAATTTACAGGATACAGAATTCACACCACTATCTTCATAACATTCTCTGTTGCTGACTCTGCTGTTATTCTTTTGGACTTGGAGAAGGGAATAAAATTAGTCCCTGCTCGTAATTCTCTTCCAAATGATAAGTAGAGTAGAACCTTTAACAGGCTCTGTAAAAAAAAAAAAAAAAAAAAAAAAAAAAGTCTAAAAATTTGCAACTCTGTCACATAAGAGTAATTTATTTTTAGCTAGATTAGACAATTTGAGTCAAAAGATTTGTGAACTTTTTAACCTTGACTTGAAATCAAAACTTCAATAAGCTCACATTTCAGGTTGCAATACTTTGCATAAAGTGTTGGTATGATGCCTGTTTGGCTCTGCCATC
The DNA here is from genome assembly GCF_019279795.1 of Protopterus annectens. Classification (NCBI taxonomy): domain Eukaryota; kingdom Metazoa; phylum Chordata; order Ceratodontiformes; family Protopteridae; genus Protopterus; species Protopterus annectens. The sequence continues at coordinate 1,323,064,994 of NC_056731.1, read as the reverse complement.
GGCTGGCATGCATGTTGCTTCAGTTTTTACCAGAAGACATTAAGGATCAATTATTCAATGTTCTGGATAAAGGTTTGCTGTTTGGGGGTCCCTCAGCTTAAGTCTTTAAAAACATGGAAGAGTGAGGCAAAATGTTGTGAGGGGTAATACAACCTTTTCTTCTGTAGTACCCAGATATCAAAGAAATTACCCTTCAAAATAAGGTTCTTTCTTTTGAAAACAATCCTAATTAAAAACAATTTAAGAAAATAAATGGCAAGCGTACTTTAAAACCAAGCAGAGTGGGTTGCAGGGTTCCAACACTAATAGAGCTCAGTCTTGGCTATACCTTTCCAGCCCTCTCCATCCCAGACAGTTATTCCCTCACCCCAGAATTGCTGACAAACATTTCTCTTTGCTTCTCATTATGGGAAACAGTCACTTCAGATTACCAGGTATTAAACATCATAAGAAGAGGTTGCAGGGCTCAGTGAGATTCCAAACCAACCCTCTCAGGCATTCAAGGTCAGTGTGGGCTCAGCTCTGGAACTCTTCCAATCATCAAATTCCAATTATTCCTTGTCTAGCTTGTCTAGACTTACTGTGATGGGCTACCAGGCAGACTCCATTCTGGGAGTCCCTTTTATATAGCTTTCCCCAGTACAGAAGATTGTGAGATACACATCAGACTTTTCATGGAAAGTTTGCTCCAAGGAAACCATGGTTCAGTGTGTCTGGAGCCCCTTGCATGAGAAAAGTCATATCGGTATCAAGGAAGACAAGACCCCAGTACAGCAGGGGTGCCCCTGTTCCTTCAATATTTTGCTCTGTTTTTACATTTACTGGAGTAGTGTACTGATATCGGAGGACCATTTACAGGCACAGCCAGGTGAGCAAATCACAATGTAAAGAAGAGGTAGAGATACAGAGATGCATATGTGGACCAATGGGTGCATGGAAGGTGCCCTAAAGCTTTGGAAGCTGGACACCCGTTTTATCCTTAGCAGGATATAACTGATATAGTGTAGGCTACTGCAGCAGTGCTTATTTGAACATCCATATGCAATTTTGGTTACACAAATTTAGATCTGAAGTAGTTGGTGTGAGGTTGAGTCCCAGAAGCCTGGGGAGGGGAGAATGTAGAAGCAGCCAAAGTAGAGGCTGCTGATGCAGTAACGGGGACAGCAGTCCCCAAAGAAGGGAGCAGTCCTTTCATAACCAGCTTAGCCCTCCTGTCCTTAAAGGCCCGTGGGTTGAAACCCGCGCAAATAGGACAGGAGGTAAGCAAATGGGCTGCTTCCAAACACACGGCTGGGGAGAGCTTATGGCCTCACTCTGTGCATTTCCTGAACGCTGGCTTGGGGGTCTCAGCCATACTAGGGATAACAGTCACCCCAAGCAGCACCTGCAGATACTCACGCACACACACACACACACACACACACACACACACACACACACACACACACACACACACACACACACACACACACACACTAAAGGAGAGGGAGTGGGAGGCCAAAGGGAAACTATGCTAACTACAACAAACTACTCACAAAAAAAGTCACTTACCCAACATACAGCCTGGAGCTCTGAGACCATGATGCATAGCTTTTCAGCTGCAAACGAGATCTGAGGGAAGGAAGGAGACAGGAGAGCATTATGGGTAAGGGGAGGAGCTTGGAGATTGGATCAGATGCTAGTGATGCGGCTGTCTCAGATCCAGTTCGGATCCAAATACCCACAGGTTGAACACAAATGAATTGCAACTACTCAGATGGAACATTATGGTGAGTACATAGCTTCTTTTTTTCACCTTCTGATCCACCTGCTAATTCTTCTTTAATTTTTTTTTACCTTGAAAACAACATTGCTAGTAGGTAGCTTTAACCTCAGCTAGAAGAGTTTCTGAGTTACAGACCGTTTTTTTTCCATACTTCCTTTTTTATAAGGATGGAATAAGCTTTCAACCAATCCTTCTTTAATGCTTAAAGTGGTTTCTGAATTCACTTTGAATCAGGCTCTCCATCTGCCTGCTTTCTTTCCAAACCCTCAAAACAATGGTGAAAGAATGTTTCATTCATTTGATATTTACTGACAACTCATGTTTAATTTAGTAAAGACAAAAGACCTGAGAAAATATGACCAACTGCTTGTGTCTATTGCTGGAAAGAAACTAGTCTTGCTAATGTCTAAACAATCTATTTCCAATTGGATCTGCAAAGCAATTTTCTTGTGTTGTACAAATCATGGCAGACAGCTACAAGAAATAGTGAAAGACCACTTTACTAGAGCAGTAGCTACTTTATAGGTTCATAGGTTCATAGGTTCATACTAGGCTATCTGCCCAATGGCATTTATAAGCCTAGCCCATAGTTATTTGGCTTTCGCCACCCCTTTAGTTTGAATAAAACTATGCCTATTATTTTGCTGTGCCTCTGTCAAGCAGTGACACTGAAGTAATCCCTGGGGTATATCTGCGATCCCCCATCCATTGGTCAAGATTCCTCTTGAACAAGGCCAGCGAGGTGCTCTGCCTCACATGTACCGGGATTTTGTTCCACAGCATAGGGAGTCTCTGGGTGATGAATCTGTCCCTCCAGCATGTTCTATTAATAACCGTGTCAAGGTTTAAGTCTCCTGCCCTTGTGGTTCTGAGGGATCTAGATTTTTTGAGGTGAAGCATATCCATCAAATCAGGGTTTGACATGGCCTTATATGTCAGGCACAGGTCACCTCTGAGCAAGCGGTATGAGACTGAATAGAGCTGGAGTTCTTTCAGTCGGGCAGCATAAGACATATTTTTGAGACCCTTTATCCTTTTGGTGAGGAACTTTTGGGGCCTTTCCAGCTGCTGCAGGTGTCTGGTCAGATACATTCGAATGGGGCATTGTACTCAATCATAGGTCTAATGAGTGATGAGTACAGGGGCGATGACCTCCCTTGATCTAGATGTGAATCCCTTCATGATCAGGTGGGCAATGTAGAAGGTTTTCCTAACTACTTTAGCAACATGAGTGTCAAACGAAAGGCTACTGTCAACCTGGGTCCCCAGATCCCTGATGACTTCTTCTGTGCTCAGTGGATTGCCACCTATATGGTAGCTAGGGGTAACCTTGTTTTTCCCGAAGGGTATGACTATGCATTTCTTGGCATTTAACTTTAGGCCATGGCTCTGGCACCAGTTATCCGTTTCTGTGAGGCCCTTCTGAAGGATATCTGTGTCAGATGTGTTTTCGACTATGGCGCCCAGTTTGCAGTCATCTGCAAACTTTGTCAGCCATAACACTCCTGTGTTTGCTTGTACTTCAGAAAAGTAGATGCCGAACAAGAGTGGACCCAGGACTGAGCCCTGTGGGACACCACTTGTGACAGGCTTTGAGTCTGACATGGCTCCAGCAACTCTGACCCTGTGGGTTCTGTCACTTAGCCAGTTTGCAACCCATCTTGTGATGTATGGGTTTACATTCAAGCTGATGAGTCTTTTGATGATACCTGAGTGGGGTATTGTGTCGAAGGCCTTTGCCAGGTCAAGGTAGGCTGTATGGACTGCCTTTCCCTCATCAATGGCCTTGGTGACTGTCTCGAAAAAGTCAACCAAGTTTAAAAGGCATGATCTGCCTTTGACAAAGCCAAACTGGGTTGGATCCAAAGTCTGCAAGTTCCCTATGTCTTTATTTATGAGTTCCATTATGATCCTCTCCATGGCTTTGCAGATAAGGCTTGTCAAGCTAATGGGACGGTAATTTCCAGGGTCGGTGGAGGCACCGCCCTTGTGAAGTGGGACCACAGTCGCCGTGCGCCACTCCTTGGGTACGTATCCTGAGGTGAGGCTAAGATTAAACAGCTGTCCTAACTGCGGGTTTAATTCCTCATTGAGTTCATGGAGCACACAGCTGGGGACACCATCCGGTCCCATGGAAGCTGTGTTTTTTGCTTTGGAGAGAGCAGTTCTCACCTGGGCGTTGCAGATGTTTGGGGGGCTACAATCCTCTGGTATAGATATCCCTCCTTTTGGGGGGGAGGGGGGGGAGAAGTTTGCACTGAACCTGTCAGCCAGTATGTTGGCAATGTGTGTAGGTTCAGTAATCTTCACATCATTTTGAACTAATTCTGAGCATATCTGGGAGTTTCCTCCTAGGTTTCTAACATAGCTAAAGAAGGCCTTATGATTGTCTTTTGAATCCTTGGCGATTTTTCTCTCAAAATTTGCCTTGGATGATTTTATGAGAGCTCTTAGTTTTTTACTTATAATGATCAAGGGTGTCTTACCTTTCAAGGATTTTGCTCTATCTTGTAGTAGCTTCCTCCTTTTGTTGTAGAGCTTGTTTATGGCTGGGGTCCACCAGACTGGACGCTTGCCTTTGGTACAAAGAGTCTTAGTTTTGTTTGGGATTGCCTGATCCATGCAGTCCTGTAGGTGCTGGTAGAAGGCATTTGTAAGTGATTCAGCGGTTTGAGTAATGTTTACCACTGGCTCAGGGGCCTTAAAGGAGACCACACTAGTTTTTAGAAGTGTGAAGTCGGCTTTTGAGAAGTTTTTCACTGTGGTCTTTTTTGTTTCAGGTGGGGGCGTGATGAGGACCTCCAGCGAGATTAGTTTATGATCTGATCTCACCAGTGAGGGGTATACTTCCGGTGTTGAACATTGTGATCCCATGTTCATGATGATGAGATCAAGTATGTTTTCTCCTCTTGTGAGGATGGTGACTAGTTGTTCCATGGCATTTGAGTTTATGAACTCCAGGAACCTTTGGGCTAGAGTGTTTGGGCTTGAGTAGTGTTCCCAGTCTATATTAGGGTAGTTGAAGTCACCTAGTATGATGGTGTTTGGAGATACATTTATCCCTCCACTGTTTTCAGGAAGGCCATGTGAGGTTCCTGAGTTTGAGAGGGTGGCCTGTAACATGCTACAAATTGCAGAGCAGTCTTGCCTATGGTTAATTGCACCTGGATGGTCTCCGATGCATCGTGCGTTGCCACCAACCTTGAGGTGTGGGTGTCCTTTATGAATATGGACACCCCTCCTTTCTTGGTGTTGTCCGGATTTTGGGGCGGAACGCATGATATGAGGTGAAACCTGCTAGTGCTGGGGTGCTCTCAGGAGCCTTGAACCAGGTTTCTGTCACAGCACAGACATCGATGTTCTCCATACTGAGAAGGGCCTCGAGCGTGCATCTTGAGATTGAGACTTCTGGCATTGAGCAGCATTACCCTTAGTTTTTACTTTTTGTGTTCTAGGGTGGTAGGTTTAGAATTTGAGCCTTGCCTAAAAAGGCACTATGGGGTGGCAAGAGCCTTTGCCAATATCCGGAAGCCTAGGGGTGACAGGTGCAAGCCGTCCCTTGCGAAGCAGCGTGGCTTGTCCAGCATGTCATCCCAGGCAGACAGACATTGGATCCCCTTTGAATGACACCAGAATTTAAGCCAATTATTAAAGCTGATCATCTTATCACTGTATTGTGGCATCATTCTAGGTGAAGGTAGGATACTGCTCAAGGTCAGGGTCATACCTGCCTGGGCTACATAATCAGAGAGCTCCTCAATGTCTCTTTTCATGTAGACCAAGGAGGTACGTCTCAGGTCGTTGACACCAGCGTGGACAATGACTGAGTCGTACTTGTACCTGCTGTTGAGAGACCTGAGTGCTTGTGTTATGTGGCAGATTCTAGCGCCCGACAGGCAGCTTACTGTGACCTTCTCCTTACTCAGTCTGGTGAGCGGGACGTCAGTGTGTCTGACTATGGAGTCACCTATGACAAGTATGTTTGGTGTTGTATTTGGCCTTAAGGGCAGTGACTGCTTTGCACACTGATTTTGTTGTTTATGTGTTGTTTGTGTGGTGTATTGAGTTTGCAGTTGCTTGGGTGTCTGCTTTGGAGGCCTCTGCTGTTTAGGTAAATTTTACTCAGAGCCTCCGAGTATGTCTTAGTGTGTTTATGTGTTTGATTCAGTGGTGTGGTTGAGTTATGTGAGACTGGTATTGTGGTGTGTGTAGTTGCTTTCTCCTCCTGCCTGGTCTTGCCAGTCCTGAGTTGAGAGAGCTCAGCCTCCAGTCTGGCTAAATAGCTGCATCTCTCACAAGTGTTAGTGTTACATGGGAGGAGGAGATGGTTGTCCGTGTACATGAGGCAATTGTAACATTGTCTCAGAATTCCCAGATTCACCAAATGGGCAGGAGAGGACGCCAGCATCTGACCCTTCGACATGCTAGAAAGAATTATGAGTTGGTATGAGACAGAAAAGTAGTGGGCTTAGCAGGGAAGTGGGCACTCCTGGGGTTTTTGCTAGTGAGAGATTTGTATAATATAGGAGTGCTTGACCTGCAAAGAGAATGCTTATAAGACAAGGGATATGCTTATAAGACAAGTGCTGAGCTTTTTGAGAAGAAAAAGCTATTTGGAACAAGTGCTGCACTTTTTAGTGTAGGTGTAAACTGTTTAGGTTCCTAACAGAGCAGTTCTAAGGGAAAAATTGAAGAACAGACTTTCTGGAGCCAGAAAGAGTTTAACCTTGTTTAACCGGCGCTGCCCGATGCTGCTCTAGTGGCAACTCCGCGCTAAATAGCGCTAAAGCACGTTAAAGCGTGCTTGATGGCAGGGGCTGGAAAGAAGCAGGAATAGACCCAAAAGGGAAAATAAAACTACAGTTTCAAGTCAGTAACCACCTCTATGGGGGGCAGGGAAGCTGCTCAATGTTAATCACTGCCACTGATGAACAGAGAGACCCTCCTTCAGCCCAAGCAAAAATGGCCTCACAGAAACTTTCAAACAGTTCAGGAACAGCAAGCCTGTAACTGAACTTTTTTAACTCTCAGAAAAGTGGGAAAAAAGCAAGATTTTTTTTTTTGTTTTTGTTTTTTACAGAGATAGCAGAGGTTCACAAGTAATATCAAGTTATAACAGTGCAGTAAATGACCCCACACAAGAGTGCTAGGTCAAGGACAGAAAATATGCAAGTTTTAAGAAAAAAACGATTTAAAATTAAGTGCAAACAGGAAATTCAGCAAACAGCTTTTGGTTGTGCTCTAAATACAGCTACTAATACAGAAATCAAGTTTAACAAGCCAGAAAATGCTCAAGCTAGGCAGCTATGCAGAAAAACCTAGCAAATAAACAGAGAAAAAATACTTAAAATCTCAAAAGTGGCTCCCTTCTTCTCTCAGCGTTTTTTCCTCTTGGAGGGTGCTTCACCAACAGCCACCAAGCCTGAAAAGACTTTAGGGGCTTTTGTGCAAGGGACGGACTCTAACAACCATTCTTGAATCAGTCACTTGGTTCTCAGTTCTTATCTTTACTAATCATTGCAGACTGGATGTTCAGTTTAGAGCAAGAACTGGATTTGTTAAGTCTATCCTTGTTATCATCTTAAATTTGGCTGGAGTATTCCCTTCCTCCACCCACTTTGATCAGATCCCAGTTGTTAACTGTATTGCGACAGTGGTCTAATGAAGAATGTAATAGATTGTGTGTGGGTAACTTACCGTAATGATAGGTGTTTAAATGGATCAGTGTTGTAGTACCGTTTTCCTCCTTATATCTTCCCTTTAGGGGGATACATTTGAAGTTTTACTTTGTGGCTAGGGTGAGATATTCACTAACTTCTTTTCTTCTTTATTCTCAAAATTCACTCTTACTTAATATTTTTGTGTCGGTATTCTGACCTTTCTTTAGGAAGTTATTCTAGTGCCATGCTCAAACTCATTTGTTATCAGGGCAAGAAAGCCTTGCAGATATCATGGATGTACACACCT